>NC_063004.1:1225800-1532548 GCF_017499595.1 Psilocybe cubensis
TTGCAGTCCAGCCGCCGCCGCCGCAGACGAAGCCATGTCCAGTGCATTGCAATCAAACCCAAGAATACGAAGTGCTTTGAAGCCTTGAGCTTTGGCGTCATTAGCTACCTGTTTCCACTGCAATGTTTCAGCATATCATTGTGTGGTCAATGAGGCACTACATTGGTTCTTACCTGAGCCTGACTGCGACATGAATAGGAGGACGAGCCTCCGATACTATTGGAAACGGCCAGTCCAGCAAAATTGTTGTTCCCAAATGTTGCAGGTGCAAAAGAAAGAAGGATTATGCTGGCTATGGTGATTGTAGAATGCATTTTTTCGTTGATAGACTGTAAAAAGAGAGTGAGAATAAGTTCTAGCGAAACTCTGCCCTATTATAGCGAGCCAAATTACTGTCTCTTATGTCATTAGTGGGGAGAAATGAATACTACGGTATAGCTTCAGGACATATCTGTAGTTATTAGTCAGTTCGTTCAGAAACCATGAGATACAAAGCAATATTGGTAGATGCTCAACTATTCTTCCTAAGGGCAAACTTAGTGAATGTATCAGACCCAAAATCGTACTAAAATACATTCTTGGAATATCATTCTTCTGCTCGCAGCTGGCTGACGTTACATAGTCCCTACAGATGCTATAGCACCTCATTTTAGGGCATTAAAATGACATTGATGAAGCTATATATAGAACGCTCTCAACTTCGTATCCCTCAGTTCGAGAAATAGCGAACCCCAATTGTTATAAATCCTTGCCACTTCTCTAAACTGGCTAGGAGTGCTTTCAGACCAATGATCCCACTGGGAGATCCCGTGAGGGTATGCAGAGATCGCCTTCGCATTCGTGTCCAGGATTGAAGAAATAGGGTTTAATCATTATGTTATTAATAAAATGTTTTGAGACCAGAACTAATATGCAGGTCTTGTTGATAGTATAGAGTTTAGTATCCTGGTAGCCTTTATCGGTTTTACAAATTAGCATGCGTTTAAAGCGTCTCCTGGCAGGATTTTGCCGAAGATTCCGAAGCTCTGTTCAACGGCACCACCCGTCTTCCACAATTGGTCATCGTATTCGAAAGCAAATATTGTCATGCTTGTGTCACGAGCGGCACAGTTGATGCTGGAAATTGCGTTGTGCTCATCGGGTACGGATGGGGCTGCATTTCCATTATTGCTGCCTCGAGATGGCCAACCAGTCCTGAAAAGTAACTCAGTTTATCGAGACTTTGATACAAATGGAATGACGTACTCGGTAATGTATATCTTCTTTCCGGGGCACGCAGCTTGCAACGCGGGTTTGACAGTGTTGTAAAGGAAGCTACCAGCCTGCCCTGAATTTACACCTCCGTCATAGAATGCACTGGATTAGAGTATTAGATGTGTCGGCTTGAGACAAATCTTATGCTTACTGTGCATTTGCCCCAACAAAGTCGGCACCACACAGGGCGGGATTGTTTCGAATGTCAACCCAAGTGTGTACAGTGGAAACGGGGGTTGTAACGCCCACCGATCCGAGGTACCCTATTCCAGAGCATTAATGAACGGCATAAAGGCTTCATAAATTTGTATAGGAGTTACCTCGGACGTCGTATACTTTTGCCATAATGTTACCAACAGAATCTTGGACCTATAGAAATGGTTAACTTCTTAGATCGCAAAGAGCTTCTATCAATGGTGGTGCCGACCTCATTTCCAACCGTCAATCCGACATATCGGCCTGCTCCATATTTAGTGTATGCTGCACGGAATGTTTGCACATCATTGCTACAATCAATGAACTGTTAGCGCAAATACGCTAAGATAGAAATGCAACTGTACTTGATTTGGGTCATGCTAGCTGCAATAGTTCCCTAAAGACAAAGAAAGGTTGAGACCAAGGCATAGAACATCGTACAACTCATTTACAGATTGTGCATAGATTCCTGCCATGATTTGGAGGCCTGCAGAGGCTGCAGCTGAAGATGCAAGGTCAAGAGCATTGCAATCGAACCCGATGATACGTATTATCTTGAATCCCTGGCTTTTGGCATCGTTGGCCAGTTGATTCCACTGAATGACTTGGTTACTAACCGGCATCGAGTTGAGCAAAATACATTTACATACCTGAGCTTGAGAACGGCAGCCATAGGTCGTCGTTCCTCCTGGACTGTTCGAGACAGCCAGGCCTGACATATGGTTAGTCGCCAGTACAGGCGCCGTGAAGCTGAGAAGAACGGTAATTGCGATGGCGGTGAAGGTCCTGTGGAACATCTCGAAAGCTACAGTACATTTACATTGACTTACCCTGTATTTATAGGGTTCGAGAGGTCGAGCACAGGCTTGGAGTGATTCTTGCACGGATCGTAAGTCGTAACAGATGTACTGATGTAAAAAACG
This sequence comes from Psilocybe cubensis, assembly GCF_017499595.1. Lineage (NCBI taxonomy): Eukaryota > Fungi > Basidiomycota > Agaricomycetes > Agaricales > Agrocybaceae > Psilocybe > Psilocybe cubensis. Next base: position 1,228,173 of record NC_063004.1, read on the forward strand.
AGACAGTATGTTCGGACCGAAGCATGTGGTCAAATTATGAAGACATGTTAGACGAGGGCAAGGCCATTAGTGCATTGTTGCAAAGAATCCATCAAAGCGGAGTCATTGAAAGATCCATCCCATGCGGGAAACCCGAATAGACGCATCTCATGGCTAAATGGTAGCATCGTTGATGAGCTCGTACTATGCTAGCCGCACTTGTACAGGATCGACGTGAAAGCGTTCGACAGGTACGTCGTGTTCGTAGATAGCAAAAGTTTCTTCACAAACTTGGCTTGGAAGAAACAGTCAATGTTTAGAACCCTGCCGATACCAACACTCACCACTTACCACGATTGCTACCTTGCTACTCAACAGTTCCTAAAACAGCCCATAGGTTGCCAAAGTTGCAGGTATTGGCGTTGGCCATATTTAGATCTACTCGGGGTCGTCACACATGATCTAACTTGAGTTGAGGGCCGTTGCTTCGCACGGCGATACGAGTCCTTGATTTCCCTCACCCTATGATAAGATTAGATACTGATATCATCATATTGTATAATATAAATAAGAACATCATAAACATTACGTAAATATTTATGTTAAGTTGCGTGTACTGTAAACGCCAGTTCAATCGTCGAATCTAGGCTGCTTCAAATTACTCCAATCCCATCTTTCGCGATCCCATGAAGGAGGCCTGGTGATAACGTCAGGATGACATCGTACAGTATACTGATCCATCAAATTCTGAAAATCTGTATTTGCATTATAATTAGACAGTGTAGAGTACGAATTCGTGTTTGGGAAACCTACAGTTGCCTTTGCTAGTTACTATCAGCCTCGTTGACGGTAGTTGAAATGGCTCTTTCATCGATAGTGAAGTTGATGAGGCTGTCTCTTGAATTGAGTTGCTTGAGGTTATTGGCCGTGGAGGCACTGATTCTGTCATCGACCTCGCTGACGACTTTGCCCGACCGTTGCAGTTACTCTTTTTCCGTCTGTTGATTTGAATTTTTGAACGGCTCTACACAATGTATGTTAACGAAAATTAAAAGTGTCCTTAATGATGGTTCGCACTCACCTTGTGGTTATTCGAATGTCTCGTAAAATCGCATCTCTTGAGATGCTTTGTCCAATGTTGAGGGTCGAAGGGCCATTTCTTCGACAGTAATATGCTCTTCCCGCAACTTTTACACTCCACTGAGTTCTCAGTGACCGATGCTGCCAAGGGGTCACTCAGTAGGGCGTTACGCCTTGCGATAGCTCTTTTGTAGGAACTACTTTCCGTAGCGTTGTCGTGCAAGACGTCCATGTAGAAGTAGAACTTCGCTAACCAGATGTTTGGTCGTTGACATATGCAAGCACGTGCTACGTAGGCTTTTGAAGTCCGACGCGATGATATCGTTGCCTGCACCGATGGGGCGTGCATACAATCGATGTTATGGAGCGGTCGTTAGTTTGCGCGGTCGTGTTTTGGTATACCGTTGATGTAAGGCAGTGACAGTTCTCCTGAATTTTTTTTTTTCAAGGTTAACGTGGAGGCGTTTCAATCAACAAGACAGCGAGGAGCAATTCACCTCGCCACGATATTTTCCCCATATCTGTTAAACTGGGTGGATGTTCGAAAGCATGATTTTGTCAGACCTGTGTCAACAGATGTTGAGATAAGCTGTATATTATATGGGCCGAGGTTAGCACGTAGAACAAACTTCGTTTTGACGCCTTCAGTGAATGCAAACGCACATTCCGTTCAGGCGTGCAACAATCCTCCCGTTGCCCGTTCAACTCATTAACTTTCTGTTAATTCGTAGTACAGTATATGTTCTGAAGGATAGACAGCCAACGTGCTGTCAACCGGCTTCGGTGAGGGTCCGTTTATTTTCGTTCGTTCGATCTCAGTCCAAGCTCGTCTACAGTCAGGAGTGTGAGTATACATCGACTTTCACCGTGCAATCGGTCTCTCACCTGAATCAATGTATTCCAGACAACTAATATCGATTATACCCGTTGTACCGTATTCTCTCAGTAGTGCATCGAGGGGATTCGGTCATGTTATAGTGTCTCATACCACTCGATACAAGTTTGACCGCAGTAGACCGTTGACGGAAATGAAGAAAAGTGACTGGTATCGCATGGTTTCCACCCTAAAAGTTGCTTGAGGTTATCAGTGGCGCAACAATCTAAGAGGGGGAAAGTTGTTTGGGTGCTACTTACTGTCAGGATTCTTTTGTATTGATAGAGAGGCGTACCGCCCAGACCGTCGAGGGCACTTTGAAAATTGTTGATCACACTGCATTTATAAGTCAGTTGACTCTCAAATACTTTGGCATAAAACTAAACGACTTCATGTTGCATTGCGTCAGAAACCACGGAGTGTACGGAAGAAGATCATAGCAGGATGTGAATGGAATATAGGAGACATAGAGGAGTGTACGCAATGCACACAACAGAACCCCGGAAGCGGACTGAACAGGCATGTGATCTACCAAAATACCTACTGTCCACTTCCGTTACTCAGAACTGCTTACAGGTGTTACCTTTGTTTCACATTTGCTAATGGCCGTACAATTGTGTGCACTAGAGGAATGTGCGTCTTCAACAGGCAACAGTGCCCTCATCAGCACGCAGTCCTTCTACCTCGCACCTTCAGTACACTCCATCCAATGATACTCTTCACCACAAAAGATTCGCCCGCTCCCTCATCCTCCAACTTCTCCAACCATAGTTGATCAACAGCTCGTAACCGTATGAAGAGGATGGAAGAATGTACCGTGATGCCTGTGTTACCGTGAGTGTCAATGTATCCTCTGAAATATACTTTCATTTGAGTGCTCGTGTCTCTTTGCACCATCCATCCACCTTGGTCAACGTCTTTACGACAAACGAACGGATAGGTGCGAGACTGTGAGATTAATTGCCGTCTGCTAGGCGCTCGTGAGTTTCACCCTATATTGTCAACATAGCATGGCACTCACATACAAATAGAGATCCGGGTTCGATCAACCAGTCCGCAACACACTTACTCATACATTGTCGGTGCACACCTAACTGGGACAACGTCAATAGACGCACCGACATATAGCATAGAAAATGCGGTCCGACGGACGTTAGCGCGTGTATTGGTTTGGAATTCAGCAACCGTGCAACCTCAAATCACCCAAACAGAGATGGATCAAAGTTTCTTTGTACACCGCCTACTCTTCAACCCATCCAGTTTCCGTAAAAAACTGCTTAAACGGGAGTCGGTGTTTGCAATGTGGCACGTCGAGCGTACTGTCGTGAGTTTCAATGTGTTCATAGACCTTCGTCCGAGACATGCTGAAAATGGATGGGTCGTCTAACTTCAGCAAAAAAACACAAGACATTTACAACGCATGGGACGCGAGATACGGATTAAGACGGCGTCTGGCCAACTGTTAAACGCTAAAGTCTGTATGACTTGCTGTGTATCCACCGTATAGTTTCGCACTCACAATAATAGGTAGTTCCAATAAGAGGTGTATACAACACGATACGACCCGGCATGTTGGAGAAGTTGAAATTCCTAGATCAAAGTTGTATTCCATGGTACGTACCCATATTTGAAATGTCTAAATGCGGTGGCTTAATGCAAAATCTGCAGATGTTATTAGTTGGCTTCGTACGTTGTCAGTTTTTTTTTTTTTACGTGTTCGTGAAGGAATCCCAAGTAAGTCTAGAGAGGGTGATACAAATAACGTGAAAAGACTTACCTCTGTGTCAGTACTTCAACATGATAGTCCGCCTCTTGACTATGGACATTTATTGGGGTCTTTGTATCTGCGGTGTAACGTCAGGCAATACAATTGCGCGCAACAGGGCACTTCAATGGACCAAAATCATTATGCCACACCTATGAACCATACACCAGCATATAAATGCGCTTAAGAATAAACCATACCTACGTCGTAGGTTTGTTTCGAACAGGCTATCCGAGCTGAACGAGTATTCAAGATGACCTATATCAAACAAAGCGTTTCCGTAGCACCTGCACCGCATCGAGTGTGACTGATATGGCTTGTAGTGGTTCGTTCGGATAAATATTCGTTTGGAGGTCGATGCAGAGTCTGAGTCTGTTCATGTCGGTATCAAGATGGCCTTCGTATCGATGACCTGGGCGATTCGGGTGAGTCTTCGACACCTGGCGATACTCTCGATTATGACACTTATCTCAACTCCTAGCAACGGACACCATATACCAGAATGCCGTTGTATATTGGACAACATCTCAGGTAGGTCGCCTGGTGTAAAGTTAAAGTTTATCATGTCCAGAGTCATGCGCGTATGACATCGTAAGCTTTTATATCCTGATTATGTTTGAAATTTACTCACCATCGCCTACAAGAGGGCGTGATATCTGTCTCGGCTTTCATTCAATCATGGCTTCTCATGGTCTACAGCGTCTGAGTCGCTGATTCGATGTTGTAGTAGCCCGTAAACAGCATTATCAGCCAATGTTCGCTTGTCCGATTTCCGTTTGGAGCCCGCGCTCTGAATGCCGAACAATCCGTGACCAGCGACGAAAGTCCATATATGGTGGCCTTCCCATTTTCCATTTGCCACGTAATTTGTATCCCGCCAACTTCTTACCATCACCTGCATCTGCGGCCCCTCAAAACCAGCGAACAAAGAATGGACGTAAATATAGGTAAGGCAGCATTCTTCGTAAACCTTTTCTAACAACAAACTAACGAACTTATTTGTTTCCTCTTTATTTTACAGTCGCAGCATACGGATTGGCTTTCAGCCATGCCTTGGCCATTTTTTTGGTCGTCTTCAGGCTCATTATCAGGCGGTGCGACAAACGGTGTTGGTACGACGATGGGCTGGCGGCTGTGGCTGTGGTTGCAGACTTTGTCATTGCCCTCACATTGTTTAAATTGGGTGCGTTGTGATACTTTTTTTTTTTTTTTTTTTCTTTTTGTAGCCAGTCTTTTTTTATTTTACATTGATTGACATATATCATGGGGTTGCTATGTATAGCCATCGACACACCTACCGCCCTTCCTGTTTCCTACCGAGTCGAACTATTTGCGTTCTTTATAGTTTTGTGGTGCGTAGTCACTTTCCACAACAAGCATGGCCACTTATTACTACGAATGCGCTGTCCAGGGTCTCCCGCGCCAGTATAGTGCTATCACCGAATCGACTGCACAAGGCCAAACAACTCCGTGTATTATGGGGCTGGCTGTACGCTGTCATATTCATCGCAATCGGCATTATCTTCTCCACTTTCGCCATATTTGTGTGCAAGGTCAACACCGATTGCAAGTCGGATACTGTGTGTCCATGCCAACCACCTTACATTCTGCTGTTGTTTTCTCTTATAGGTAAGTCACACTTCATCTAATCGACTGCCCATTGCTGACTGCTATATAGCTGAACTCATTGCTGATATCTTGATTATTCGACGAAGCTGGACTATACTAATAGTAGAAACCCGCGTGTCCTTTTTCAGACTGACGCACCGTTGGCGTGCCGTCGCGTTAGGTTACAACAGCAGCGTTTTCATAATGCTGTCCAGCGCCGTGTGGTTCGGGATTTACGTCAAGTTAGCTCAACAATATCCAATGTTAGTTGTGTATGCATTAAGCGCTACTGTGAGTTCTTTATCTACACCATCATCTACAACATTGCTTCATTCTGCCTCAGGCCCTCGTGTCCTTATTGGCCATCAATGTGCCCGTCATCACGGGACCTCCAAGCAACAAAGGTCGTCGCACCCGCCTTCCAGTTGCGGGGCAAGACGTCATTCAACTAAATCGTCTCCAACCAACCACCGCTGCAGGACATGATGTTATTCAACACAATCGTCTCCAACCGATGACCGATGCGGTAAATCACGAAACATTGGCAAATATAGCAGAGGCAGTGGATCGCAACGCTTCCAAGATATACAGTGACAAAGATTCAGGCAAGGACATACAGTTTAGGGCGCCCAATAATTCTGTGGAAAGTTTGTTCGACGACTAGTAAACCGTATGCCAGTGCATGGTATCAATCCACACAATTAGCGCAGTCGATACATGAATGTTCAGTGTTATATAGATAGTTGCATGCTATATATATATTTTATAACTCGTTGATGAGGATGTCTGTATTGGTTACATTGTAGAGCATACAACACATATGACATACAGTAAACAATTATGGCAAATGAGTACTAATGTAAATATCGTGTTCGTGTCTCATCTGATTCCGATTAGCATTCTTTCTCTTTTGAGTTTCATAGGCCACACAACAATTTTCGGTTGGCGTCAATAGCTCGCCATCCACTATTTGATCAGCTCCTCGATCAGTGGGCAGTACTTGTTTGACCACCAATACCACGCCATTGGTATCCTTCCTAGAATGCACACGTCTGACGCATTTACCCGCGTGTTCTCCTTCAATGATGGCTAATAACCCAAAGTCGTGCTTGATGGTAGGATGTTTGGGCTTTATATGGGTCGATTCAATCCGTAACGTCCGCTTCGAATTGGGTGTAAATCGCATCATGCACAGCTGCCCATCCACGTCCTCCTGAACGATTACAAACAACGGAGAAACGTGTCCATCGACGGTTGCCTCTTCCACCGTCAAAGGAACTCCAATCAGCTCTCGTTTCAACAAAAGATTACAAGGAGTGGTTAAAGATGCAACGTTGGTACCGTCGCTTGAATTTACGACGACGGTTCCTATGCTAATGCTTGTTAAATCTTCTGAATGGTCAGATGGATCCCACGCAGGCGAGGTGTCCTCAATAGTATCAGGCAATGGTGTATGTCTGCCACTGTCAGCGCTTTCAGTTCCTGTGGTTATTATGATCGATGGGTTGGCGAAGTTACGAGACTGGTGGACAGCGTTCGAATCATACGTCTTCGACAGGCTTAGAGGCTCAAAGGTACTACAAGCCGTGAGCGCGAGTACAAATCGGTAAATGAAATACGCTTACCTGTATTCCAGTACGTCGTCTCTGTTCAAAACAATTTTCTTGAAGGGATTCGACGGATCATATCGAGTCGGCTCTACAACTAAACGCAACTCAGGTTGACCTGTTCTTGGGCTTACGGACTGTAGTACCTCGGCGACAATGCCGATTAAGCCTTTGAACGTATGATGTACCTTGCTCACTATCACAGTTACACCTTTCCAACGATGATATCGGGTCGTGTGTGATGTTGGGATAAGCGCGAGGAGCGATGAAGGCTGACATGTCGTCGCATCTCCCAGAGAAACGAAATTCCTGTGCATATATATAATCTGAGATGTATGCATGAGCCAGAGTATATATACGGTTAAATGACAAATACTTGCCTCCAACATCGAGTCGGCTGTATTGATTTGCTGGTCTTTTGTAGTGCCTTGCTTATCGATTAGTTGTATTTCATCTCCCTTGATGTCCACGACCCAACCCGATCGTCCAGCATTAACGCCAGCGTCAACCCCTACGTAATCCCCTATTTCGAAATGTTTTAAGATGTCACTCCATACGGTGCGTATTGTTGTCAACAGCTGGGTCGTAGTTGTATCAACTCTGTGGATTTCAGTTTCGTTGTAATGTTGACCAGTTTCGTCATGGTCGCAGCCTTTGTTGTATATATCGACATCGACCATATTATCGTCGTCGGCTTGCGCAATGACTCCGAGCCAACCTGTAGATCTCATTACCACCCATTCCATGGTTCGCATGATCCATTCCTTTGGCTTTGGTATCGGCGCGTGATGGAGTGCGGGATGCCCACTCATACAAAATGATGTATACGTCACGTAACTCAGACCTTCACGACATGAGGCAACGTGTCTGGGATCGTAGTCCACCCGGGCCAAACCATGCTCAAAGATCAGATCACCTACGCGATAGACAGATGCTCTGCCTGATTCTATGTATAAATGAGAGTTACGAAGGCCTGTCGGATCGAATAGCTTAGGCGCGGGCACCGCAGTGTATGTCTTCCGTTTACGAGATGACTTCGTTTTGGTGGACACGTACTCGTAACGGGGGATCATAAGCATTGACACCCCCCACGATCCTTTCGAAACGACAAAGCCTACATCGCCTTTGTATACACCTCGTTTAACCTTGAGCCATTTTCCGACCGATAGGTTCGTAATGTCCCCTCCCATGTACAACAGTTGCTGAGCCTCATTCTTATCGATCGGACTCAGGAGCACGTCCGTAGTTTTTACGATGATGCCGGGCGATCTTTTGATAAGGTCAATCATAGGCTGATCCATCAAACATTCCAAGTATATGTATCCATGTACAGAACTGCGTGAAAACGCGGACCGAATATGATGTTCTCGGCGCGAGTTTTTGAGTAAAGAAGCGACCGCGATTTCTTCGTATCCGACCTTACGTATTGTTCATCGATATGGTTGGCAACACACAAATTTAATTCGATGGTATTAAACTTACTTTACATCCAATCCTCCATGTAGGATAGTCCGTGGGCAGATTTTCGAAGCCCGAATCAGTGTTTCCGTGCGGTGACAAAACAGTAGGATTGTCAGCGTTTGAATACAATGGTTCCACACCCCGGTACATATCAGAGGCGGGCAGTGAGTGAGATCTACCACGTGTTCTCTCTTCAATTTGTTGAATTACGAGGGCCAGTCGGTCTCTCTTTGTAACAGGAATGGGTTTGTCCATTGCCACAGATGATGAACCGTCACAATCTTCATGGGATTGAGTTCCGTCGTCGATGAAGCATTCTGCGAGTAAATTTGGTTTATCTCGTATGTTGGAATGACATGAGACTGAGTAAAACGAAATATTATGCGCACCAAATTCGTCAGATTCGGCTGAACCATCCTCTGAATCTCCGTGATCGACATTCGCTTCTAAGTCCAAGAATGGGTTGGGAGCCATAGGTAGTCTAAAAAGAAGCAGAAAAAAAATTAAAAATTTGCCGTTTATATGTATAGCATTGCGTGAGTAGATATAGACATACTAAAGCAACGACTCTGCAAAGCAGTCGCTGACAGGTTTAAGGTGTTCTTCAAAATGAACTATCGATTTGAACACATTTAGAATACCATCAATATTTCTATCATATATCGTAATATAACCTACAGCCTAACAAATATTGTATATTAGCCTTGAAGATACGAATACTGGTACGATGTGGCAGCAAATGACAACGTCGAAAAAGGTGTTCAAGTCGGATAGGCACAGTTCTTAAACAGAGCGGTGAACGAAATTTCGGCAAGTTCCGATATCCCTTTGATGCGAAGGTATTAAAGGAACATGTACGACATTCTCCCACGCTTTTGGATCGTCCTTTCAACCACACGATGCTCGATGCAATGTAGTCTATGGGTTCAGATTATACAGCTGAGTCTAATAGACTGATACGCTGCGACACTATCGAACGATAAATACCATACTGATATGAATATAAACAGTTGTTATCTGAGCATGTATCAACTGAGGCCTCCATAACCATAAAACACTTTGGATAAATTTTCATCTTATTCCCTCGCGTAAATAGCATACAATGCATGTTTCAAGTTTCCCCCATTTACGGAAATGCGTAGCCATTGAGATACATCATTAACAAGGTCATGAACATTACCCTCCTTTACGCATCTATTTCCAGTAGTAATGCCGTCGTGGAACCACACGTCCCCTTGCAGGTCAACATACCGAGAAACAAAATGATGTTGCCCGCCGTAGACAACCCCAGTAAGCTTATACTCTACGTTGAAACTATCCGATTTGAACATAATATCAGGGTTTATAGCAAACCGTGGCGAGCATATATCCACTGTCATAATGTAAGGTAATCGTTCAACCTTATGGCATAGCGACATATATACGATATGCTGATTTTGTGCACACGAAGGGCAATTCTTCGAACTCAATCGTTGAGCATCGCTCAGGTTAAAACCTAAACTGTCTGAAATAGAAGACACCTCCTGGGAGTCGTCGTGGAAAACGCCAGTGCGTGCCACACTTATATATTCGCCTAGTCGCATTACGGGTCTTTGGTCATTGTAGCCGCATTTACTGCACACGAGAACAGACATTCCAGAAGATCGCTGGCCCATCACAGCGGTCATAACTCTGTCAATGTATGTCATATTTGGACCCATAGGAAAATCAAGCGGGCTGCGTGAGTGCATATCGTTTCTGACGTCGTTTCGTGCGCTCTCTAGAGAAATTGATCCATTCTGCACAAGTGCGAATTGTCCGCTGAGTCTGTCTAATAACGGTGTCAAATCACTGAATCTATTGGTCCACATCTCAGGTGCACTTATCCATAGGTTATATAACACGGTAAAGATGGAGTCGTAACTGCAACTGTAGTTGTCCGCGTCCCACTTTGTACCTACAGGTAGGACCGCAAACTCGGAGGGTGTGCTTAGCAACATTCGTTTCCTCGGTCCTATACAGTCTGAGCGAATTGGTTGGCGCTTATTGCGCTTATCTTTTGCCCTGTCGGTGACAATTGCCTTAACACTGTTGAGAGACCAGGTGCCGTCCTTTTCCGGAGTTCTGATAAGCTGCTTTGATGAAGAGACTGCCAAGGTAGGATGCCAGTCTGTACCAATGGATTGCGATACGTCGAGAAGCATGAAAGACCGAATTGTCGGATTCCTTAATCCATGCAACACGCCGTCTGGAAGCTGTCCATTGTATTTCATGGTGGTGATATGATCTAATATATTGAGTTCACGGAATTCCTGGCGCAGGTGCCCACTAATACCCTTTGTAATCTTAGACGCATCGAATCTACCGAGTAAGATGGTACCACTGGCGTTCGAACTTCTAGATACACAGGTGTAATAAGACGAATGATCCTTACAATGATCTAAATGTATCAAGTTATAATCTCGCGTCTTACCTTGAGACGAATAATCGGTCATGGCAAAATTGGGCAGCACTAATACCTGCTGGCGGTTTACATTGATTTTTGTGCCAGACTTGAGAGTACATGTTACTCGAGACGACGTTCGCGTAAGTGGAACAACATTAACAGGCAAGTCAGCTAATGATACAGGGTTCGGCGGTCTGATTAATTCCACGAACAGCGTATCAAGTACAGGTCTACCAAACGCACCAACAGAAGATTCCCATCCTACGACGACAGCCTCCTGTCCTTTAGTGATACACAACTCTGTGGCGTCGTTATGCCGTATCATAACTGGCAGACCTACGCACAGAGAAAGTTTTGCTGGCACTTGTTCGCTAGAACAGGCGCTGCGACCCCATAGGGCTTCCTGAAGACGCTGGGACATCTTTGTCTGTTTGGTTGCTTTAGACGATCCTGATGGTCGTCCGCGAGGCCTGCGAGTTTCTCCTTCTTGTGTACCCAGACTATCGACAGAGAAAAAATGATGCAATGTACGTCCGCTCTCTTTAGCGTATCTTGCGATGCCCTGCTCATTGAACCTATCCTTTTGATTATTCCACGCAGTGATAACAGATACGTTGCGAAAAGCAGGGTCAGTCAATATAGGTTTACCTTCAATAGTCGTCAGTTTAGAAGCTAACCTTGACTTGAGGAACGATATATCAGCGTCTGTACAGGCGGCATACCGCATGTTTTCAAGTGCAGTGCGCAACTTTGCGTCTTCCTCAGTCTGCGTTTTTTGTCTCATGTTTTGTTTTAGAATAACGACAGTCGTGAATTGGTGCCAGAATATCTTGCCTAGAGTAGCTTCTTGCTCGGACACCTTCATGCGAGCGTCTTGCGTATGTTTAATGGAAGGACTATAAAAGGGGAGATTACCTACCGGCGGTAGCTGAGCGAAGTCACCAGCTAAGATCATTGATATACCTCCGAACAGTGTATCGTCGTTAAACACTTGTGACAGACGTCTACTAATGGCATATAAATCCCTCGACGACAGCATAGATATTTCATCAATAAAGATATACTTGACACCCTTTAATCGAGCTCGTACGTCATTTATTACTGCGACTTCGTTTTTTGAAAAGTCTTGACCACGATCCGACTTGGACCGTATTCCTAATACACTGTGATAAGTAGATCCGTTGAGGAGTGCAGCAGCGGTACCTGTGGGTGCGAGAACCACAAATCGGTGAGATTCGCCTCTCGACTCAAACATATGAATGATAGATTTGATCACTTGACTTTTGCCAGTACCGCCCATGCCACCGAGATGCATCCTCAGCTGACCAGGCGACAGCAAACTAGCGTGATTGGCAACAATACGGAAAGCCCTTTCCTGTTCCGTATTCAAGGTGAAATCGGCGACTGTAGAATCTACTAACACATTATGTTCCATTTGCTTTGCCTTGTACGACCTGAGCAGATAATCCGAAGAAACTACTTTGACGTCATTAGTAGACTCTTCGTTGGAAATATGAATGTTTGTTATATCATCTGAGGGATCTGAAGGCACGTAACCGGACAACTTCTGTTTAAACAGTCTAATTTTTTCAGCTTTTATTAGAGATGCCCAGCTCGTATGCGTCTTGTATTCAGCAGGCCTGAACATGCTGACTTCTTGACATGTAACATCGCTAGAGGCGTTAGAAAACAATCCTGCAGATTGTATGATGCCATCTACTTCTCGCTTTAACAACACCTCTCTGCGGTATGCCTCACCAATCTCTTCATAATCTAAATGATCTTCACCGAATTCAAGGCCGACAAAGTCGTTGTATTGATCGTCGAGACCGCAACCATCAGGATAGAGTTCATCCGTGTAAACATCTTGTTGTTCTCCGTCTTTCCTTCTTAACTGTGCGTGAAAATCGTCTCTGTCGTCTAAACATTCATATCGCAGATTAAAGTTATCCATTAGTTTCAACTGTCGGTCGGAAAAAGCGTAAATGGTGAATGCATGTTCCCAAGTCTGATGCAATGATTTCAAATCTAACCCAGACCTCCAAGGTTTGAACAAGGTCAGCATACTGCAACAATAATACTCTCTGTCGCCTTTGTCGCGCCGTGGAAGGGGACCGCCTAGAAAATTGGGGACAATATTGTGCGCTCGGGATGAGTCACATTTGACTACGTGAGTGGAATAAAGAGGGTGCTCCTCAGTGAAACGTTCAAAACTTCTTTTGTTTATTTTAATATTTTTTCGCACACCGTCATATTTAACACGTTGATCAGAATCATCATCTGCAGGTATACCAAGACATGCATCAATGAAATCTTCCATCCCCCCGCCTTCACGTATGTCGGACGCATGATCATCTTCGAAGGTGAGTGTTTCACTACGCAAACGCTCCATTTCATTTTTAGTGAGCTTACGGCGCTCATAAGATCTAATCCAGTCGAATAGAGACATGTCTTCTTGAGTGACTGGGCGGTATTTATAATCATCTACATTACTAGAACCTACATAATGACCGTCATGTCGAGCTAATATAACTTTCTGTTCTTCATCTTCAGCATTTTCTAGATCCTCTACGGTAGGTAGGTGGGCGGCTTGGTCATCAGTGATACCGGATTTATGACTGCTCCTTGCGTCACTTACAAAACTTCTCCACCAAAAAGGTACAAAGGTATGATCAGTGTAATGATCAGGGTTGCCCAATAAATACAAGGAGGCCATCGGAGAACCTATCTCCATCTTAGAAGACAGAGAGTTGACAATTTTAAGCATCAACCTTCTGCCTGCGTCTTTACCTTCAATCTTGACATCGTCTTTAACTTTTTTTTCTTCACGTTCAAACACGTCATACATAGAGGTAAATATCTGATACGTTTTCAATGCGGGTTTGCTAATATAGTCTGATATATAATATATTATTGCTTTTATCGAAGTACCCGACAACAGACATGTCACGTCGGTATTACTTCTTGTGAGGTACGACAGCGGAAGAGTAAAGGTATTTAACATCGCTTCCAACTTTTTCAAAAATATGTGACCGTCGACGTGATCGACTTGAGACTGTTCGTACAGCCTTCGCGGAAATCGTGCTTTACAATTTCCATTCCAATCCAGGCAACCTTTCGGGCCCTTAGGCATATTTTTTATACCTTTTGATCCGTCAGGGTCATCAATTTGCTGACCGTATGAAACAGTGCATCTGTGCACATTGGACTTCAATATGATATCATCGACTGTAGTTTCGTAATTGTCCCACCATTCAGCATTAGAAATGCATGATGTGCAGTGGTCCGGACCATTGGAATCTTGACAAGCATGTTCTACCGGTATAGGGAGTGTTAGAGTCGGATCTGCGTAACTGGAATTTACAGCCTCGTCATCCTCTTGTATAATTGAATGAAGTCCATCAATTTCTTTGTCGTAAATATGTGGCACGCGAGTCTTTAACAGTCTGCATGTTTCCTGTAAGAAATTCGCCTTGATGACAGCCTTCCAAATATGATAGAAGGCTCGCCTGAAATGCAGAGTCGTTGTTCATAATACGGTCACGGATTTGCTGTGGAGACAAGCAATTCTCAATCCATAGTAACATATGCAAATGTAAGGTGAGTCTTCCCTGCTGTTCTACCGTACCATAGTACGCTGAAGTTTTACCATACAAACCTCGATGAATATTGGATCCGACGCCTAGCACGTGTTTAATAAACAATTCAATTATGAGATGAAAAAAACGGGCAGCCGATACGGGATTCTGTGCAACCAGTCTATTCCTTTCAGAAGAAGGTAATATGTCTGGTGTAAAGGTCAGCTGTTCTTTGGCATAATATATTGATATAGGATGTCTGTTATCGGCAGGTGACAAGGTTATAAACCATATTGGGCAACCTTTGAAAGAAAGCAAAGACCATATCTCATTGCGCATATACTTTTTAGACGTGATTGACCCTTTAACATATCCTCCAACGTGGTCAAGATCATCTAAAAGTTTGTAACAGTCTTTCTCACTGTCTGTTTCAGGTGATACATGGTCCCCATTTACAAGACGAGAGGAAATGTCTTGAAGAACCGTTTTGTCTATAGAGAGCAATCTTTTAGATATCGCATCAAAATTACGGCGTTTTGCAACAAGAAAGCTACCAGTAACGCCACCTTTCAGTTGCTCGTGATTGAATGCAATAATAGGAAAATAAAGGTCGCGCTGGAAACGCTTATCATGGTGCATAAGCAGTATTCGCTTATGTTCTGACTCTGAAAGTTTACGCTTATGACAATGCTGACCTATTCCACCATAACCGTAAGGAAATAGCCAAGGGAACATCTGCGGATAGGCCTGAGGATTATCGTACATAGACTGCGGTTTTGGATCATGCCCAATAGCTAGCATTTTGCCTTCATTTTCTATGTGTTGCAAGGCTTTTGCCTTCAAAGCTTGTATGGACATATTGCCATAGTCTGTTCCACTCAAGCCATGGACAGTAAACGGACAAGGTCCGTCTACAGTTCCTTCATCTTCGCCTTCGTCGTGTAGACTCATTGTAGACTCCATACGATTAGTACCGTTGCGCTGTCTGTAGTCTACAGCTACGGGGACACCTATCAGCGGGTAAGACTGGAGATTTTTCTTGGATATTTCAAGATCAATATAATCCTTATGGTTAAGTTTCAACCATTCCAGAGCATCTGCGACCTTATTGCGACGCACTAGCATTGGACTACGCTTGAACTCTTCTTCCGTGGGTTGGGTTGGTCCTGTAAATATAAAGGCAAGTACCTCGTCAAGTTCTGGCTTTGAAGGAGGTAATTCATGATACACTTTCAGCGTTGGATTAGAGTACATGATGACATTTGCTGTCATTTTAGCCCGCCCAGAGGAAACTCTGACCAGACAGCGATTATGCCGAATGCGAGCAATCATCATGCGCTCTGCAAACGAAAGATCTTGCAGCTGAGAAGGTATTTTACCTAACCACAAATGATTTGCAAGCGAATGTCTCGGCACATGACCTTTTTTCAACGCAGCAGAGCAAGTATCGCATACATGGTTACATGCAGGATCGATCACAGGGCCCGGGATGTCCTTCACCGGGTCGTCAGGATGTAATCTCTCTACACGGGTAGCTCCCTCAACTGCGAGTATGTCAAGGGGATGATCAAACATAGACAAGTGAGTTAAATTATGCAAAGGCTGCAGCAGACCGCAGACCATGCAGCCTGCTTCCTCCAGTAGAGATGCAGATGAATCAGCGCAAAATCCATTGATGATTTCCTCTATCAGAAGCTTTGACGGTGGTTGTGGCGGAAACACATGGTCGTTTGAAGTGTGGTCAGAGTCTGATGTGGATACAAAAGCATCACCGTTGAGCATGTCAACATCGGAATTAGCAGATTCTGCGCCTGCCTGCCTCTGACGTTCTCGAGATGCTCGTTTATGTAGAACATTTTGGTTACGATTATGCATGATTGACTCTTCTGAATTGACTGTACTAGGTATTGCCTCAAAGATATATAAATGAGTGGAACATATACCACATTCATGACCATCTGTTAATTTTATCAGAGCAGATTTTTTGGTCTTGGAATTAAATGATGTAATACCGTGTTCTTTCAGTACATCCCGAAGCTCGCTTGAAGTGAGCCATTTGGTTGCACTTTGTATAGAAAATCGACAAAGAACTAGACGGCGTTTGTGGGGTGCGGACGCTTCGGCAGAGAGAAATGACTCTAAATCACGTATGTACGGCATATACCTAACGAACTTGTATGTATCACTATAATTAAACGATGCTGTGCCACTATAGGGTACAATATGACTTTCTATTAAAGCAGATGAAACGAAGCGAGAAAAATTTACAGCACTGTCTGTAAGTTCAAACTGCCGATCTGGATTACAAGAAGATGAATTGCTCTTAATTTTTCTATCTGACACTGATACCACACGTTCAAAAATACAGACATTACGAAGGCAAGTTCCGCACACATGATCACGCAAAAGTTCAATGGCATTGCCTCTATTTGTGGTTGAATTGATGCCGTACACTCCATGTAAACTTGCAATAGACCTAATTTCAGAAACAGACAGCCAACTAGCAGTGTCAAAGAGAGAGAACCTAGCAACTATTAAATCAGATATATTGTCAATGGAAGTTGAAATGTGAGCGTCTGTAGCAAGGTACTTCACAAATCTGTATTTAGTTTTAGCTTGAACGGAGGCACATCCCGTATCTTGTACCACACGGTATCGCAAAATCTCTGAGCTGACAACCTTTGAAACACCGCCACCTCCGCCTTGCAAGACATCGGAAGGATGATAGTATGAGCATTCAGAAACATTAGCAGTAAATGAGATGTAGTGGAAATAGTTGAGACCGAATAACCAGGAACACTGAAACGGATACATTAGAACGCCCTTCGATACTATATTAATGAAGGGATATTTCTCTGACCAAAGACGAGGTTGCGTGTAATGTCTGTCGAGCGTGAATTGATGCAAGGCGCATCTTGGCAAAATGGCTACCAGGCACCTATTATATTCCCACTTCCTGAGATGATTACGTTGGAGCAACAGAGATACTAAAATAGAAACTCTACGTGTATACGTTGCAGGCGTGAATCTTAACCACAAATAAGCCGACATTGAATGACAATCAATATATATGAAGCGGCGAAATTGCGAGTGCAACAAACGCACATTTCCATACGAGTGGGACTGTTTGACGGGTATCTCAGAAGCGGACGTAGTAGTACGATTCAAGCAATGCATAACATGAACTAATACTACAGTAAGACGCACTCTACAAACTTTGTGCCCACTTGATACGCTGCTAGATCTAGTACATGTACGACTACGCAATAGATTATTGCCAGGAAATCGAACATCGTAGGTTGGAAATTCCCCACAGGGTAAGCAAAAGTCTATTGACCAATTATTTGTTTTAAACAACTGTTGATTGACAGCTATACAACTACTAAGCATCGATATTGTTCGAGAATCACCAGCATAATTGGATGCGTTCAAGGAGTGTACATTAATGCAACATTGTATGTGGCCACATAGGATTCCTACAAAATAGCGACAAATGTCAGATCATACACAGTACACATAAGGAGAAGATAACTCACCCCAACCAGAAACTAAAATAAAAAGAGCGTAGAAATGAAGTGATGCGGCGAGCATATATAAAAGAGTAATGTAAGTTTCAAGGTAAATAGATATGTTCACTAGTCTGATGGATATGAGTGTGAGATCGATCAAGGGGGGGGGGGAGGAATGTGTAGGAATAATTAAAGGAATCGCATCGAGGACCCTCGATTTATATAAGTAGACACTGACAACAGGTAACACCGGGTAACTCTGTGTAGCGTACGATTATTGACAACGGGCGCTTAAATTTTGGCAGAGGGGACACGCAAAGGAAAAGCATATGTCCAACTGTAATGCCATGATAATATGTATGTATTATTATATCGGGAGAAATTTGTACGGAAGACAAGTAGAATATGATACGAAGCAGTTGATAAGACAGAATACTAACTGGATATTCAAAGATACAGGAAGCAGAGTACAAATGACACGAAGAAAGAACAAAAACATTGAAGTAATAGACTACGCGACGTATATGATACCAAAAAATAACAACAGATAGCAAGGAGAATGTAAATAATACCATAACTATGTGTATTAAAAGACATTAGGTTTAATGAAATATTCAGTCTTCATCAAAACCTGCAAAGGACTCCTGTTCTGCCTCTATGTCGCTGGTATCGTGTTCCGTACCGAACACAACGGCATACTGTATGTTGGTACACAGATGAAATGACCGTTCCTTCTCGTATTGAGTCATAGTGTACGCCACCATAACAAAGGAGTTAGGTGGAATCTCTCCGCGACGCCATCTAGGTAGCAATTCGTCTAACCGGTCGAGGTCAGTGTTGAAATTGAAGGCATGGTTACGTGAATCATATATGGGAACTAATATATGACATTGTCAGTGGTTTGAAGCACATACAATGTTGATAACTTACTAGTGTCGGTTGAATCCATCATGGTCTTGAACCTGGTGCTTGATTTAAGTGCTTTTCGGCTTCCTCCTTGGAGTTTGGCATCTTTCTGTCCAGAAAGTATGCCGGGTGTCCTAGGAGGTTTTGAAGGAGAGATTGATTCCCGCTCCGCTATTTGAGTGAGTGTCTGAGTGAGTACAAAAAGAAAAAAAAAAAAAAGTAAGCATATGTGCCCACTGACATTTAACTCCCATAGTGCCAAAGGTGATTGCCTTATCACGGATAGAGGCTACCATAACCTGATGTCCGAACGCCATGCAAGCAAATCCAGCGAAGCGTTCCCACTCCTGGTGCATCATGTGACCAGACAAAAATTTGTTACACAGTCCTTTGGATATCGGCTCCAATAGATACGAATCGCGGGTGAGAATTGCACTCAGGCAGATAGCAGGCACCGAGTTGCACTGCAAAGTGGCACGCTTACGATCGTTTCCCATATACAGGATGCTGACGTCCAGAGGCGAAACCCGCGAAGGATTGATAAAGTTCTTGTTCCTTACAAAAGTCACAGCGTCATAAGCGTTTCTATATAACATAGTAGAGAGAGTAAGCAATACGCATCATTAAGTAAAGTATAGCAAAGGCTTTACGAAACTCACTCAAAATTCATCTCAGGGAAATTCTCACCGCAGAGAGAAAAAGAAACACAGTCGACTGGTGCCATGACATTAGGCGAGTTCCATTGCTTGAGAATACCATGCCTTGAAATAGTCAAAACAAAACATCGATTATCTTAGAAGGTAAAAACTTACTGAAGATTGGGAAGGTCAACGTAAGTGCTTTCTAAAAGACTATCTTGTAAATCTGTCTTCGTAACTTCGCATTTCTTCGGCAGATGTCTTAAGGTCAGACACAAATCAAGTCAGACAACAGATTGAAGATGACATATGGGTACGTTAACTTACTTGACCGAGAAGCGCATGGTATCCTCCATCAGAGCCGGCCCGTTCAATCCAAGACTGGGAGTTTTGTTCACAGGACCGGCAGGCACAACATCCTTGAACTTGCGGGGAACTCGAACTGGAGTGACAGGTGTAGGGGGAGCTTCAACAGCGGCATTGATTGGAACAGCTGTCAAAGAAGATTGAAACTGCACTTGTCGAGTTTTTGGCTGTTCAGAAAGACTGGCCATAACCACATCAGAATGCGCGTCGATAGATTTGGCACTGTTGAATAAAGGTAGATAAAGACGATCACATATATTGGCATGACGGATATTTACCTTATTACAGACGCCTTAAATTGAACAGGGGGGTCCAAAGTCGAATGTTCGGTTTTAAGAGCATCTGCTTCACTGTACTTTTCATACGCATCATCGAGCGCTTTGAGCAACTTGCTAGAGGAAGGACCGCTGGGGAGAGCATTGGAAGATGGATAAGTGGTCTGATGCATTCGACTCTCTCTGACCGCGTGCCTGATCAAACCCGATTAAGAAGTGATAAAAGAAAAACACCACAAATGAACATTACTGACGCAAACATCATAGCTTCATCTTCGTGAAGATCGATTGGACCGCTGGGAAGAACAATGCGAATGGATTTGCCTTTTCCTGGAATTCTGTAAATCAAGTTAAGTGATGCTCACGTAGACTTTTAGAGCATACACATACTTGGTGCCCAAAATGACTTCAGGTGACGGCAAGAAGGGGTTGATATCAGAATCAGCATCACCCTGCAAAGTAATGGGTGGAGACAAAACAGCAGATCCAGAAATTTCAGACCCAATCTTCAGCGGAGACACCGACAGACTAAGAGCAGGACGTCAGTCAATCGCAATGTGGAATAAAAGAGAACGGTACTCGCTCGATCGCAGCTTCCGAACGCCGAGCGGATCTACGAATCCCAACAGAGCCCTTCTTTGAAACGGATGATTTTCCTTTGTCTTTCTTTGTGGGGGTGGACGCAACGTTATCCGGTGCAAGAGGGATATGAACATCGACAGACTCTTTCTTAACCATAACTTCAGAGGGCAATACGGACGTGGGACGAGCAGATGCTTCTTGCTTTATGACAATGCCAGGCTCTTGTTTGATACGGACCGTTTGGGGCATTGTCTTCTGTGGCTTCTTGCCTTTCTGTTTATTCGGTTTTGCTCTGACAGGAGCACGAATTGTAATACGCGGATGTGAGAACGTATGACATAATAACATAAAAGATGTAAATGATAAACATACCCGCTGGTAGGATGAACAGAGACCATTTCATCCGCGGATGAATCATCGACTAATATGGCATCACTAATACCCTTCTGATATCGGGCGTTGGCTCTGTTCAGAGTATCCAACGGTATTAAGCAGAACGAAATAATGGCGAGATTTGATACAAGCAGTAAAACTTACGAATTATCGACGACTCGAATGACTTCGACCGAAGAATCACTCGAGTAAGATACGTGATTGACAGTCGCATCAACGTTCGCGCTGACGGATGTACGACTCTTCTTCGGAGGGGAAATTCGGGCTCTGAGGTAAATATATAACAAAACCAAAATATCAGCATAACATAAGGGTTATCAGATTGCAATTTCACTAACGGCAACTCCTCATCGGAACAAACGAGCGCAGCATCTTCGATATCGCGTTTCCTATAACGACAATAAAGTAGTCAAAACAAAAGAAAAAAAGTGCGGAATGTGCAGCTAAAATCATACAAGCCACTTGTTGACCTGGTCTTCCTAACAAAATTGTCCAACGCATCTGATCCGCTGCAATACAGAGATAAGAAAACGGAAGGAACGCATGTAAACGACGTGCGTGATTGAAGACACAGGGTAAGATAGTATGGGATACACGTACGCAACAGTCTTGTTCCCCGGTTTGACGACCTTTGCGGCAGCAATGCGAGAGGCGACGCTGTCTAACGGTCCGTCATCAGAGTCAGTGGCAACAGAAAAAGAATCTTCTTTGTTGTCGGGTTTGACGTGGATTATGACGTTGCGAATGCCTTTTGCAGGACGATGTCTGTTACAACGCACAACGTTTAAAATCATAAACTGTACATAGAATAACATGGAACGGCTTACTTGTATTCAGCAGAGGGCGAGCGATCACCAGCAACCACATCGGCATATGTAGGCTTGGGAGAAGCAGGAGCATAAGCAGAGTTGATGGAAACCATAATGTGATTGAAACGATAAAGAGACTTAGGAATACTGTAGATGATAGAGCTCGAGGCAGGTAGAGCGTCGAAGATGGAAAGCACTAAACAAAAAAAAACCAAGGTTTTATAGAAAAGGTTATGAGACAGCATCACAAGAATTCAACATGATAAATACTACTTGGAGAAACATGAAAAACAGAGAAAAAGGATAATAAAATCCATGAGTTGATACGGAGTAGAAAAATGCAAAGACTAACGCTCGGTACGATAGAAAGCGATGAGTGGAAACGCCTTTAGCGAATACCATACACACTCCCGAAGCCACTGAGACAAGCAAGTCAGCACGAATAAGATATTACGCGTGATGAGCGTACCAAGAGCAAACACCATTGTACAGGAGCGATTGCCTTAAGGGATTAAAGACGCCAAAAAAAATGATGGACCAAAATTTGATGTAAAAAAAAAGCCGACAGATGATGGTCGCACTACGCATAAAAACACGAAAAAGGTGAACTAGGCGAAGCGACACGTTGATGAGCAAAGGCAAAGAGCAAGCAAAGCAAGAGGAGCTCCATGAAACGAGAAAAGTAGGCACTCGGTACACCAAATCAAGTTAAAGAACAAATGCAATTTAATGAAGCGCGTCATATGAGGAGACGACAACACCATAGATGAACAACCGACCTAATGCCGCGGTCGAGAACAGGAACACCAGGGAAGAGGAACATATGAGAGCGAAGTAGACAGGGTCAAAACGGCGCCGATAGCGAATAAGCAAGGAGGAAAAATATATGAAAATTTTACAAAATGATCGGTGGTAACAACAACCGGAGAGGAGACAAAACATTAACAACCAGTACGAACCAAGCACGACGATGAGAACGGAACAGTAGCAGATTTCGGACAGAAACGGAAAGATTACACAAGAGGGACACACGAATACGAGTCGGAAAGCGAGAAACATCATAAAACCAAACGGTCAAACAAGGCCAAAAAAAAAAAAAAGTGAAACAGAATCCCACCCTCAACCAATTGCATGGACCCAAACTATAACCAATACGCTGCGCAGGCCCTCATGGACCAAGGGTACTGCGACGCCCGAAAATCGATACACGATGCTATGCCGGTGGTAGACTTTCAGGTATTTTACATATTCATATGGATGGACGAACATACTGACGATTCCAAAAACACGATTGACAGCTCGAAGATCATAGAGTGGTCTACGTAGAACAACCTCGCTCGTGGAGAATTACACGAACGAATTCCACTGAAGAACAAAACTTCTACGTGTACGGCGCAATATGCAGAAACGAATTGCCGCCTATTAAATTAAGGTAAATGATATAACTATATATACAAAATGCATACCCAACTGACCCAATCGTAGTGACGCAACACCGTCTATGAAGAAGAAAGCGATATATCTTCGACAGGGAGTTAGAATTACCGGACTGCGGAGCAACGGATTCAACGACGATGCGGTTAGTATAAAGCATGTACACGAGATGATGAAGACATACCTCAAAAAGGAAGACATAGAGGTAAAGCCGTGGAACTTAAGCATGTACGAAGGTCATTGGGCGGTCGACGCAAGTACGCGTTACTTCACACCTAGAAAGCATGCGCCGACAGAAGCAGGACTGGCGTTCGATATGGGTGTAGATCCAGACGGCGTGTTGGCGCACATGAGAGGAGACGATCTCATACACACCATGGACAACAAGGTCGACTATTTGCGAGAAGTCAAAAACGATAACGGTACAAGGTGAGCTTTGTGGTACATCTCATACACAGCGGCATACTAACAGTATCCGATCAATGACTCAGCACATCGCGTGTGGTTCCCAGCGTGTTCAAAGTTGGAGACATAGTCCGAGCGACCATAGCATTCATAGGAGTGATGCACAAAGACAAAGCTGTCGCGATGACCACAGTTCTGAGAGCGCTTACGCTCATACATGATGTGGTTAGTGAGGCAAGCATGTTCAGGGAAAATGAATAACACTGACCTCACAAACAGCAAGACGTACGAAATGGCCCAGCAGAGTTCATAGAGAATGACGCAGAAATCGCGAAGATACCCGTCATGAAGCGCCGTCGAGTGTATGACGAAGATAGAGAAGTAAGACAAAAGATGGAGGACATGACCATACACAGAGAATAGAAGAGAAATGAATATCTTATATTAAAAACATTAGTTGTTAGTATATAACTGCACATTACGCTGACAGAAAGACATAAACAGTTGAAAGACTACATGGCTATCAGGATGGAATCTTCACATCAACATCATTTAGAGCGCGATAAAGCAGATAAAGCAGTAGACATATCCACGAGAAATAGACGGCCTAACAGAGACGCATATTGAGGCAGCTTATGCACAATAAGTACAGACAAGTACATAAAAATATGGTACTGTAGCGAAAACAAAGGAAAGGAATCAAATATAACGACAACGCGCACAGACGGCAACTAACATAGAGGATGAGGAAGAGAGAGAGAAAAGGGGAAACAGTCTCACGGTGCGGCATAAACGAGCAGCTCGCGAAAAAATTTCGGCAATAAGCGAATGAACAAAAGATCAGAATACATAAGCAGAACATTCATTTTGGGAAATAAATTCCCGCGGAAACGCATACCTGACATTGGCCACCTGAGAAAGGCCTGGGAAAAAGAACGAGTCTATACTCCGTATAGGACTCGTAACACCGAAAATATCATGTTTACTTGGCTGCTAGTAACGTAACGCCGACTTGAAGCGAAGCGCGCATAGCACACAAGTAAGTAAGCAGATCACTCATGATCAGTTGATGAGACTTATTTGCCTCATGAGCCTGTGTAAATTCAATTTGTATACGAAAAAACAATTATTGCAGTGCAAACTGGAAGGAAAATCAAAGGAAAATCTGAACACCTCCGAGTCGGTTAAGCTGGGCCCTACTCAAGCGCGCTCGGCCCTTATAAATCTTCAAATGATTGTTCAAAACTCGGTTTATTTAAATTTTATAGAGTCGACATGTAGCGTAGCCAGGACCAGGACTGCCGCCGGGGTCCGCCGCTCTCAGCGGCGCGTTGAATCAGACGCAAACAACAGAATATTCTGCGGGAAGGTTAACGCGTATTTTGATTGGGTACACCCAGTAGTGGGACTGGGAAGTGGGGTCGGAGATCACGGTATGTTCGGGAGAGACTTCAAACCAATCATCGAATGAGAATACAAATAATGCGTTGACAGGTTAACAGCCAATTCCTGAACATCATGAACCATGAGTTATCATTGGATAGTCGGCTATTATCCAGCGGGGTGGTAGGCAGGTACATGGCCAATAGTGGTCTCCCCTTCAGCTGAAAATGTTTACTTATTGGATTACCTTAAATTACCCCGAGGGGAATTCAAGACGATTCCATAACATAACATAACGTACACCTAAGTTACACGCGCAGGATAACGAAAGTTCCTTAACCCATGTTCTGATCATGATCACAATTATGATCATAATTAACCCTCTTTGACCCTCAGAAAAGCTTGAGTGCGGTGGGAACCCGTTGAGCGGTTCAGCCCTGCTCAGCCGGAACCAGGCGCGCTGTCCGGTGTCACCCCTTCGCCATTTGGTCTACGCGATTTCGGAACACGGAGGGTACGTCCGAGGCTCAGGGCTGGTTTTATGTACGACTGCCGTATACGAGCTGGGAGAGTATTATAATATACTGTTAATACGCGTTTTTTGTGATGCATATGAGGGTTGGAGGTTTGGATTGAAGGTTAGATTTTGAGCGCCGAATGGGGGAGTGATTTACATAAATTCAACCTTAATAGCACCCTTCATGATCATTTCTTTTAGATTTACATCTGTTAGTATCTAGTGCATGGAATAAAGAATAATGGAAGCACTGACCATGATTGAATTTTCCTGAGTCTGCGAGCTTTCACTGACAATCAACTTGAATAAAAGCCTGGCTTGTGATGACTACTATGCCAGGGATCCGAGTCGGACGTTCCGTTTCCGACGTCTTGCACGAAGTTGAAGCGTGAAGTGCATCCGTTCTATAGTATCTATCATCAATATTTACCGTTTACTTGGAGCCCCCGTCGAAGCGAAGCGCATGCATCATAATACTACGCTCATGATTTCATCCATGACGATGACGAACTATCCAATATCGAAATAGAATCATTCCAGATTATGTTGATATGATATGATATGATATTATTAACAACTCAACATGAACAGACGCTGGGGCTGTAGGCTGCAGGCTCCATTATGATAGGACTCCATCATCATGTGTTCGGAATTCAGAATACAAAAATCAGAATTGAGAACCAAATTAACAATAACTAGTACGAGCTTTAGAAGTCCTTCCATGCATCTACCATCTACCATCTACCATCGACCATCGACCACCTAACAGTACTAGTAAGTAAGTAGCAATCAGTAGCACCAGTAACAAGCACTAATACTAATACCAATACCAATACCAATACCAATACTAATAGCAGCAGCACATTACTTTAGTTCAAGTATCTGTATACCCGACCCAAATCTAACATTCTAATAATACAAATTGAAAAAGTGCGATTTACCCGGGCATTCAAGAATCGAAGTTAGCGTCGTGTATGGATTCCGTTGACGGTTGCGGGGTCTTTGGCTGGAGCCCTGGGTAAGTTCTAAGTTCTAAGGCAGGTGCGACTCCGAGGTATATATAGACGGGGCTTCTTTGATGCATATGACAGCAGTGTGCTACTTTTAGAACATGGAAAATAGTAATAATATAGAGCAGCCCGCGTTCAAGTTCTGCTCAGGCTGAGTTTGGGTTTAGCTGACTGACTGCCAGATTACTAAATTACTAGAGCACTAAAATACTGGTTGGTCTAGTGATGCGCTGTAGAATATGTTGGGTATTGAGGTATGCGCCGCCTTCAACAATTTCAAGTTCAAGTTCAAGCAAGTACGAGTTCAAATTCTTTTTTTACTTTCTTTCCTTTCTTATCTTTCCAACGTTTGGGGATAACATGAGACACCATTTGGTCCACTCAAATACAGATACAGACACAGGCGCAGACGCAGACGCAGAGAGACCTGGAACCAGAACCGTCTGGGCAGCCAGTGGTAGCTGACCTACATCACTACTAGTATTATGAAAATGTTAATTCTGGGCTGGGTTTCTGGCGGTACGCTGGCATAGTACGCACGGTACGAATGGCGTTTTAATTTTAATTTTTAATTTTTAATTTTGTGTGGGTGCGTATTTCATTTGTTCGAGACTTCGAGACGCTCGTGATCAGAGGCTTACTGGCACTTTCTTTCTTTCTTTCTTATTACTTGATTACTTCCTTGCTCTGAAAATGCAGTTCTAATTTCATGGCCGGATATCACGCTATCACGTCTCTTCTGTACCTACTACCCTACTACCACTACTCCCACCACACGCCATACCATACCACGCAGAGCCCGCAGACACAGAGCCTGTACCTGTACTAGAGTTAAAAATGAATGCTGACTATTTTTATCCACACTGACACTCATCTATTATTATCAATTCTCATAGAACCTACCTAGACCTAGACCCCATGGCCATTGTCATTTACAATGTTACATACATACATACTTCAATACTTACTACATACAAACTAACTTCTTCCATGTTGTCTGTCCTGTCGCTGTTTGTATGGTTTATATGGTTCATGGAGTGTAATGGGGGTATCTCAGTAGTTGCGCGTGGGTTTTGTTATGCCAGCGTACGCCGTATGTACAGTACTATCTACTATCGGTACTTGAAATTGAAGTATTAACGTTGAAGCCGTCGTCGTCGTCGTCGTCGTCGGGGAGCAATGTGATTGTTCTCAGCTCTGCACTGCTCAGCTGTGGCGACGACGGGACGGTGGTGCCTTTACGACCCGTTCGAATTTGAAGGAATTTCATACCTGCATACTTATATTATAATTAGGGGTCATCGTGGTAATGGATATAATGGACGTGAGATGCACGAGGCCGATGCGCGATGTGCGAGGTGTAAATTCATATTCATATTCATATTATAATAATCATAATCCGCCGAGTCGTCGCTCAGAGCTTCAGACTGCAGGCTGAGGTAGAGGTAGGGGTAAGGGTACCTAACACTTTTCTTGTCTTGTCTTGTCTTGTCTTGATAGAGATAGAGATAGAGACAGGGGTAGTATGTGACTGTGCACTTACTTATCACAAGCGCCAGCACTGCAGTCCGTCCGAGTACCTGCATATAAATGAGCACCACAAAGGCACTAGCCCATTGATGGTCCCCCAAGGCCCAGTCCCACGCACGCGAGAAAACATTGTCCATGTCAGTGCGTTTGCGTTTGTGGTTTAGGCGCGCCATCCTGTAGGCTCTGCGTAAGGCCTAAGTGATAGCCGCCGTGAGCGTGGCCTGTATACTTGAACTTGTCTTAGACTTAGCCTTAGCCTTCGCGTGGGCGTGGGTGTGCGAGCGCGTTGCGGATGAAAGTTTGACAAGTAAACAGAGCTCAGAGGGAGACGGCCCGATGTACGGTACAGTATACGAGAGAGTAAACGACTTGCGAGTCGTGGACGGCACAGCTTGGCGTTGATGTTGAATCCGTTGAATCGCTGATGTGCATTGGCGATGATGATGTTAATGATGATGATGATGATAGACTTAATGCGCCCGGAGCGAATCTGCAACTGCATACTGCACGCACCGTTGGCGTTGCCTGCCAACTTTGAGACTAAATTACAGCACGCAAAGCAGGTCAACTCTCGAGCGAGCGGAGATGGCAGAAGAGACGTGGACGTGATAAATGGCGGTTGGCAAGAAGAGTGAAAGGCGAATTAGTTGCGGTATACTGGATTCTCCTGCCAGTGCAATGGTGGAGGTAGTATACCTATACCTATCTTTACACAGTGCGGCGGCGGGAGTGAAACGCCGAGTCGCTCGCAATAAGATTAAGACTCAGAGCCAGGGCAGGATTGAGGGAAGCTCGAGGCTCAAGGGTTAGCGCAGGCAAAAAGGATTTTTGCAGACGTTGAAATGAAATGAAATGAAGTGCCAAAGCTAAAAACGTGTTGTGAATGGAGGGAGAGCGTTGTTAAGGAATTGACGATAAGGAAATATTTGGGAGGAAGATTGATGGGATGTGGAGTTGACAGGAGAGATGTATCGGGGTGGATTGGGAAAGGACAGGCAGAGACCTTGACGAGATTTTCATTGATGATGTGATATTTAAGCTTTAAAGCGATTCACAGGGAAAAAGAAAAGGGAAAAGCAAAGAGGGGAGCCGAAAAAGGCTAGCTCGCTTCGGTCTTCGCTTCAATCCAACCTCTTATTATGACCCTGCCTTGGCTTCTCCTTCCTCTTTTTTTGGCCTTCCCTCTCCCGCCATATCCCTCCCCCCGCCATCCATGTCCTCCAGGATTCACAAAAAGTTTATACATACCCAGCCAAAGACCTACAAACTCACCCTCAACGCCGTTCTCTCCTTTCCTGTCCGTATCTCCTCCCCCTTTCCAGTGCCTGTCCTCACTTTCACTTCCAGTTCCGTATCTGCAATCCGCCCCCGGCTGTGGGCAAGGTCAGATCATGCAGCGGTGAGCACCGACCGTTCTCATCGCGTTGCGTTTGCTTATCGTTCCCAGTGACCCCCCTGCTACGGGTGCGCCTCGAAGATGTGTTGGACAGGAAACATCTGCCCCCGCTCGGTCAGTTTGATCTTTATCTCGCGTCTTCATATCCACTAAACGCTGCTCTCCAGGCCTCAAGGACTTTGAGGTAACGCTAAGCGATACATAGAATGAATGACGCACGAGTTAATAAAACACAATTACTAGGAATGGCTTCTTTTCGTCGAATTGAGCCCGGAAAATCTGTGCGTTCATTAACCCATCTCACCTTGCTTGGCCCATGTGCTCATCATCGCCAAAGCTACTTCATCCTCTGGCTGCGCGAGTACAAGCAGCGGTACAACCAATGGAAAGCCCAGTCCGCGTTCCAAAGCAGAAACGCGCCGACGGACGACTGGTCGCAGCAGCACTCCTCCCACCTCGCCATGTTCTACACCCGCGCCAAGCAGACCTTCCTCACCCCAGGCTCCGAATACGAGCTCAACCTCACCTCCAACCTCCTCGCCCCTTTCCACACCCCGAACCCCTCCTCCCCGCACCCGGACCCCGCCCTCTTCCTCGACGTCGAGCTCGAGACCTTCCGCACCCTCGAAGAGAGCCTCCGCCGCTTCGTCAACGCCCAGCTCAACAACGTCGGCAACAGCCGCGTCCTCTGCGGCATCATCGCAGGCATCGTCTTCTCCCTCGCAGGCGCCGTCCCGCCCCTCGTCGTCAACTTCACCCGCGGACACTCGCGCTGGTCGCGTCTCACCGCCGTCCCGGGCCTCTGGCTCGGTCTCACCATCGTCCTGGCCGCATTGCACGGTGTGTGTCTGGCGGTGTACATCTTTGGCGATCTCCGCCAGCTGCGCAAGTTTGAGCTCGCGCGCCCGCCGATCTCGAAGCCGAAGCCGCTGCCCGCGTTCAAACCCAACTCGTTCATCCCCGCCACGCGCCCGCTATCCTTTGCCGACCCCTCGACGCTGCCTATGCAGCAGCGGCCGGGGACAGGAACGACACCTGGCGTGGTCGTTCCGACGCCGATTACAGACATCCCGCACCCGATCGTGGGGACGCAGACGAGCAACATTGCTAGCGCGCAGGGCCACACGCGGTCGCGTGTGACGTCGACGACATCGACGCGCGTGAGCGAGGAGAGCGCGCGGACGGAGTCGACGGACGACCGGATCCACATCTCGCCCGCGTACTACGACGAGGAAGACGACGACGACAACGACGAGTGTCTGTACTACTCCGCGCCCGAGGAGAAGGGCGGTGCGTCCGCGACAACGGCGGGGGCGGCGGGTGCTGCCGCTATTACACCGGACAATGGTGGGTTGAAGGAGGGGGCGTTCAGCGCGACGGCTGCGTTTATCCGCCCGTTTGAGCCGATGACGGATGATGAGTATGAGTTGGACAGGTCGCTTGCGATGCCTGCGAAGCATCAGGTTATGACCTCGTTCAACTTTGACGCGCTCCCTAGCAGACCTTACTTTCCCGACTCTGACGACGACGACGACATCCATACCCACCCCCACACACGCAGCGCAACCAGCTCCAGCACCACCAACACAATCCCAACTCCAATACCATCACCATCATCACCCGCAGCAGCAGCACTACCCCCCTCACTCTCGCACTCCCGCCCGCCCCTCCCCCACATCAACACCTTCCTCCCACCCCAGCACACCCACATCGCAATTTCATGCCCCCCAGAACCAGCCGCATCCCCCAGCTTCATCGCGCGCATCCAGGAGCGGTGTAATATACCCAAGTGGCGCTTGCAGACGGGGTATTTGGAGCCGAGTTCGCCTGCTAGTGTGAGTAGTTCTAGTCGGTGGACTAGTAGAGGCGCAGGGAGGGGTATGGGGGCAGGGAGGGGGACGGGGACGGGGACAGGGGGAAGCCCGCTGCCGCACTCGAGCAGCCCTTTTTGGACGCAGACGCATCATAGAGCGAATGCGTATTCGACGTCGTCCATGTCCATGTCGATGTCTGCGTCCATGTCCATGTCGTTACCTTCTCCCTCCCCACTCGTGCCTAAATCCGAGTCTGACTTGGATCCCACCGACGAAAAACTAACACGCAAATCCAAATCCAAATCCAAAAGCAAAGAGAAAGGGAAAGGAAAATCCAGAGGCCCAGAAAAAGAATCCAAAGTACACCGCCGCTTCCGACTCATGAACGCCGTGCCGGCGTTCGCGGTCCCGCTGACGCGCGTGCTGAGCCCGGTTATTGTGCGTGGGCAGTGGGAGATTGTGGTGAGGTCGGCGGTGGTGGCGTTTGTGGTTGCGTGGGTGCTTGTGGGGAGTTTGTTGGCTGTGCCGCCGGTTGGTGGGGGGAGGGGTGGGACGTAGGGTGTGTGGGGGTGGAGGAAGAGGTTGAAGGTTTGAAATTTGAAGCTTTGAAGAGGAAGTGGTGGTGGTGGTTGAAGAGGAGGAGGAGGGAGGAGGAGGAGGAAAGAGCGAAGTTATGCTGATAATTGATTTGCGTTATACGTTATACGTTAACGTTTCACTATTAATTGGTGAAACGTACGCACGGTCGGCGTCGACCATCGTTCTTGGAATAGCGTCTCTTCAGGTCGCACGAAACACACCCCCGGCCCCCCGCTCTGTCAAGAAGTTCTAAAAATAGGATGGCTTTTCGTCCTTTGGCCTAACCGCCCGCCCGCCCGCCCGTCTGGCATAAGGGGTCTCTCTGGTCACCTCACCCTCACTTGCGACACTGTCTCTCTTTTCTTTGTTTTTCTTTCTATGCATGCATGCTTGTTTCTCTCATTTTCCAGTATTCACTTTTTTCATTTTTTTTGGCTTCTGACGTGCTCAATTTTTTCTCTTTCTTTCTCGGTCGCTGTATCAACAACATCAACAACAATCTGGTTCTGAATCTGAAGTTTGAATTTGAACTCTCACCACACTGCACTGTATCAATTTTCAATTTTTTTTCTCCTCCTTGTCCTCCTCCTTCCTCCTCCTCCTTCCTCCTCCTCCTCCGACGATGGCTCTTTTCTCTTATTTTATTCTCTTTATCGTTTCTTGGTCCTTGAATTTTTTTTTGTACTACATACACCCTCCTCTTTCTCTTTCTCCTCCTCCCTCCCTCTTACCACTCCTCATCATACCCCCGCCCGCCCCCACCACCACATCGTTATCGTTATCGTTATTCGTATGAACAACCTTTGACTCGACTCGACTCTGAAGACGACACCCATCCACCCCCATCCATCCACACACACATACACACACACAGAGAGAGACACAGACAGTCATACCCACACCACAACTCTACGAGTACGAACGCAATATGACCGTGCATACCCAGCCTCTGCCCCTGCCCGTGCGGCGTGTGGAGTGTCGTTTTATATCCTTGATATCCGTTTGCGTTTGCGTTTCCGTCTCGTCTCGTCTTCGCACTGCATGGTGCACCCCTATCTTTGTCCATAACCCCTATCTCTATCTCTATCCTCGACGATCCGACTATCCGACTGCCTGATTACCCGACTACCCACCTACCCCTACTGCACTACCCGACTGCACTACCCTTCTGCACTACCCGACTACCCAACTGCCTGACTGCACTACCGAACTGCACTACCCCTTTTGCACTTTTTCATATTCATATCTCATTTACCAGAACCAGAACCAGCACGCACTAGCACTAGCACGATACGCTTTATAGTACTCACTTATACTCACTCTCTCACCTCACTCTCTTCTCACTCACTCTTTCTTTTTTTCTTTCTTTGCTTCAACTTCTTCAATTTCCTGACACTCAGCACTCAATTCAACACTCAATTTCATCCACCTTTTCCTTTTCCTTCCAATCAAAAACTTTGACACTGCACACTGCACAGTTTTTCGCCGCTCATTTCTTTGTTTTAAAGACATACGTATTTTAACTGCTTATCGTTATTACCCTCTCTTTCTCTCTCTTTCTCATTCTCTCTTCCTCATCCTGCTTTCTTTCTCTTTTTTTCTCCTACTCCGAGTCATTTTCCTTTTCTTTTTTTGTATGCACATTGCAACTTGTACATATTGTCTTGTATGCAACGCGACTGCGCAACTTGGCAAATTTTGGACCTGGACCTGGACCTGGACTTGAGATCTGAACGATATTGATTGTGTATCATATCCTATGCTGCAGTACAGTGTCCAGCACGCTGCGTTAACACTCAACTTCATGACACTGCACATATGATTTTCGAGGTGTATTGCTATTTTGTCTGAGTACATGAAGACGATATAAACAGCGACCATGATCAATAGCGTTGACTCTGAGTAAGTAGAGTGGTATGCACAAGTTAGATAGATATTCACCTGCCTGTCTGTCTGAATTTTGAAAACCTTGTCGAACGCTCGCTGAATTCATGTGTAACGTGTTGTTGTTGCTGTACTAAATATTACCTTACTTACATCCGTTCTTTTTTTCATTTTAGATAGCATAGCTCATTAATTAAACTTCCATTTGTCATTGTATTTTTGTTGTTTTATCATAAAGATGGATAGAAACTGTCATTAGACTACCATGGGTTTATTATAACAATGATCATGATTCAAAGCATCTCGACAGTCCACCTGGCATGTAGTAGCTTTCACATCTTGTAAAGATACCTATTGATACATACATAATACTTTAATGTATAGTACTATAATACCTACTGCGTTTCAATTCAATTTATTTAACCAAGGTGGCAATTGTAATTATAAAGAGATTAGTACATTTACACAGTGCCAGTGGACAGTTGATATTTGATCCTGGCTCTCAGGACAGCACAAGTCTGTTTCATGAATTATGAATTATGATTTATGAATCGTGAATTGTGAATCGTGATCAAGGCCCATTCAACACATTGACGCCGTGACGTTCAGCGCTGAGCGCCGTAAGACCGACACCACACGCGTCCGAGCCAGGCTCGAATTCGAACCGAGTCCAAACGTTTGAACGGCTGATTGTCAAGAAGCCAAGTAGTCAAGGAATGCGATTGCACGGGTGTTTGAAGATGTAGACGTAGACGTAGATATTGACTAACCTGTAGCATGATCTACAGACTCGATGTGCGCATACCTGAGTTTCTCAAGAGATAAGCGTAGACTCGGCGGGATTGTCAACAACCTTTTTCAGAGACGAGTGACCAAGTTCAAAATCCTCCTATTCAAGAGCGCCGTAAACCACCTATCATCTACCCTACATAACAATAATCATATCAAATCAAAGCATCTGAATTCTGAATCCTAGCACCCACTACAAAGACACTCTCACCTAGGCGCCAACCACGCCGCACCGCGTTTGCACGCGACGACTCTGCCCGCCTTGATCGTCGTGCGCTCGAACGGCGGGTTAAGCACCGCGCTCTGTAGCGAGGCGCGTTTGTGAAGGATGACAAAGTCGGCGGTGTCCCCGATGGACGGCGTCAGATCGCGCGGAGTTGGGTTTAGGTAGGGGAGGTCGAGGCCCATCGCGCGTTTGGAGGTGAGTGTGACGGAGCGCTGGGAAGGGTAGTGTTAGTACGATGTTGGGTGGTAGGGTAGGGTATGGTAATAGTTAGAATTGGTCATTGAGGAAATGGGGATTAGGGAGGGGGTTTGCAGGATTGGAAAGCGGTGAAACAAATTGATCCTGCAAGGATGTGGCAAGTCCACGCCAGCCCTGTACTTGTCAATTACAACCCCACAGAGGCTAATATCCCATTACTCGTGCAAAACGAAAAGAAAAGGATGTATATGGCAAGATATATGCGACCTACCACCAAACTTCGAATAGCAGCGGGAGTAGCCGCCTGGAAGACGCCTACCCCAAACGTACACAAGGACAGCGGATCGAGCGAGCCCTGGGGCGTAAACGCGTTCTCGACGTTATTGACCGACATAGCAATCTCAATACCGTATTTCTCGTGCAGATACGGCACGCGCAGGGTGCCCCGCGGCGCGCCTAGGGGAGCGTCCCAGAAGGACCGCCCTTGCATGTACATATCGGACTGGGGCAGCCCCACAAACACGATGGGCAGGTCAGATATGGCGTCGATAAGCGCACGCCACTGCTCTGGCGAGAATAACTGCAAACGCGTCGCGTGCCCTATGGTGATGCGCGGACAAGGACGTTTGCTGGGAGAGGTGGTGTGACTAATTGGGGCGTCCGCTGCGTCCTCGGCGTCGATGCTCGACCTGGAACTGCTGACCATAGCCTGCTGCGAACCGTCCGGATCTCCGCGCGGTGTAGTCTGGTATCGCTTTTTGGCCTGTGCTATTACTTCATAAATGAGCGGTTCGGACTCTGGGTCGAGGTTATAGTCCAGGTGGAAGTCGACGTGATCAATGCCCCGCGCGTCCGCGATGTCAAAGATGAGCCCAACATTCATTTTGGCCTGCGCGATACTGGGCTCCACGTACGGCGCGGAGCCGACGACGCTAACACCATGGCGTAGAGACGCCTCCTCCAGAAGCTCGAAATTGCGACCTGGTTTCCGATGATCCACAGAACCCCCAGAATCGAAGAGCGGTTCCTGGGCAAATACTGCAAGTGGATTGCTATATCAGTCCGCAACCCCCCTCGACACGGAAGGGATGAAATGAGAACGAGGATTAAATCGCGCACTGGCTATCTGCACGTCACAATGCGCGCGGTACTCGCGCTGGAGCGTCAGCGCGGCTTCGAGGCAGGCGAATCCGACCGAGGTGTCTATTTCGACGTGTGCGCGTATGGCTGTTACGCCATGTTCGACGCTTTCCTCGATTATGCGTGCCCCGCGGGCATGCAGGTCTTCCAGCCGTTTAGGAAATTCCGATTTTGCAGCCTTTGTGACCTGCATGGCTTCCCGGAAATCGCTGCGCATGATTCAAATATGTAACGGTAGGAGTTAGTACCCATTGCTCAGTTTGAACAAAGAAACAAAAAAAAGATGCCCCAGGTGGAACCTTACCCGTCAACGAGGTCCCCACATTGGTCTAGAATGAAGCACTTGTCGAGATGAATGTGTGAGTGGCAGAACCTCGAGCTTTCGGGTAAATCGACATATTGCATTAACTGCTATGTAAAGGCTGGGCTCACGAGGGCAACACCAAGCCGCCTTGTGCATCCACCGCTGTGCAAGTAGATGGATCCCTAGACTCGGGTGTTCCAACTGCGTCATCATCGTCGTCGTTTGAGGATGATACTTTTACCACCCGGCCTGCGTGGATCTCTATCGCCCATGTCTTTGACGACTCTGCCTTGTCAGCAAACGGTAGTCGCGCGTTGGTGATGATAATATTGCCGTTTGAATCATTAGCAATGGATATGTTTGAAACCCCTGGCAAAAGTTGATCCATTCTCCGCAGTGGTCCTGATTGTGTGTGGTAAACCTACAAAACGCTGATTCATTATCAGAGGACCCTGTGGGGTTTCTGACGAGACTTCCCAACGATGGTACAGCGTGCGATCGCTCCGGACCGTTGCAAGAGAAAGGGGCCAGCGTGGGGGTTTCGCCACACTGGGCAATTTGCTGCAATTGGCGACGCCTCACACGCCGGACAAAAATGCTGACCAGTTAGCCTGGGTGTTGTCCTGACCAGTGACGTGACTAGTACCGTGACCGATTACATAGTGTCACAAATATGTTGTCACGCTAGTTCATTATTAGTAGGCTCGACAGTAAATGGCAAATTACTTGATTGTCTTGCGTTGGAACTCAGTGCGTAGTAAGAAGAAATACTAAACAATCAAGTAATATGTTATTTACTGTTGAGCCTACTAATAATGAATTAGCGTGACAATGTATGTGTGACACTATGTAGTTGGTCACGGTACTAGTCACGTCACTGGTCAGGACAACACCCAGGCTAACTGGTCAGCATTTTTGTCCGGCGTGTCATGTTCAAGGCCCTTCAACACATGTCCAAGTAGAGAAGTTATAGGTCCAGATAGCCGTCATATGGTCTTGCACAACGAGGCAAGTATTGATTTCTTCTCCGGTGCGGGCTGATTGATAAGATGAAATATGCGGTCAATAAGGATGAGAAGAAAACAGTTGTGTTGGGTTATTGAAGGTGGTGGTGGCGAGTGGGCATCAGTGGCCCTTTGATTACCGCGCGGTGCCGCGTGTCTGTTCTTCTGACCACAACCACAACCATCGGCCTTTACCTCAGGTTCAATAAAAAAGTTCATGCACCACCACGAAATCATCGCCAAAAGGAACAATGCGTACTCTTTGGAGAACCTCCACGCCCGTCTCCCCCCTGTCAAGGAACAGTCGCTTATTTAGGCACCCTCAAAGAACTAAAACACGAGGCAGAATGCACTAAATTCCTTCGATGGTTGGCATTGGCGTACGCATACGACACTGCAGCAGTGCTATTGGCAATAGATTCCAAGGCTTCACAGCCGAATACGGGAAATCTTTTGTTGGATGGAAGATTTCTTTTCGCTCATGGGCTGTCAGGCGAGGCGCTGAAGCTTGCCATGCTACTGCCACGACGTGGGCTTGTCCTACAACTTTCCTTTCTTGTGATCCATCTCGGCTCGGGGATTGGATTTACTTTGCTCCATTTCCTAGCAAGACTATTACCAATAAAACACGCGGCTCCGGAGGTTGAAGTTTTTGATATCGGAATGCATCGAGGTGAGTGTGATCTGTGTTAGTTCCATGGACATGATCTAGCCACGATGAGGGCACCCGTTTTCAACACAGGGTCATATCAGACAAATATAGCGGAATATCAGGTTCGCGGGAAGGGTAAGCGCGTGTGCTGGATGCATTATGGATACACAGGACGCAAAAAAATTCTGTATGCAGGGCGACAACGAGGTCGATAAGTAAATGTATCACTAATTCAATTTTCGATTGGAGTTGAATGGTAAGCTCGAAATCTAATGAACAAGCTTCATCGGACCACGGTTGTCACTCCAAGGGTGTCTGGCAAGACAAATATACCTTCGCATTCACAAACATAACCGATGCTCAAAGGCTTGCGAAACGTTACTTCCCACTTGATGTCTCTGACATTCAGTCTACCAAGAGGTACTTATATTTACCCCACACACCGTGCCAAAGTAAGCATAACTAAGCTCAAACCGTATTTGTTAGATGATGCCTCCGACCAGGCGTTCCCGAATTGCCTTTCCAGACAAGGTTAGACAAATAAAAGTACACTTTCACTTTTACTCAC
Source organism: Psilocybe cubensis (assembly GCF_017499595.1). Taxonomy (NCBI): domain Eukaryota; kingdom Fungi; phylum Basidiomycota; class Agaricomycetes; order Agaricales; family Agrocybaceae; genus Psilocybe; species Psilocybe cubensis. The sequence continues at coordinate 1,266,861 of NC_063004.1, forward strand.
AATTTCTACAATGCTCTAGAATGTTAGTAAACGTTCCGGGACTGCGTCGCACCGCGCCGCTCATCCGGTCATCCTGTACGTACATGAAGACAGTCGCGGTGCTAGCAGCTGCTAGTTGTTACATCTCGGGCCCCAATAAGCATCATCGCCCATGAATTTCCCCATGACTCATGATCTCCAACACGTTCGGGGGTGACTTCGTCGAAAGCTACGCCAGTCCATCAAGTGTCCTCTGTCATGCAAGTATGGCAAACCCCTCGAAGAAATTTCCGTAACAAGCTAAAGCTTATCATCCACTGCCAGATAGCACTCATCGTTTAATTATCGGTAGAGTCCTATCTCTCTCACTGTGATAACAATTGACTATCAATATGCTCCTTATGAAACCAAGTTTAATACCGCTCTCTGCCGGTGCAAGGAAGGACTTGCTACGGGTCTTCACTCTCCAGGAAGCCGTTTTGGCCGGGTGAAGCTCGTGAACTTATCGCGTCCAATAATTGTTTTAGGGCCGCCGTGCGCAACCGAGCCATAGGATTTCATCATCCCATTCAAATTCTTTGCACCTCCCGCCTTGAGGAAGCGCATTCAAATCACTTCGATATTGTTTGCGATATTTGAAAGGATGGACACATGACAAGCCAGTGGCCAAATTTCGACTTGGTATTTCATTTCTTTTTGACTGGTAACTCTCGCAACATTTCATTTCGTCGCTCCAACGACCGCTTTCAGTCTAATGGCATCTATTCACGACACTGGAGTCAGACGGGACCGTGAAAGTTCATTTGGCATTGAATGAGCTAGGCACCTCGCGGTGCCACAGAGTTCTTGGTTTAGAAACTCCTTCCAAAGGCACTGTGTTCTCCGTCCTGAAAGTAATTTTGAACCCAGCAGTTTTCCCCCGACTGTCCTTCTAATCAATTCCATTTGATTCGCTCATTTCACCACTTGCCTATTGCGCAAGGGTTCTGAAATCCCCGAGGTGCCTCTCTTGCCTTGCCGAATCCCTTAACCTTTCGTATCTAGTATGGAGAACACACGCCATGATGTTCTCACCACGAAAGACACCTCACCAGCGGCAGATGGGCCTTTTTGTGCTAATGTTACACGTATTCGGGCCAGCTTTACCTTGATGAGCGAAATCAATCATATCATTAGAATTATATCCACCTACCGCCCTCCACCGTGCCCCCGTCCCTCGTCTCTCACTGTCAAATCTACTATATGTAAGTACGTATATCTTGCACCTATATTCGTCTGAGAATACCTCGGAATTACGACGTACAAGCTCTGGGGCAGTTTTGCTCATACCTGGTGAGCACGGCCTAGCAGGGCATTTGCAGGAGTTTTCCTTTTCGCCATCTTCTTTTTCTGACGTATACTTAAATTACGGCCGCACATATATATCTCGCTGTATGATATATCCCCGGAGTCCGAAAGACGGCTGAAACTTTGGTATGCATTTATGGCATTTCTCGAAATAAGTCTAAACTGTATTCAAAAAAGCTGCCACGGCAAGTTTATCTTTTCCAATCCAACCCCCATCTTTTTCCGCTTTTGATCAGGGCTTCTCTTGTCATTTGGTTAGCAGTCTTGAGTGGCAGCAGCCCACCAGGCAGGATTCAGAAATGGGCAGGGCAGCACCAGCGGAGAATGACAAATCGGTGGTGGCTTCGCCTGTGAAAAAAATGACGATGGCAGGCATTGATCAAACGGAATGCAATTGAGAATCTACTCTGGAAGGCCGCAGCAGCAGCCTGCTGCCCATGGGCCACGAATCTAATCAATGTATCAGTCCAACAAAAGAAGAAGAACGAAACTCGAGGAACCCGCCCATGGAGTGACCAATGTGAAAAATGGCATCAGCGGAGAAACACCACTGAGAAAACATCAGAATTCTGGGTTCGTACCTTCCATGTTCCATCTGCTATCCACTGCATTTAGTGGGTACCGTGCTTGCGCGCGTTCCCCTCGCTAGTTAATCGATCAATTTCTTCCGTCATCTCGCGTCGAGCCATCGAAGGTTTTTGGAACGGGAGTGTGAGAGAATCGAACGGCACAAACTCGAAAATTAAAACACACACCCCGTCCGTTCCTCTCTCTCAAGCTTCAAGTGCCATGGATGATTTCATTCGGACGAATCGGAGGTAAGGGGAACATGGGTTTTTTACCCTTGGTTTGCACCTTCTTTATGTGTCCAGATGTATATGGGCATTGACACCACCGCATTGCACCGTATGTGTGAACATTCAAAGGATACGTAACACCTCGCTTTTAAATTCGAGAAAGTCTGGAATTCCATCGAAGTCAACGCTTGCAGCTCCTTACACGTCCAAAAACACACTAGATAGATATCAATGAATTTGCAAAAAAAAAAATCTCTATATGCATTGCATAATGTCACAGTGGATGAGAGGAATGGGATACAGGATGTAATAACATAACATAACATAACGAACAAGAAGAGGAAAAAAAGCGACGAAAGAGGTGAAAACTAAAAACGAACAAAAAGGAAAATAATTGGACAGACTTGGAAACGATTTGCAAAAAAGGTGCGTAAAGTAGGCTTAGTGACAACTAATGTAAAGTGACTTAGCGAGAAAGAGAAAGCTGAGGGTACCGAATAAAAACGGGAAGGAGAGAGAGAAGAAAAGTATAGCCAAAACAGAAAGCCCGACAACGATGTTCTCAAGAATGAAATATGCCAGTGTATGTGTGTCCATTGGTTGCCGAGTGGGGGTATAATAATTGAATGAGAGAAGACAATGGAGAAAAAAAAGAAAAAAAAAACAGGTAGGAATAGAAGACAAGGTTTTGTGCATCAGATGCATGGGGAGTATTTATAATGACAAGGATGTTTCTGTTACTGTACTGCTTCTGATTTATTTCTTTGTTTCTGACGATTGATCTTGTTGTGCTTGTGTGCTGTGTGGCGTGTGGGTGTGTGCTTTTAAGGTTACGGTTGTATGTTGTATGATGGATGCTGCGTTATGCAAGCGTGCTTTATGCGGATGGGAGGAATATGAGATGTATGGTGCGGGAGCGGTACGGGTAATGACGAAGTCAAAAGTCGACTGGAATGACCGGATGATCGTATGCAATAGTGTAGAACTGTGAGGGAAAGAAGGGTTCAGAAATGCGGCATGTGCGAAAAGAAACAGTCAGGGTTCTGAGAACGTGTGGAACGTGGAATATGAATGGATGTGTCGCTCGTGGATATGTGCAGGACGTGAGAGTCGGGATAAAGACATTTTGTAGGCGCATGAAGTTCGGGAGGAGAGTGGAGCCCGATCTCGTGAGAGATGAAGGGAAAAAAGGAAGAGAAGGAAGAGGAAGAGGAAGAAAAAAGTTGTAACGTCAAGGCTTGGTATTGGCCTGGCGAGAATGTGTGGGTGAGGATGAACTGTTTTCGAACTGGGCAGAAGTTTCGTCGACGAGGTCGAAACTCAATGGTCTTTGCGAACCATTCCGTTGCCGCGTTAGATGGCGAGTAAGAGCAAGATGATCATTGCCAAAATTAAGCCGTCTCAGCTGCCGCACTAGGCACTACGTCGTAGGGAAGAACCCATCACCTTCGTACAGCGGCAAATGCGTATTTAGGTGAATCAGCGCAAGGCGCGCTGCGTCCTCTGCAACGCGGCGTATCTCATCGGCAACGCTCTCCATCCCCGCCGCCTGCACCACGCTGCCAAGCTGTGCCGGAGTCGTGGCCATCATCGGGGATGACGACGCGGACGAGAGCGTGGCGGATGAGGAAAGATCTATGCCCGTTGACGGTGTGGATGACGACGACGATGACGCAGAGCAAGGAGATGGATACGCGAGGCACACAACCGCGTCGAACACCACATCGCGCATGCGCCTGTGGAGGAGCGTCGCAAGCGGTGCGCCTGCGCGCATGTTCGTTGCTGCCCAGCGCTGTGCCACGCCGAGCAAAGCCGGGTCAGGGGCCTCGCCTCCTGCAACCGTAGCACTGGTGCTACTTGCGTCACTGGCCAAGTGCGAAACAGGGTGCTGCAACCGCCGCCGCGTTTCGCATGCCCGCTTCGCAATCTGCAGCACAAGGGCCTCCTTTACCTCCTTCATTTGCTCCGCATCTTTGCTGGATGCGTCGGAATCCGAAGGCGAAGGAGATGCATCCAAACACCCTGCCAGACACGCTGGTCCGATATCTTTGATCTCCCTCTTCAATTTCACCATGTCCGCCTGCACCACCTTCTCCCTCCTTATTTGCGAAAGTGGGGAAGTTGATGAGTCCGAACCAGGGTTGAACACTAGCTGCCGGAAGAGGAGCATAAACATATACAGCGCGGTCGCGCTGGCGGCTTCTTGCCCGAGCGGCTGTATGCGCGTTTTATCGAGGTAGAGCGTCTCAGGGAGGGCAAAACCCCCTGCGCTGGGACTGGTCGGGGATGTCGGTGATGTAGGCGCTGAAGAGCATACTGGAGATGGAGATGGGTCTGCGGGAGAGACAGGCGATAATGGTGGGCTGCTGCTGTTGGAAGTGCTAGAGGATGAGGATGCCTCAGCATCAAATATCAAATCCACAACGCCCTTAAGTGCGGTAAGATATATTTGCTGGTTCCTATTCAGGTCCTTGTAATACTTCGTCGAGCTCGTGTGACTGAGAGAGGAGGATGGATGAGAAAGCGAAGGGGAAGTGGAAAGGAATATGGGTCGCGGGCGCTCGAGGAGCGAGTGGTGTGCGGCATGTAGCCAACGGCGGGTATGGTGAAGTGAAGCGTCGGCACCAAACCGGATTTTGAACGCCTTGACCTCGAACATGCCGGTGTTGCGCAGGAGCCATGGGCGTAGTTGCGTCAATTGGTGGTTTGCAATGTCCTGAAGTCCATATTAAATGACAAAAATGAAATAAGAGAAAGAGAAAGTTAAAAACTCCAGAAAGATGAGCAAAAAGTGAGTATATGCGCACCAGTTTCATAAGTTCCAAGAGCTCCAGACATGTCCTCACCGCCTTGAACGCCTCCAACCCCGGCCGCTGCGCCATCCTCACCATCTCCTCCACCGCGCCATCCCGCATTGGTGCACAATGGTGCTTGAGTGTGTCGCCAATCTGCCTGAACAAGCCTGCAGGGTCAAACACGCCATGCCGCAGCTCCTGCGCAATGAGCTCGGGGTCAAAGATCGCGCGGAGGTATGCGGCATGCGCGGAATGCTCCTGGGCCTGCTCGCGTATCGCCGACGGGTCTGTGTACACTGCCGTGTTCGACAGCGGCTGGATAACAAACACCATCACCTCCAAAAACTCCTCAAGCAGCGCTGGGATGCGCGACGTCTGTCGCAGCGTCACGAGGTGCTCTGCGCCCGGTATGCGCATATATTGCTCTGCGGGTGACTTGGGTGGTGACACGAGCTCTTTGCCGTTGCGGAAGCGCGAGCACACGCAGATTTTAGGGAGGTGCAGGGACTCGTCCCGGGTGTCGATCGTGACGCAAGTGCACCCCGTCTGCAGCTCCTCCCACACAGCGGCCCAATACCGCTCAAAACGCTCTCGCTTTCGCCGCGGGCGGAACTGCAGCCCAGGGTCAAATAATAGATCGTGCCCTGCATATATGCGCAAAACAAAAGAGGAGATGTGAGAAATGGATCAAATTAGGGGCGTGTGCGGGGTAGCGCGAATATGGAATTGTGAATGTGGGGAATGGAATGGAGAGAATGGCACGCACGAATGACAGGGTTGCGGAGGATAATATCCAGTTCCAGCTCTTTTAGCGTTGAGCGGTTGATGAGGGGCCTGCTCGGGGGGATACGCGGCGAGTTCAAATGTACCGGTGGAATATAGTGGGAGCGCGGCCCTTGCACTGGCACTTGCACTGGCACCGGCACTGGCACCTCGTAGCTCAAACTGCACACCGCATCGGGTGGGGAAGATGAAGAGGAGGCTGAAGCTGACTTTTGCACAACATAAGTCTCATAGAGCGGTGCTGTGCGACTGGCACTGTTGTGGTGATGGTGGTGGTGGTGGTGGTTGCGCAAAAGAGAGCCTGATGACGGGCCGGGGTCCGCGGTGGACACAATGCCAATGTCTTCAATGTCACTGCCCTGACGCACCCCAGAAGTAAGGGGCGCGGGGAGGATTTTATGATGGTGTGCGGCTGCGCGGGTGCTGGCGGAGCGGGTGCGGGGAAGGGGACCTGGACGCTTGGTGTCGAGGGCGTCGAGACGGGGCCGCTTGGAGGAGGCAGAGGCGGAAAGGGGGCTGGATACGGAGGGGGAGGTGGGGGACGCCCAGTGGTCGTCGGCGTCGGCAGCGGGGAGCCAGGGAAGACGAGGGGTGTGGATTGGGTTTGGGTCGCGGTGGTCGTCCTGGGGGACGGTGGGCTGGTCTTGCTGGTCGGGGCAGTCGTCCTGGTCCTGTTTGCGCTTCCTGGTGGTGTGTGCAAGGTCGTCCATGGGGCTGGAAAGGGCGAATATGTTTCTGGGCGGGAGTATATAAGAGTGTGAACACATGGTATATTTCCCAAGAATGGACACAAGACAGGGCGTGTGGCCCATCACATTCACACTAAAATGCAACGCGACACCCACCACTCCCCAACCGAGATTCCTCCAAACATCCCTAATATGTCCATATGTACACGCCTCGAGGTACTCCGGAGATCACCTCTTTACCTCCGTAAAAGAAAGAAAAGATATTCTCCAATTGCAAAACACATCCACCAACGCCGACAACAACTCCTAAACAGGCTGCCACCGTCCCCGGGCCACACTTCTCCTCTCGCTACCGAGCTCCTTTCATATCGGGCGAATCTCTCCTCCCACGTTTTATGCCCTCTGACAGCCATCCAGCGGGAAATGAATCAACATACTTTCTGACATATCTGCACATACCGTAACCTCCCACCAAATTCAATAAATCCACTTCAATTAGGGGCTAGCAGACATACGGCCTAGCTTCATTCATGTTTTCTAATCAATGCATAAGCAATTCCCGTCCATGTCCTGCCATAATCCATTATGTACTTCAATCATATCTGAATCAACTTCTCTTCCTCGTCTTCTTCAGCACCAGCCTCGGCACCGTCGGTTGGCCCTTTTCTGGCTGATCCAGACGGCTTTCGGCCGTAGAATTCTGCTATGATCTTAGGGTTGATCCGATTCAGCTGTTCCTTAGGGAAGATGCGCAGGAGCGACCATGCCAAATCCAGCGACTCAAAGATGGTGCGCGACTCATATGCGCCTGTTCATACAAATAAATAGTCAAGTCAGTCAACTCGCGCGATATGAAAAATGATCCCATGCTGCCAACTACTTACCCTGGCCGACAAACTGGTGCTCAAACTTGTCCAAGAACTCCAACGCTAGTTTGTCTTCTGCCGACAGTGCCTCTTCACCAACGACAGCCTTCATCGCCGCTGCGTCGCGACCAATGGCATACTTGGCGTACTACAACATAAAAGCCAATCCATTAATGCCTTCATATGAATGCCAGTCCTGTTCTCTAACACGTACCAGCTGGTTAGACACATCACCATGGTCCTTCCTCGTCAGCTTCTCTCCGATGGCGCTCTTCATGAGACGCGACAACGACGGAAGCACATTGATCGGAGGGTATATCTGCCTGTTATACAATTGCCTGTCAACAAAGATCTGACCCTCCGTAATATAGCCCGTCAGATCAGGAATAGGGTGTGTGATATCTGTTCAACAAGTTATAAGTAAGCATAAGGATAATGAAAGCGCGCATATAGCACACTAAGTAAGTCAAAATGAAATCTTTTCATAGATTGTTCTGGCTGTTCTTGTGGTGTGAGATAATGAAACTCACCGTCATTAGGCATCGTCAGGATCGGAATCTGGGTGATTGACCCGTTTCGGCCTTGGACACGTCCAGCACGTTCATAGATAGTCGACAAGTCCGTGTACATGTATCCCGGATATCCACGACGACCTGGGACTTCTTCACGAGCCGCTGAGACCTAGTGTTCATAGAATGGTAAATCAGAACAGTTAGTGAGTATACTTTCCGACCCTAGCGGTTCATATATCGCAATAATGATAGATGGAAGAAGGAAAGAGCAGAAGGGAGATAACCCAAAGAAGCTAAAAATGATAAAAAGAACAAATACACACCTCACGCAACGCATCGGCATACGAACTCATATCCGTCAAAATAACCAACACATGCTTCTCGAGCTGGTATGCATAATACTCTGCTGTTGTCAGCGCCAAACGGGGGGTGATGATTCTCTCAATTGTTGGGTCATTGGCCAAGTTCAAGAACAGCGTGACCCTATCAAGACTGCCGTTCGACTCAAAGTCCTCCTTGAAGAAGCGCGCTGTCTCCATGTTCACACCCATCGCAGCGAAGACGACCGAGAAATTGTCTTCGTGCCCATCATGTACGTCTTTGGTCGGTCGCTTGACCAAGCCAGCTTGACGCACGATTTGCGCGGCAATCTATTAAGGTTTGGGGGATGAGGTTGCATCATTGTAAGTTGTGCAATGGTACTTGCCTCGTTATGGGGCAGACCAGCAGCTGAGAAGATGGGGATCTTCTGTCCACGCGCGATTGAGTTCATAGTGTCGATAGTCGAGATACCCGTTTGGATCATTTCCTCAGGATAGATGCGGGAATAAGGGTTAATTGGAGACCCTATTAACGCCAAATTGGACACATTAGTTCAAACGCAAAATGGAAATATGCACGGGAAGAAGGAAAGGAAGAAGTGAGAGTAAAAAGGAAAAGGAAAGGGACTCCCAATGCAAGAAGCGGCAGAAGCAGTAAAAGAACATACCATTGATATCAAGATAATCCTCTGCGAACACTTTCGGTCCGTTGTCGATAGGGTTTCCGGAGCCGTTGAAGATACGGCCCAACATGTCCTCTGCAACGGGGAGCTTCATGCTAGCGCCTGTGAACTCAACGTGCGTCGCTTTGACATCAACGCCCGACGTGCCCTCGAACACCTGCACAATCGCCTTCTTGCCCTGCACCTCGAGCACCTGCCCGCCACGCTTCGTCCCGTCCGGGAGCGTTAGCTGCACAATCTCATTGTATGAAGGGAACTATTCGATTGTTCGATTAAAGAATATTGAGCGGAAATTAGAAATTAGAAATTTCATTTTTTTCACAAATAACAGGCCAATGAATTAGCGCCATACCTTGACATTATCCAGAACCACTAGCGGGCTACAATGATAAAGAAGGAATGTAATTTTGAGTCAGACAATATGCAAAGCACGACAGCAGCAAGTCAGCGAATAGTCACCCATTAATGGCCGAAACAGTTCGATAGTCTATGTGGCACCACCATAAGCACAGTGCTACGCCATCCCGAGCCATAACAATAAAGACAACACGCACCGAGATGAGGCTTAATGCGATACTCCCTCGTCACCGCAGCGGCGTTGATGTTTGCCAGCTCCCTATCACTAAGCCTGGCGTTCGTCATCGTTGTCTGCTTTCCTTCTTCACAAAAAAAACCGCTACTTGAACACTAGCCGGCGGAACGGGGCAAGATCAGGTCACAGAGGGGCTCTCTCAAGCGGGAGACACTAACAGTCGAACTAGCAGTAGACCGCGATTCAAAGCGGTGAATTTGTTATTTCTCTTTTTTGACGCGCGTGTTTTGGGTGGGTCGGGGAAGGATGACTGCGTTGGTCAAAGTGCAGCCTTAGCGCAGCAGAAGATAACGAGAAGAGGACCGTTTGCGGACACTCGTGCGTTGCTCCTGATCATCATCATAACCCCAATTTGCTCATAACAAAACTTTCCCACGCCCTTCCTTAGGAGCCAAAAGCACTTCAGCGGCCAACCTAGTATTATTTGTACAGATTAAACTTGTTGTAACAGAGAACGTGCTACGATGTGAAGAGCTGTATAACCTCCTTTGCAGCCTCAGTTGCAACTTCTTTATCACCCGTGGCCCTTTATAAAATGCGCGTCAACAGGAGAAGACGATAAAGGAAAGAAACAGCCGCAATAACTCACCATTCAGTCTCAAGAAGAATGTCCTCGATCGCATCGGTCTCGATACCAAAGTCCGCACTTTGCAGAAGGACATAAAGATACTCTGCGGAGTCTGATCTCACCTGCATCCAAATTCATTAGAACGCGGCCGCCCCAGCACCATATGCAATGAAGAAACTTGCCTTTGGGAATGGATGCGCAAGGAAGTCACTAAGAAGCGATAATTTCTCGTTTCTGATTTCTTCAAAGGAAAGCAAATTAACGAAACTGCATGTAACATCAGTTTCTGAGACACATTTCCAGAAGAATGAAACCCCGGATCTTACATCTTCATAGATTCGTGGATGCGCTGGACGCTCTTCAGTTTATCAACGTTCTTTGTTGTCATATGCACTAAAGTTTTGAGACTGCAAGAGACACGTCAATTTTCATCAATCAGGGAATGAAAAACTCGCGTAGGATACCTTTGTAGCCCTGATGGTTCATTGGGAACCTCCCGTAGGACGTCCGCCTCGAGCAAGATCGTAAAAGTTTGGAAGACAGGCACCACAATGGCGTTCGAAGTCATATTCGCTTTTGCATGGTTAATCAGGTCAGACACCAATTCCAAAAGGCTGTATCCTGTGCCAGGATTGCTGACGAGTGGTATTTCTTGTGCGTATTTCACCAGGCTGTTGGCAACAGGTTTTTGCTACGTAAAAGGTGTTAAGGAGAGTTAGGTCTATGAATGTCGAAAAGACTTACCGTGCTGTCTGTTTTACTCCCGATGCTAATGACAATGCCGGAAAGCACGTCTTTACGATACTGGGGCACTTCTAACAAGGACATGGCGCGAGGGAATAGCCAATTTCCGTCGTTCCATCCACTCTGATCAGAAGCGCTGCGCCAAACACATATCCATATTAATCCATGATGCGCATACACGCACTGAACGAGGCAAGAAATCTCACTTTTGGAATAATGTATTCATCAAATCCAGCCCAGGCAAACGCCACCTCTCCGGTCGCTCGACCAGAGGCAAAGGGGCATTCAGAAGCCTCACAATGCTTGTACCCGCAGTTTGCCGCACATTATCGAGCCTCTCGACACCCTGCTTGAGGAGGCCAGTGGCAACAGCGTGATACTTCCCGGGCGCAAAATAGCTTTCGAAGTCGGGTAAAGATCCAGCGACGCCGAACAGAAGTTCGGCGATCCTCGTCAGACCCTGGATGCACGCGATCCTCACCCACGAGCCCACATCACCCCGCTCATCAAGGGTATAATCATCCAGTCCAGCTAGCATGGCGTCGAGAAGCGAGTTGAAAGCATCACTTGACAGGACTGGGAAAATTGTAAACCTTTATGAGCGGATTACCCCGTGTGGGCAACATTTTGACGACTTACGTGAAGAAAGCTGGGGTGAAATTAGGGTCAGAATCTGGGGAATGGCCTCAAAACAGCTGCGCCGGGTCTCGATATTAGCCTTTGCCTGTTGTGGAGCAAGTAAGCTGTACGATCGGTATAAAAAATGGGCCGGAATTGCCTGACTTACCGCAGGCTTCACTGTATCCAGCAGGTAGGTAATAGCTTCAGGCAGACTTTTAGGGTGATTATTATAATTAATGACACCAAGTAACCTGGCAAGGCCTTGTTGCATGGCTGGTGGTCCTCGCTTGAGTTCAGCGATCAGTGTAGAAAAATCAAAACCTGATGTTAGTGTCGCAAAACATTACAAAGCGCAACAAATACTCATCTAGTGATATCAGCAGAGCAATCAGTGAGGTTGCTTATTTCCTGCATCGCAAGAGCAGCAGCCTCTTGGACGAGGGTGATGCGATGCTTCAAGCCGTTGTCTACTATTTTCTTCCATCCGGGGACGGAAGATTGTGGCCCGAGGTTGATCTCAGTGATTGTGATAGAGTTAGCAATCAGACGACATGCTGCAGAAGCAACAAGCTCATTGCGGGTCGTAGTTAAGGTCTTTAGATCCACATGTTTCAAGTGTTGAAAGATCTGATGATGAACACAATGAAATGAACATGTGTATGCGTGAAAACGTGAAAATCGTCGAAAATATGACTAACACTTCGTAAATGTTCTTCTAATGCTGAAGGATCGGACTTCGATTGTTTGTATGCAATGGCAATTTCGCTGAGAACAGTGAGGCCTCCATGCACATCAGCTGTATCTAATGACTCCAAGAGCTTCACCTATAAGCAAGTCAAAATGTAAGGCGGTGTATAACCCATACAGGAAAGTGAAAAGCTCACAGATTTCTCTATGGCCCGAGGCGCTAGCACGTGCAAATCGAGTGATATGATAAGACGTAATGACTGTGATCCAAGTTCCCTCATTGAAAGGTCCCAGTGGCGAAGCACGACATCCAACAGGTGATCAAGGAGGAAATCCCGGTACTCGACGTGCCTTACAGCAGACAACGTAATTTAGAAGACAGTCACAGTCCTTCGAGGAATACATAACACTCACTCGGCAACCTGAGGTGCGGCGACTAAAAATGCTTGTTTCCTTATACTAACTGCATAGAAATCTGTTTTGCCCAATACATCGATACCATGAGGGAACAGGCCCTATACATCGGTCAGCAACAAAGAAAACACTACCAAAAATGGGCTGATTAAGAAAACTACGTACAGTCCTTCCTACATGCTCTTGGAACGCTGCACTGGCAGCACGGCGAATATGAATCTCTCGATCATAAAGGGCAACTGCAGTAAGACGCTGAGCCAGGTTTGTCGCATGAGGAACCAACGCTGTCTGATCTTGTGTTCTCGCAAGCGCCCACAAAACATAAGCCGCAGCATCTCGGACGTTCGAGCCGATAGAATGTGCACCTTTACGGAGATCAAAATAGAGGGCCTGCCGCAAGGTTTCCGTTTAATAAAAAAGCAAAAAGGCTTTTGCCGCAAGATAGTCGCTGCAACGTACCTTTGATAGCCAAGCAATTAATTGAGGCAGATGGCCAGGCTCGATGAGACTCCGTCGTGCCAACTCAGCGCACGCCAGACACGCACCGTGCCACGTGCCCTCTGCTATCGCAGGGAGGTCATATAAGCTGGCAGCAGCTACCGAATGGATCTCAAAAAGTCCCATGATAGTCTCTAGCACCTGCCCAGCAAAGTCTCTTGGAAGTCGTTGGGCAATTCTAGCCACTCCTTTAGCAGCCGACCAGCGCACGACGGTATCCTGGTACATGAGTCAATAAGATTAAGTAGCCATGTAAGATGATTGAGTGGAGATTACCCTATCTTGCAGTGCTGCGAACGTTTGCTCTAATATGTCCTCTATTTCTTCCGGAACTTCTATTTCATCCTCTCCTCCACCATGGCCATTATGTACCTCTTCAGCGATAAGTGTACGAGCTTATTCAACATTAATCTTTGAGCTGATTTCTGAAGAATTATAGTAAGGTGGAGATACCTTGTCGCTTGCTGATTCCTGAACTAGTTGGAAGTAGCCTTAAGCCTACTCTCGATATCAACTTTGTCCTTAATTTACGAATGATAGTATTATTCGCATAGGTTGTAGTCTCTTGGATGATGGTGGCGATGGCGCGGAGTGTAGTAAGCTCGTCCTGGACCTGTTCTGCGGAACCTGACTTGACGACCTCGCAAAGGACCTTCAGGAGTCCTATTGCCTACGAATGAGCAATCCCATAAGTCATGGTTCCAGATGGTCCACGGTAGACCTCACTTTGAACAAGTCGTTTGTAGTCGTCTGTAAAAACGACCGAGCTTCTTCTACAAAATGATGAAACCCTTCCCCAGTGTCCTTTCTGCACAAATTGGTTCAACATTAAGAGTTGAATGGACAGCTGACACACCTGATATACAACCTAGATAGCAACAAAGCAGCGGCTTCTTTCTCAAGACCAGCAGCTCCTAGATAAGTCTTTGCTACGGATTCCAGGGTTTTGGCTGTATGTCCAATTTGGTCGACTTCATCAAATTGCGCGAGGTCAAACGGGATTAGACAGATGATATAGAGCCATAAAAGCATCACATATCGCACAGGCCAATGCCAATGAGACGTGACGAGCCCATTTGGGATCAACATAAACTCCAAAGCAATAGATAAATCCGCAATCTCATGAGGGAAGAACCTTACTAGGGGATCTCAGTCTAGACCGGTAAGCGCATATAGCTCTGAAATCGACTGACCGATGGTTTTGTACCCTCGGAACTTGACGTAGCAATATAGCACGTTTGCAGTACGATGGGCGTGCCAGATGTCGCTTCTGTCTGATTTGTTTGAAATGGAAATCTTGACATACTCCTTCAGTGTCTCGACCACAGGCGCGACGAGTTGTTCAAGATATGGATCAAGCAAGTAAGATTGCTCTTGATATTCATCAAGCTTTATGGCTACATGTGAGCTCAATAAACCGAGATGGGGTTGTAATGGCATACCGTAGTCGTGAACTTCTGGAAGGTAACGGACCTCTCGGTGTGTTCCTCTTCAGATAACTTCTCGTCATTGTTATAGCGTACATTTAACACTTTATCCTGAAGATCCTTCAACTGGGTGAACGCTTCGAAAGTACCAAAGGCTTTCTCTTCCTGTATCTCATCGGCCATGGCTTAGATAGACTTGTTCAAGCTGATGATGAGGTAACACGTCAAGAAAGGGTGTCGTTGGCCGTTGTGAGAGACTTTCGAGTTGATAGTGATACACAAAGGAATAAATCGACGGATATTCGGCTGGTTTTCTCGGAGATCGGATTGAATTCGAACATGACTCGAGACCGACGCGACATTGTGGGAGTCGCGCTCGCGGTGAGGATCTTCTTTGTTTGGATCGAATGAGGCTGCCAAGCAAATTGTAGATCACCGGAAAGTTCGAAGGCGGCAATGTGCAGCTGGGCTTCCTGGCGTCCTCTTGACTGCAAATCATTGATATCGATACCCTTTTATCCTCTCACTACTCTGGAACTGCGAACTTTCTAACGCAAGAACAACAAAATGGATACCTCATCCAATCCGCAATTAAAAAGGAAGAGATATGAACCTCCTGAAGAGGTAAATTTTGACGTCTCTTCCCAGCTCAACTCCAACTGAAAATCAGCTTCCTGAGTAAAGGAACTAAGCGTCAGGATTGCTGGAAAACTTGTTTGTACTTCGAAAGCTCGCGTTACCTGTCGTATTTTGACGCGTTTTCGGTTGTTTAGCATCATGAGGTTAAAGAAGTCCATAAGGCTTCCAAGAGGGCCAAAATTTTTGAGACGCAAAAAGTTATCAAGCGTCTGAAAGGCCTTCGGTATATGCTTTTGTATCTTTACATTTCATTTTACTAAACACTTGTTGCCAGCAAAAAAGACGAATCCAACAAGGCCATTGCAGATTTCGAAGCAGAGTTAACTTCACTGAAGGTCATTTCATCCGATATTAGTCGTCGTGGGATAACTTATACGAGCTTTCCATATAGGAAGTCCACCACGACGCCATTGGAAACTCTGCTCTCCGATCCAAAGTTCTCAAGGATCATGCCCTTCGCGACAACGAAGACGTTAAAGCTGCCATGACAAAAGAACTTGAGAGCAACCTCATCACTCCCGCGACGCCTGGAACGACTCTCGCCAAAATTCAAAGCCGTCTACTAAGCTCAAAAATCCTAGCTCAGCAGATCACAGCAACAATAACTTCTCTGAAATACCTACTCGATCCTGCTCTCAAACAACGCGTGAAAGGCGGGGACTCTGAAGGTCTGCCCTCCACAACTGTCGACCCTGACTCCGAACGTCCGTCAAAAATTCGCAAGGAATCATCTGCTTCTGATGCCGTGAAGACGAAAGTGAAAGCTGAAAAGGTCAAAGCTGCTGCCGTTGATAGTGACCGTGAAGAATTTTCAGATTCAGAAGAGGTTGATGAAGCTGGGTGGGAGTCTGGGACAGTAGACGGAGATGGTGGTGGTGGCAGAGGCGACGACGACGGCTGGGAGTCAGGCTCAATTGATGGCGGGGACGGTGCAGCGGTCAATAATGATAGCTCCGACGAAGATGACAGTTCCGAAGAGGGTTCTGAATCCGAAAGCGAAAGCGACGATGAGCTAACCGTCAAGAAGCTAGACTCTAAACCAAAAGCGCCCACTGCAAAATCGGCGAAATCGGCCACGTCCACGACAAAAATGGAATCGACTTTTTTACCCTCGCTTTCCGTGGGCTTCGTACGAGGTTCTGATGATTCGGATTTCAGTGAAGGAGAGGATAAATCGGGCGGTGCTCCTAAGAAAAATAGACGTGGTCAGCGAGCTCGCAGGCTGTAAGTTTGCACCCATTTCTCATCAACTCTAATGTCTTCCGCTGACATTTCATTGAAACTTCTATCTCCTTGTGATTTCCCATAACTTATTATTGTCTGGCTACAGTATCTGGGAAAAGAAGTTTGGCAAGAACGCGAACCACAAGAAAAAAGAGATGGAAGCGAGCGCTATGGCCGCTGCAACGGCACCCCGAAATAAGGGTCACACGAGCAAAGTAAATACGGGGTCGAACGCCATTGCTTCGCGTCAGTTCAACGATGCCGGTTCCAAGAACGCACCGCCAAGAAGCAAAGGTACCCAGCAACATCATCAACCAGCCGATGCAGGATGGGGCGGCCGAACCAACCGCGCATCAGTTCCAGCTCCATCTAAATCTAATCCTTCTGTATCAAAGCCTGTACATAAAAAGGATGGTGACAAGCCATTACACCCTTCCTGGGAAGCCAAAAGAAGGCTGAAGGAGAAAGAGAGTGCGGGGATTGTGGCCAGTCAAGGCACAAAAATCAAGTTTACATAGTCAGGTGGGCGCTTTTTGTACATCTAGACAGTGGAAAAATATACAAGGCAATACAGCGTGTCTATAAAAAAAGACCCCAACGAAAGAAATTCTAAACCAGGAAAGCAATAACAAATCGAAGATCCGCGTGTATACATATGTGGTAATTATAAAAGCCTATGAAGAGACTCACAATGCCGAATTCCAGAGTGGATAGGATAAGAAACGGACGGGGAGGCACACAACAGGCCAATAGGCCTAAACAGAAAGCCCAAAAGAAATATAACCCGAAATGAAGACAAAACACACTTTAGAAAAGCTGCGGGACTTGTGACCTATTGAATCTTTGTCGTAGAACAAATGTGCCGCTTTCCATCCACTAAACGGCAAGATCTTGAACACCACATGTCCCCACATTTGGCACATCGAGGAAAGTCGGTGCCTGGTTTGCGGCAGGTGGAGCAGTGGGTTACCCGGGTGCAAATCCTGGACTTGCGTTCCAGACTGGCAAGTATAGGGTGGAGATCAGAAGTTGCGTTTGATGAGGTGCGTACAGAAGGCGATGACGACGTTGGAAACACCGGGAAGACTGGAGAAGATAGTGTGCGCGTGATATAGGGAACTTCTGGAGAAGGCGGTGAAGATTCCTCTGAGTCGTCATCGTCGAACTTGGGTGCTGATAGACGTCTATCGTCGGAGGCAAATGTTACTCTTCTCCGACGCGTAGCTGGTCGAAGGGCGGTGGTAATATGTGGTGCAATGTTCTTCAAGGTGGATGCGGCTGAGCGAAGGGGTATAAATGACCCCCGCGCTTCGTGTGCCTCTGGTAGTTGGCTAAGACTGGAAGTAGATAGTGTTTTCGATAGTACGATAACTGGCCCAAGCGAGATGCGAGAGGAGTTGGATAGCAAAGATGATGTACGTGTCCGTGGACGCGATGGTGTGGTTCGTGGTAGGTCCTATTCATTAGAAAGAGCCAGTGAGTTGTGCGCGTCAGAGTAGCATTAGAGAGCGTTGACTCGCCATGGCAGTGTGTAATGGATTGGTAGAATGGATCAAAATCACGTAGGCCAAGGTCTGGCGTACCGAAGAGATGGTAGGGATTATATATGGCTGAAAGTGAATTCTCACCTAGAAGTTTATTTAGAGTTCTGTCCCTTGGACCGATATTTAATGGGACGGACACACCGAATAGCAGTAGCGCAGGAAATGTGGATTTAAGTCGATGTTCGGTATAAAGAAGGATGTACGGTATCAAAAAGATAGTGTGAAAGTCTTATCCGCTAGCGAAAGTAGTCGGCGCTGTATTTGGTTACGAGCGGCGTGGCCTGTTGATAAATATGGTAGGAAAGCGAGAAAGATGGTCGCAGATAGCAATAAAGTGTTGGTTGAGAGCAAGAGGCGTAGGTGGCGATTGAAATGCAGAATTTGTAAAAGGTTGGCAGGTCAAGACTTTTGCAGACTTTTGCTCTAGGAGGCAGATCTAAAAATGATTGCCCAAGTGCTGACATCACATGCAAGCTTCGATCACCCAACGGCCAAGGCGACCCTTCGGCTGTCCGCATGCCGCGGTAACCAACTCTTCCCCTAATTCGATATTTCTGGTCGTGTGCATCTGCTTCCCTCATCGTTCGCCGCCTTTTGCGACAGCGATGACCCCAGATTCCAAGATAACACTCGCCGTCTATAGTTGTTATCGCTCCCGTTGTGCAACGAGGCCTTGATCCCTTTTCTCACAAATTTTCATGTTTTCTGTCACCGAGCCTGAGGTAGATCCGTTCATTCATACGGCTCGGGACATACTGAATGGATCACAACATAGCTATGCTGTGCTACAAGTGCTCTAGTCGTTCAAAGGGGGACCTCGTCAAAGTTCTTCCAGCGTTGTCTCGACTCTGATATGCCAGCTCAATCACCTATGCGCTGCTGCAGGGCCGACCCACATCGACCAAAATAAGGAAAGATGCTTCATGACTTTGTGTGTGTAGACCTGCAATACGCGTCCCTTAACTCTGGTTCGGCTTCACCGTGGGCCTCCTGGAAAAGGCTATGGATATCTTCATCTCTCTGTAGGGTAATGTTGTCAACATTTGCTCTCTAACCCTCGTCGTCATCCTCTTCCAACGCACGACTTTTAATTTCGCAAGATCCTCGCTGCGTCATCGACTCCTATTGCGCAACCTTGCATCGAAGTTGATCGCCTTGTTACACCCGTCTGCAAATCGTATACATGGTATTCTCGTTTCCTACATTCGGGGTCTCCTCCCGCGAACGTTCGAGGCAAATTCTACTCACGAAAACTATAACCACCCAGCGCCACAAACAATTTGCAAGCAAACGAGGTCGAAGGTTGGGACGGGCCGGGACACATGGCTCTTCTATACATCCGAGAAGAACAATTTTTCTCAGCCTATTAATAGCCACGACTAGGAGGAGCGACAACTCTCACTCGAAAATCCTTTCGCACCTTCACTTTCCTGGCCTCTGGAACTCAATTGCTACAACTGAGGTTGCCAAGCATCTTGATCACTTGAAAAGGTCATATGTGGGTCCTTATTGGACCTTTGGGCGCTTAACTTGTCCCAAGACTTACCCAAGGCATACTGAAGGCGCAGTGTTGAATCCAGTGCCTGATTTTTGCTCTTTAAATCCCGTGACCCGGGCCAACTTCGGCGACATTGATGTTAACCATGGATTCTTCTCCTCCATGAGGTCGTGTAAAACCCCACACTACCAGCAAAATGTTCAAAACTTCACCACTTCCTTCCTTCCCGCATCACTCAAAAGCACCACCTGACACCCCTTTTACGAGAAATATATACCCAGGCTGTCGTCATATCCGCACATAAGACTGTATTGGATGGAATTATACCATTTAGCGGTCCACTTCCACCGTGCCAACGTGCTACAGAATGCTCGAAAACCTTGCGTTCTACCTCCAAAAGGTCGTTTTAATGGTTGTTCAGACAGATAAAATTTCCGGGCGGAATAATTGCTCCAGCATTATTACATTCCACCTGGCGTAGCCGTACGGCTCCGGACCATATCTTGCAAATGCTTCGTTGTTCTACTATGCTGTCTGCGTAAGATAGACTCTTGGCACCATTTAACGGACATGGCATTATTCAAACATTAGGTGTTTGGGAACTTACTAATAAGGGCATCTGAGAGAAGCTGCATCGCAAGTTGGGGTTTTCTCGTTCCTTGACTTCTTCCTATTATATTGCTTGGTCTCGAACAACGACCTTGCAGTTGCAATCGCAGCCCCTTTCCAGCTCCACATACAAGCTAAGCGAAATGGGGACCCACAGTCCAACCCACTCTTCTATCGACAAAGACCTCGATGCAAAAAATGAAATCGAACACATCGACTCGCACGATGAGAAGCAGCGCAGGAAGCCGATCTTGCCGCAGACACCGATGGAGAAGCAGATGGCTCTACAGGAGGCGTTGAAGGTCGACCCGGGCGTCAGCAGGTTCAGCTGGGCGGCTATTCAGGTGAGTGATAGCTGGTTACTCGCTTTTTGGTCTGTGCAATCCCACCCCTGTTGGTTTTGGCTCCACTGTGTTGGGTGGTTATCGTGCTGACCGCCCTCTACGGGCGTCTTAGAATAGAATGCGCGTTGACCTTTAGCGTAGATGTATCTGGTGACGTTGGTGGTATGCTGCTGTTCAGGTGATAGCGGTTTCGATGGGACGGTTATGGGGGGCATCAACAGCATGGTTCAGTACCAGAAATATTTTGGGCTCAATGGCGTCGGAAGCAAGACTAGGTACGACACTCTACGCCCACATTTCCCCACGGAATGTAGCTGACGATGGATTCATGTTAGCATTGTTTTTGGAATTTTCACGGTGTATGTACTCGTCTCCGTTTCGTTATCTTGCGCTTATCAGTCGTTTGACTTGTGCGTTGCCCACAGTGGTTCTATCGTGTATGTAACAATTCTATTCACTGGAAACGTAAGCTTGTGTCTGATGCTGCTTCTGATGTACTTAGTGGTACGATCCCGGCTTGTAAGCGACATTCTCCATGCTTCAAGGACCTTTCCAGGTCTAAACCAGAAACCAAATTAATGAATTTCTTTCATAGCGTACTTCCCGGACAGGTTCGGTCGTCGGTTCTCTATGTTCTTCGGAAACGCTGTCTTGGTGTAAGTTTATTTGAAGTTTCTATTCCGTTTAAACTCCCTTCATCTGCACACATGATTTTTTTAATGAACTTAATGAAAAATGAAAACTAACCACAAGTATTACGAACTAACAGTGTCGGAGCCGTAATCACAGCCAACGCCAAAGATAAAGGCATGTTCCTCGGCGGTCGTTTCCTCACAGGTAAGCGCCTACAGTCCGATGATCGGTCTCTCTCGTATTGCGTGCACACTGCATCAATAAAAAAATATGATCATGATCCATCATGATGCTGCCCAGACGGAAAAAAATAAAAAATCTAAAAACGCACAACTGACTTCCTAATCAGGACTCGGATCGTCGTGTGCGGGCGCTTCTGCGAAATCATACCTAGCGGAGATGGCCCCGGCCCATTCGCGGGGCGCTTATCTTGGGTTTTTAAATTCGTTGTAAGCGAAATATAATCATGTGAATTTAGAGGTAAAGTTGGGGTTTGACTGCGTGGTTTTAGCTATTATGTTGGCCAGATGACTGCTACTGGGATGATGGTGGCCACAGGCAAGTTCAACAGCGAGATGTCTTGGCGGCTTCCTTTGTACATCCAGGTGCGTTGACTTTTTAGTTGACAATTAACTGTCAAATGTCCATGTAGCTGATTCCTTCATGATAGCTTGTACCTGGTGCTCTCAACGTCATCTTTGTGTTCCTGTGCCCGGAATCGTGAGTGCTAGAGTGTTCTGTTTATAATTTCTACATTGATTTTCTAACCTGTTTGGTTGAAATAGCCCCAGGTGGTTGTACAGCATTGGCAAAACTGAACAAGCGAGGAAAATTCTGGCTAGGTTCCACAGCAGCACGAATGATCCCAATTCTCCTCTTGTTGACCTGGAGATGAGGGAGATTGAGGAGAAGATCCAAATTGACGGCGCTGATAGTAAGCTTTAATTTGCCTTTTACTTTTAAATTGGTTGGACGTAGTTAACTGGCTTTGATCGTTTTTAGAAACATGGTGGGATTTCAGGCCGTTGTTCACTACCCGTGCGGAGAGATACAAGGCTTACATGGTAATCCTCATTGGTGAGTGAAAAATATAACAATGGTCTGGCTTTAGCTAACACATTTGGCCAGGTGTTTTCGGTATGAATCTTGATACTAGGAACATTGAGAGGATATCTAAATTTTATATCGTGATTAACAGGTCAACTCAGTGGCAACGGATTGATCACATACTTCCTCCCTATTTTGCTCAAAGATGCGGGGATAACTTCACAAAACAAACAGTTAACACTTAACTTTGTGAACAGTGTTACATCCTAGTGAGTGATTGACATTTGCTATTAACGCCCATCCGTGTGCTAACAATAGTCTAGTATCGGAGGTAAGCTTTAAAAATGTTTGATTCAGAAACTCGGACTAAACTTGGAAAATTTGGGGATTGTACAGCTCTGACAGTGAGTGCAGTCTTGCTAAATAATTTTTTTTTCCGGCGCTTATGGTGACACAGGGATCTGCTGTCGTTGACCGTTTCGGTCGTCGCAAAGTGCTGCTGCTCGCCACTAGCATTATGGTGGCCATTCTAGCCACGGTAACTGGCTTATTGAGCGACTTTGGCAGTGCCGCAAGAGCGAACGCGGGTATCACATTCATCTACCTATTCATGGTCGTCTTCTCGTTCGGATGGACGCCCATGTGAGTAACCGCCTTCTCGGCTGCGCAGTACAGCCTGGGTACTGACGGGTTTACAGGCAGGCACTCTACCCCGCTGAGGTACTGAGTTACCAGGTTCGCGCAAAGGGGCTTGCTTTCCTGGGCATAGTCGCCCAAGTAGCGACACTGATCAACACATTTGGGTAAGCCTCGGATGATGAGCCTTTGATAGCGCGTATTGATGGGGTGCGAAAAACTGTAGCCTTCCTGTTGCGCTGCAAAAGCTCGGGTGGAAAGGTGCGATAATGCCGGCTATCTATAACGCATGTTTACTTAAATATACATTGGCCGCACAGTTTACCTGATTTTCTTGATCTGGGATGTATTCGAGGTTATCGTGATCTACTTCTTCGTGGTTGAGACGAAGGGTTTCACCTTGGAGGAGATCAATGAGGTGTTTGAGGATGATAGTCCGCGAAAGTACAGCGAGCGACTCCAGCGCGAGATGCGCGAGTCCCGAAAGAGAGAACAAGGCAGTGCTTGAAGAAACGAAATAGTTACGAGAGTTCATGTACACGATATATCCCTATGCGCAATTTTTTCATCGAAATGGAGGAAAAGAGTGAAATTGTAAACAGCCGCAAATACATAGCTGATTGTGATGCAATCTGCAGTGTCCATCTTAGCGGCCTTTAGGGTACACCACGCACCACACGACCTGCCTCATTCTTTTCTTACTCCGCCTCTTCCTTCAGCTCTACGACTATCCCCCGAGACTTGCATATACCACTCTATCCGCCTACCCTCGCATCCCATATCCGCAATGGTTAGCCATATTTCTTCCTTAGTCCATCTCCGCGGGCTAACCCATACGCTCTATGCATTAGGGTCAAACTCTCTCCTCACCCGGTTTGTTCTTTTCTGAATCTACATCTCGTTCTGTGCCCTCATGCGGCGTATCGCAGCGACCAAGAAAACGACGGAGACGGGCAGCAATAAGCGCTTTTTCTATGCCATCTCTGATATGCAAGGGTGGAGAGTTAGTGAGTCATTTGCCTCGATGCAGCACACCGGCTGCACCACTACAATCCAGATGGGCATCAGACTAACGGTCCTGTCTAGCGATGGAGGACGCACACGCCGCAGTCCTGGATCTGGACGGTACAGGAGACAACAGCAACACCTTTTTCGCCGTATATGATGGCCATGGCGGTACGATAACGGGCGCTCCATTTTTACGATCCCGTGCTCATCATTTTGCCCAGGCTCGACGGTAGCGAAGTTTGCCGGCCAAAACGTGCATAAACGATTAGTCTCCGAAGAGACGTACAAAGAGAAGCAGTACGATGTCGCCCTCAAAAAGGCGTTCTTGGGCACCGATGAAGACCTTCTTGCAAGTGTGTGTTTTCCTCGTTGGTACCTTTACTCTATTCATCCATTTTTATTGCCTTTAGACCCCGCGCACACCAGAGATCCTTCAGGATGCACGGCTGTCGCAGCGTTAATAACTTCAGATAATAAACTATATGTCGTATGTCCCTTTTCGATTCATCTGTCGATCGTATGCTCACAATATCAGGCCAACGCCGGCGATTCACGGTCAGTAATTAGTATTAAGGGTGAGGTGAAGCCTCTCAGTTTCGACCACAAACCAACAAGCGACAGTAAGCCAGTCTCGCATTCATTTAGAACCTTATCCAACGCATTGTAGCTGAACGGGCACGAATTTCGGGTGCTGGTGGATACATTGAGTATGGTCGGGTTAATGGTGCGTCATCATGTTAATTAGTTGTCATCGGGATCCACTCTGACACATTTGCAACCCAGGCAACTTGGCCTTATCGCGGGCGTTGGGAGATTTTGAATTTAAAAAGAATTATTCACTCGGACCAGAGGCACAGATTATCACCGCTGATCCCGACGTAACGTGCCACGAGATAACAGACGAAGACGAGTTCCTGGTGTTGGCTTGCGATGGTAATTGATCTCACCAACGGAGCCATCTTGATCTGTGCTCAAGCCTTTTTGAACCTTTTATTCAGGCATCTGGGATTGCCTATCGTCGCAGCAAGTCGTCGACTTCATCCGGTACCAGGTCTCCGAAGACAAGGAACTAGAGGACATCTGCTCAGACATCTTCGACCACTGTCTTGCGCCGGATACGACGTCCGGAGCTGGAATCGGATGTGACAATATGACGATTCTCATCGTGGCCATCACACACGGCCGCACCAAGGAGGAGTGGTACGAGTGGGTAAAGAAGCGTGTGCAGACCAAGTATGGGTATGACACCCCAAGCAAACCACCACAGCTATACTCTCCGAGCCGTTTGTTGTCGTTCCGCGCTAGGCAGGAGGCTATTGAGGCGAGGGAGCACATGCGTTCGCAGAACAAGACACCTGAGGAGACCTTCGAGAGCGAAGATTTCCTGCGCCGGTATGGGTTGACCGTGACGACGTTTTCCCCGTCAGGGGGGATCTCGTATAGGCCCGGTGCCGGCATCATCAGTGACAGCGGGCAGCTAATGTTCGGGAGTAGTGACGACGACGAAGACAGCAGTGATGACGAGCGGGAGATGCCCGGTGGACAATCGTTTTTCACGGAGACGCTGGGACTAGGACGAGCAGAGTCGCCGGACCCGACGAAGAACCTCAAGGCGCAACTGGACGAGTACGAAAAAGATATCCAGGGCGAGAGCGAGACAGATATTGATGCGAAGCCCGCGGAAGGGCAACAATCTTCAGGTTATTGGCTTTTCTTTTCATCGAGCTCTATTGCCATCATCCTATTATCTTCCTGGTATTTCCGCCGTTGACCCATTGATTTATTCATCGTCCCCTCCTCGCTCCTACCCGCTTATCATTTATACCCTTGCTATCCCCTTTGCCTATCCCCTTTGCTGTCGGTTTTGCGATTTAGAGACATGATTTTGACTATCGCCCTTTTTGTTTCCCTTTTCATATAGATGCCTCACAACCTTCAAAACTGCCGAATGGTGATTCAAAAGGAACACCAGAGCATGAGACACCCGTAATCGAAATTCCCGAGTTGGCTAGCACCTAATGGGCTGGTTAGAGGAAGGGACGATACATGGTACCGGAGGAAGAGTCTGGCAGAGAATGGGGGTTTCTTGCTGAGTGGGGTGGGGATGGGAGGAGGAATATATTCGTCGTCGTCATC
This sequence comes from Psilocybe cubensis, assembly GCF_017499595.1. Classification (NCBI taxonomy): domain Eukaryota; kingdom Fungi; phylum Basidiomycota; class Agaricomycetes; order Agaricales; family Agrocybaceae; genus Psilocybe; species Psilocybe cubensis. The sequence continues at coordinate 1,292,501 of NC_063004.1, forward strand.
ATCATCATCATTCATTCATCACCTTCACCACCGTCATCATCTCTTTTCTCGGGTGAAAACGATCAATTCGAACAGGACTCTCTTGTAACATTTCTCGTTTGTAAAATCTGTTCGTTTGTAGTGCGGGGGTCGTGTATTTTATGTATAACCCCCCACTATGCTTTTGTCATCATACCTTACTGCCTTACCACCCCTCTCCTCATCGTGAACCCCCATATCGCGCCATTCCGCACCTTCTGTACAGATATAGTTGTAGCCTCCAGCTTGCCTTTTTTCCTTACGTTTTGTTTTCTTTTTCGTTTGGGATCGACCAGGTCTTTTTTTAGCTTATCTATCTGGTGGTAGTTAGAGTACCATGGCATGCGTTCATGATCTCTATCGTGTTTTTTTCTTCTCATCATTTCGTTTACACTCTCCCCATTCACAACCAACATCCCTCTTTACAATCATTGTATCGCACCTGCTTTCTTCTCTCTCTCTCTCTCTCGTCTCCCCTTCGTTACGACACCCAGTCTCACGATCAGTTTTGCTCTGCTCCATACCTTTTATGATAATCCAATGATTCTCTCTCTCTTCTTCTTTCATTCAAGTTCTTTGATTTTGCATTTGCATTTTTGGGCATAATTATTTCTTTTTCCTCCATCTCATCATGCAGTATCCGCATCTGCAAACCACTCGCGACAATGCCTTTTGAAAATACCAAGGTCTGTCTGACGCCAGTGATTTAAAAATCAACGAAACGACGATATGCTCGTTTCTTCAAGATTAATACGTATGTAAGTTATACTAAAAAATGGGCGAGATCTGGGTAGAGTGATACGCGATTTGTGTTTATGTTGAAGAACATGTGTTTGGCTGTTGAGATCTTTGACATGGTGCCCATTGAGAGCAGCAGGCTTAGCCAAATGTCTGGAGACGGTGGTTAACGCTGAAAGGGAACGACGGGACAGACAGAAATCCTTCAAAAGGACCTTACACAGGTTCGTGTCGTTCGGAGAATCATTATCAAATTTAAATCCCGTTGATGAGGACCAGTTCTCCCTCTGTCAAGCACACCACTACGACATCACCATCTCCTGTTTTTACACATCCGACTCCCAACAACGCGCCACTGCTCCCGTCATCGACCTGCAGCACCGACTGCTTCGCCCACTTGTCTTTGCCGCTCTTGGATGGGCGGTAGATGTACACATTGGCTCCGCGATCGCGCAGGCTCCCGCCCTCGAACGCGAGCACACCGCGCCTCGGGATGTGGTGCGTGAACCGCGTGTCCTGCTTGGACGCCAGGACAAACGCGAGTGCGCAGTAAGTTGACGTGTGTTGCCAGGTAAACTCGGGAGCGGAGTTGGCTGGGACGAGGGAGAACACCGCTCCGTCTACGTCTTGCTTCAGGATGAGCTGCAGGTCCGCGATGGATGTTGGTGTGGTCGAACCTGGAATTGGGGTGGATAATAGCGTGATCGGCTCGTCTTCCCAGTTTTCTTTCTCTTTCTTGCCGAGCAGCGAGCTCTCGCGCGTCCATGTTGGTGTGTGGCCGTTGATGTCCACCCAGGTTGCCCACACCTTCCTGCCAACAGCTGCGTCGGCCTCTTCGTCGGCCTCGCCTTCGACAAGACTAGGCACGCCCCTTCCCAAACCCAATCCCGACGCGTCCTCGCCCGACTTGAGCGCAGCCGTGTATTTCTCGAGTGATTCGCGAATGTGCCAAAGCTCCGATGGGTCCAGCGTCTCAGGCACCTCTGGGTTTTCTTCATCATGGGCCAAGGAGGAAGCGGCTGCAGCAAATACCTGCATCCACCTTGTACCCTCATTTTTCTTCTCCATGTGCAGAGTCAGCAATCCATATGCGTGCTCGGCTTCGCGGTCCCATGTCCAGAAACACGATGTAGTGTTCACGCTGTCCCACAGAGCCTTTGCCGAGTAGTGAGGGATGGGAGCAGGGGTGTTGTCGCTACTTTCAAGCGGGAAGGAGTCGACGTGTAGAGTTAGAGTCTGGGTTGTGAATAAAACCTTGATTTTGTTTTTCGGCGTACTGGAGGGCAGAGGGAACGCCACAGTGACAGCATCAGGTGTTTGAGTCCATGAATAAGGGTGAGGTTTTTGTGGTTTGTTCGGTTCAACATCATTCGGAGTGGTGGTAGTGGTAGCGTCGAGATTTTCGCCCGCACGCGGTATTGGCGCGATTTCGTCAGGAGTGGGCTCATAATGTTTCGCGGGGGGTTTCGCATCCGGATCGGGGTAGGTGGACCCACCAAGGATGAGGAAGGAATTGACCTGTTCGACAAAAGTAGTGAATGTGGGGACGTCCTGGCCGCGTCGATGCCATATTACTTCGAGTTTGCGCGGTTCGCTATTAGGTCTGAGGGAAAAGATGTTTATTTTCACTGCCCAAATGTCGAACTCTGGGGTTGAATTGGATGCATTTGAAGTAACTTTCTTTGCCTCGGGGTCGTAATGTCGTGAGGAGAGTAACAAGACTGCGGTGACCGGGGAGGACCTATAAAGGTTATGTATCCTGAACGGCGCGTCGACAGCACCGCCTGTGGGCAAGGTAAATATTCCTATAGGTTCGGAGGTCTGGTTATCACGAATGGGCAAGACATATAGAATCCCATTTCCATCTGTTACGACCACAGTAGTTGGGCTGAGGAATACAGATGAAGGATATTCTCTCTGGATAGCTGGGACTGATGATGTATCCATTGGAGTGGCCATCTGGTAGACGATTTGGAAAGAGGGTCCTGTGATACCCTACTTTGGTATGAACAGTCGAGTAAGTATACATGGAATAGATCTCAACCTTGATTTAGTACAAGGAAAAAAGGTTGACTCACCCCTGGCATTGGGATCCCAATCAAACATACATTGAATTCTTCGTCGACATAGATCGCCCGGCCAGTCTCACTATCAACGGTGAGATGATTGTGGGTGATGCGACTGCGCATTTCCTGGAAGGTTAAAGGCACCTTCCCTGATGCTGTGGCTTGGGTAGGTCTCCGCGATAGCTTGTATCTGGCAACTGCCTGTTCTTGATAAATGGGTTCCAGTTTATATCCTTCGAATTTTGGGTTCAAGAGAGATCTGTTGGCTTTGAATGAATCCATTTTTGTAGTAGGCAAGAATATACGTTAAGAAAGAGGCAGTAAAGCTCGAAATTTCAAGATCAAAGGTTTATAACATAGATAAAGAGTAAATCGCAGTTGATGTGATCTCGAAGGTTCTGAGAGTGATAGTAAATGTAACATTTATGACGTAACGTAAGTGTGTCACGTGAATGTTAACTTTACGAGCACGTCAGATTTGTTCTTCACCACCACAATTGCGGTGTCCATCCCTAGGCTACTACCCAGCTTTGCAGTCGAATTCTCATAGAATCTATTCTAGTATCTGCTCTAACCTGGGGTCGAAGTATCATGCTTCCAGCCTGTGCGTTACTCTGAATTGTGCCTCTGTTACCAATCACTTGTCGAACTATGTGCGGCACATCCTTATGTTGCTGTTGGACGCGTTACCGCTCGCCTGTCGCCCTGTTTTTAGATCCATGATCCGGACAATAGGTGTCCTTCCGAATTGTTTGGATTATACTCTGCTTGGCGTGGTCCTTGCCCTGCTCGACACAGCGGGATTCGGGCAGTTGGACCGTCCCTGCGACTTGCAAATGATTTAATTGGCTAGATGGGTCAGCAGAACTCATAACCTTACTCTGCCAACCACCGATTATGAACTAAACATCATTTGGTCACTAGCTAAACGATGATGCCATTTGTCATCCCCCAAAGTAGCACCGGAAGACACCACGCCGCAACCCTGGCAAAATCTCAAAACGCTTTATCACCCTTCTCTTCACTTTCATGACGCAGTCCGTTCCATTTCAACTTCGACGCGCCTGAAGGCAAGAAATGGATCGAGACCACATCCGCATTCCCATCGAAATCGCGTTCATGGTCATAGATGAGCTGTTCTCCACAAACGAGCTCAAAACACTATTTGCCCTCTCCGAAACATGCCACGCACTGCACACACCCTCTCGACGACGCGTCTTCTCCAAAATTGCCCTCGGCATCCACGAGGAATTTCTAGAGTCTGGAATTCTCTCTCTTACCATCTCGAGCATGGACAAATTATTCAGCAGTGCTCCTGCCGTCGCGACGTACATCCAAAAACTAATTATAAATATCACAACCAGCTCGGGCTTAGACGGCGACCTTCTCTTCCCCCTCTTACAAAAATTATGTGCGCTTACAAGCCTGCGTCTCACCTCCGAGATGGCGTGGAGTGTCCAGCTTTCGGAGAATTGGAACGACATGAGCCCTGAGATGGAGCGTTGCGTACATCATCTTCTGCAGACACCGACACTTTTTGAACTCGAGATATACCGCCTTCAACGAATCCCTATTTTGTTGCTGTTTGCTGGCATACCCCAAGTCAGACATCTCCGTTTGCATGCATCGACAATCGCTAATCGAATACCAGAAAACCCTTGTCCAAACCGTATAACTTCACCCTTGACCTTGCTGGACGTACGAAGAAAGTCGATCAATTCCCTTCATCGTATTATATCACACCATCCAGATGTAGACCTTTCCGGCCTCAAAGAGCTCTACATCAGCTTGGAGGAAAAACAAGACATGGTGTTCCTCTCTAAATTCCTCAAAACCATTAGGTCGCTTGACCTCCTCTCTATCAACAGTATGTTCTTTCTTGAGTTCATATCCTTCGCCTTACTAACCCATTTTCGCCTTCTCTACATTCGCGTTGTTGTCCACTAAGCTACCTGCCTAACATCCGAACACACCGTCGCGGACCTAATGTCCGCCCCCTCCCTCGCACACATCCGCGTCTTGCACCTGGAATATCCAGAAGGGCGATGGAACCGCCCCGAACACCTACTCAAACAAACCGTCGACACTCTGCTTGCGCTCCAACACAAACACGCACTGCAAAGGCTTCACATCCACATCCGGTGCCCGACACTCACACACAAGGTGAACCTCGCGGAGGGGCTTGAAAGCCTGGACGCGCTGTTGGCGGGTGACGCGTTTTGTGGGTTGAGGCGCGTCGTAATGTGTGTCGAACCAGCGTTCTACCTCGGAGCTGGATCTGGATCTGGAGTTGGAGCTGATTCAGAGGGTTTTGTTACCACGCTGACCAGAGATGATTTACTAGTCCATCTGAGTCGGCTGAACAAGCATCCAGATAGACACTTTACACTGGGGTTCAATTTCAAGCACGTTTCTCCCGGTGGGTAGCATAGCAGGCTTCTGGCACATAGGCTTTCGATTAGCTTTCGAATCCAACTTTGTTAAATTTTGTAAATATGCTTTCGGGTACAATCAATCCTCTGACATCAATATCAACGTTATTGATTAATTAAATAGACGCCTGAACAACAAGCGCCGAACCCCGGCTCATTTTGAGCCCGTTTCATATTGTTGAAAACCAGGTAATAGGACAAGCAAATTATCATTAAAGCCAATCCAATCATTGACCACTCGGTTTTTGAGTATGGCTACAAATATATAAACGAAAAGAGAGGCAAAATCGAACAGAGGAGAGAGAGAGGGGAAGAACAAAAAGAATTATATGTGGTACATACAACAATCATTATCATCAGAATCCATTCAATTTCGTTACTGTAATTGTTATTGTTACTGTTTGCTACGTATGAATGAGTAGGAATGGACTGGAGAGGTGGGTTACAGTTACATTCATCTACAACAATCTCTGAGTACACATGTACATGTACAAATCATTGAAGCATCTGCGATTCAGGGTTCGCTAATCGACGTGTGGAGTGTGGAGTATTGGGTTTAATTTGAATAACAGGCAAGCGTAAAGATGTGTGTGTGTGTGGGAGGTGATTCAATGGGAGAACGTATAAGATATTAATCGAACTTGTGTGTCTGTGTCGGCGTTTGTAAACCTTGGCCAGACGTCGGATGGTGGAATATTGATGCTACGATGAGTGTGCATGTGCATGGAATTAACATGGATTGGCATGGGATTGGATAAACAAATTGTACATGGATGTGTTGGATTGGGTTGTTGGGTTTGTTGGGGTTGATTGATTTGGTTTGGTTTCTCCGGACATGCTCGCTCCAATTTACAAGCGAGCGAGCGAGTGTGTAGTAGTAAACAACATTAGAAAAAAGAAAAGAGAGAGAGAAAAGAAAAAAAAAAAGGAGCGGAAGAGAACAGCATGTGGGAGGGAAGTGAGCAAAAAATGCAAAAATGCAGAGCCAAAGCGAACAAGAACAATGAACCAAAAAAAAAGAAAGGAGGGGAGAAGGAAAGAAAAAAACACCAGCGTCTCCAAATTTCCTTCTTGATCTCTCTTTTTCTTCTTTCAAGCTCGTGCACTTCTCCATGCGCTCTGCATCGCGATCCGTCGGGCCTGTATTTCATAATGAGATTGTCAGATAACGCAAACCTCGTCTCCAAAGAAAAAAAAAAGACGAAATGCCGCACCTGATCCAACGATATCGAATCCTCCCTCAACTCAATCTTCTGCCTCCCATCGTCCTCGTCCTCATCCTCATCATCAAACGCACTCCTCCCCGCGCCTATCCGCATCCCACCAAACGCCGCCTTGCCACCCGCGAGCGAGAACGGCGTCGACGCAACAGCCGTCCCAAACACACTCGCCGACTTGGGCGCCCCGAACGCCGCAAAGTCTGTCACGACCTTGCGCGGCGGCGACGCTGGCGGCACTGCGCCTGATTTGATGGGCGACGACGGCACGCTCGCCCGCGTAATCGATGGCGATGAGTACGATGGGCTGCTGTACGATGTGTATGAGGACCGGCTGAGGTTATGCCGCATTTGCAGGTATTTCTCTGTGAATCGCGTGCCGTGTACCTAAAACGAATTCAAATGTTACACGAGTCAGACCCAGAGTAAGAGTAGAAGAAAAAGAAGAAAGGAAACGTGGTCGCCACGCACCCGCTTAAGCAACGGCCTCGCATCTTCCAACGTCGGCGCCTGGGTGAACACGGCGACATTATGCTTCGCCTCCGCCGATTCCTTGTATATGCTCTCAATCACGACCTTCTTCGTGCTCTCGTTCCTCAGCAGCAGCTTCTCATGCAGCTCGCGCGCAACGTCGTCGACGCTCTCGTTGTTGCCCAGGATGCGCTGCGCGACCGCCGCGCCGACCTCGCGCACGAGGCGCTCCATGTCCAAGTTCTCGAGCACGCTGCCGACAATCGCGTGCGTCAGCAGGTCCGCGGTTGTCAGTGGGAGCATCAGCCCTGAGGTGATAGTCGTAATCGCCTGATAGAAATCAGTCGCATACTGTATTTGAAAACCATTGCGTGAGTCAAGTGTACGTCAAATACGTATATAGCATTCATGGAGTGGCGGGGTTTATTTATAAGTGTCTTGGAGAGGGGAGGACTTACGGAGTATCCACTGAGCGCAGGCTCGCAGGCGACGAAGAACTGCAGAATAGAGTGTTTGTTAGTGAGATCGTGCAATATCAGATATTATCCAGAAATGACTTGCCAGAGTGATCCCCTTCTGCGCCATCGCTCTCGCCAACTGCAATGGATCATGTCCATCAGGCGACCCATCGTCAAAGCCTTCACAAAAGCAAAACATGATTCAATCGTCCGCAAACGAAACAACAACAAAAAAAGACGCACCATCACCGTACTCCCCAATGCCATGGGGCGGCGCATCCGCAATAAGCACGACCATCTTACTCGCATACTCCCTCCACTCCATATTCAGTGCCTCCGCAAGGGCAGCCGTAACCGCCTCCGGCCCATCCCCGCCCCCACTCGCATACAGCGTGGACAGATGCTTATGCACCTGGCTGATATCCGACGAGAAGCCAAAGTTCTTCGTGATGTACGTGTGGTCCTGCGGCGGGTGGTCGCGGAACGCAACGAGGCCGACGCGCAGGTCCTCCGCGCTCTGCAGCCGCCCCGACTCGAAGATGTGCGCGCAGATCGCCTCGATGTTCTTCGTTGCGGACGAGATGTACGTCCCTTGGCTCCCCGTGCAGTCTTGCACGAACACGAGATCTCTGTGTGATTTGCGAGATGCGAGATGGGATTTGGGATTTCAGATGTGATATGTAGGATTGTGCATGCGGTGTAGAGGTAAGAGAGATTCATGTATGTGAGCTTTCAGGTATGCAGATGCGATGAGAGAGAAAAAGGGTACTTGCAGTTGTTTCCGGGTCGGATCGCCCTGCGGGTTGGCAGTCGGCGCAGGCTGCTCTTGAAACGCAGGCTGCAAGCCATACCCCGATGAAGCATCCATACTCATATCCTCATCCATCATAAACACAAGCTAGCAATCGTCGTTCAAATACCCAAAATCGCAATCTATCTGTGTCTGTTTACGTCGTTTCGTATTAGGGTCGCAGTATTAGTTTTGAGAGGAAAGTCGTCGTTCGTACCCCAAAGCCCAAGGTCAAAGTAGCAGAACAAGAGGCAGATCAATATCGATGAACACGAGCCTCCAGGGGGAGAGAATGGGAAAAAAAGGGGGGCGGCGGCGATGGGGGGTTACTTACAGCTCAGGGACCTTTTAGATCCAAAGCAGGTTTGCACAAATCGAGGGACAGAAAAGGCCACGAGTTTCTGTCCAGATTCGGATCTTACACATCGGCTTTCGGATTTTGCCACCTAATCTTTTCCTTTTCCAGCCACACTTCAGTGACTTCAACCCCCTTTGAACCTTCCCTTCATCTCGCTATTTTTATTTTGACACACAAAATATAACTTTTTGTCGTCACTTCACTGTTTTTAAATCCCAAATGCAAATCATCTAACCACCGTCTACCGAATATCATCTATCGTCTACTGCCTCCCAGGAGCCACGTCGCCCACGCCGGTGTCCAGCTAGGCAGCCCGGGCCCACCAGGTCTCATGAGCGTCCTCACAAGCATCACCAGCCCAGCCGTGCACCCGCCCAAAATCGCCGTCACAGAGACATACATCCGCAGCCTCGCGGCAGCCGTCATCGCGCGATCGGCGCCTCCTGGTATCGCACTCATTCTATTACATTACCATTCAAAAAAAAAAAAACACGACGGTTAGAAACGTGTTGCTGATGATGATGATGATGCAATAGAGAAGAAGGGGACGCACGGGTTCATAGCAATGCTGCATATCTGATGGAACACGTCCGCCGTCTGCCCCGTCTTCACACTCACAGCCACAGGCACCTGCAGCCCCAACCGCCTGCAATACACATCCGGCTGCACCTCATGTCTCTGCACCCCCCAAAAAAAAAAGAAAAAAGAAAAAAGAAAAACGTGAATACATCTCCAAAAATGAAACTCAAAGAGTTGACAGCAAAGCACACGCACCTGAAGCGCCAAATCAAGATCCGATTTCGTCGCCACAAACAGCGTAGGTATATGGTCCAAACTATATTGTTGCTGCAAACACGCATATGCGAATAGTGTGTTAATGCTCCAAACACACAAAGCCGAGAGGAGGAGGGGATTACTCACGCGTAGATTGCTGATATACGAGAACGAATTCGTATCGCTCGAGTCGTGCACATACACAATCACATCCGTCAAATCCATCTTTTTCGAGTTGCGCAGTGTCTCGGGTTCATACCTCGACCCAAACTCCTGCAACTAAAAGCAACAAACAAAAAACACACACCATCATCAACAACCACAGTTCAACAACCAAAAAACCACAAGAACTCACAACAAGATACTTCTCCTGCCCCCCAATATCCACAGCATTAACCGCACAAACCACCTTCTTCGTAGGCTCATACTCCTCCTTAAACCCCTTCCCAGCAAACGCCCTCAAGAGCGCCGTCTTCCCTGCCCCCGCCGCACCACACACATAACACAAAAACACATTCCGCTGCACGCGCCCTTTCCGCCGATCAAGTTTACGCGCGCGCGTAATCTGCAACGCCGACGTTCGCGGTTCCGTTGGATAGCCTAAATGCGCGAGGTAGGCGAGTGTCGTTTTGTGGTCTAGCAGCGTCGTCATGCTGTGTATGGTTTTGAGTTTTAAATAATTAAAATAAAATAATGATAATATAAACAGGTGACGATGCGAGAGAGAGAGAGAGTGTGTGTGCGTGGTGAGAGACGTACCTCCATTGCGCGAGCCAGCCTTGTAGCGTCACAGCACCCGTCTCATCCGATAACGTCGTGTCCGGGAACTTTTGCGCAGCCCACGGGTTACCAGGCGACGTACTGAACACCTGCTCCAACTCCGACTCTTTCAGCGCGCCATCTTGATCCTATATATCCCAATCCAAAAGGGAAAAAAAGATAATATAACATAGAGAATAAATAAATTAATGATGTGCTTTATACTTGAAGGAAGGAATGAAATTGCTGCGCACCTTGTCGAACACTTCGAAAATGTCCGTGAAGAATTTATACCCGAGCGGACTCAGCTCGACTGAACAATCCGCCGGCACATCGAACCTTGCAAAAAACAAAACTATCGCGTCAGCAAGCAATCCCTAATCCCTCCCTGCTCTCCTCCAAAAACCCCCTCAAAATCGCAAAAAACGCCAAAACCCTCCCACCCCTCCAAAAAGCCTCCAAAAAAAACCCCAACCACCCAAAAACCCAAACCCAAAATTCCAAATCCCAAAACCCACAAAAAAAACTCACTTAGGCAACAAAAACCCCTCACTCAACCTCAAATCCTCCCCATACCCAAACTTCCTCAACACCGTCCACGTCGTCTCCAACCTCCCCCTCTGTATGAATATCGTATGAAGATAGAGGAAGCCTGATTCGGTGAGGCCGCCTGCACGGACGCCGCCCGAGGCGTGCTCGGAGACCATTGCTCGGATCCCTTCGAGTTCTTGTTGTTGGAGCGGGGCGTCGAAGCATTTGCGCTGTGTGTTGGTGGTTGGTGGTTTTTTTGAAATTTTGAGAGGGTGGGTGGAGGTAGGAACAAGGTGAAGAGAGTAGATCACACAAATTAGCAAAAACCACTCCAGAAAAAAAAAAAAAAAAACAGAAAAACGAAAGCAGACGTACCTGAAACTCATTAAGCTCCGCCGCATCCAAAATCCCATCTTTATTCGTATCACAAAGCTTGAAAATCCGTTTGAGCGCTGCTATACACGCCGGTTTCAGGACCTATCATGCCTCGCGTCAATTCAAATTCAACTCAAAGTCAAAGTCAAAAGGCAAAAGAAAACCCAACGAAAGAAAACCCAAGAAGAAGTAGAAGAAAAAGATAAAAATGAGAAAAAGAAAAAACAAAGAAGAAACAAACACGCACATGCTCTCGCGAATCATACAGCGGCGCCGTAGGATGCAACACCGCCTTTTGCGCAAAGTAGAAGACTTCGGATACGTTGAGGGGCAGCTTGGCGGAGCATTCGACGCATGTTTCGACTTCCTGTTTTTGGTTTTTCGGGTTATTTTTTTTGGTGTGGATGGTGTGTGGTGTTTTTTTGGTGGTGTGGTAGTGTGGTGTTTTTTGGTGGTATTTTTTGGGTGGTGGTGGTGGACGGCGCGGCGCGTCATGGGTCATACCGCGTCATGTAGTTCGAATATGCCGTAACGTAACAAGTAGAATGAAAATGATTGCACGTCGTGTCGTATCGTGTAAATTGCAAGCCGTATGCCGTATCGTCCATGTTCATATTTCATAATTCATATTCGAGTTCATATCCACCAAGCAAAACCAATTATTCGTGGTCAAGAAAAGAAAAGAAAAGAAAAAGAAAGCGCGTCAGCGTCAGCACAGAACCAAAACCGAAAAACCAAAACCACAACCACAACCAAAACCACAACCACAACCAAAACCACAACCAAAAGCCCCAACCAAGCCCAAAAACCCAACCAAAACCCCAGCCAAACAAAAAGAAAACCACGACCGAAAAGAAACGAAACGAAAAGAAAAGAAAAAATGAAACGCACCTTGAACTCATTCATAATCGGCACAATCTCATCTTCGAGCGCCTCATTGGTAACTTCTCCCCCGCGCAGGTCGATTTTGTTGCCTACTAGGATGACTGGGACCTATAGATTATAGATTATGGGGTATGGGGTATAGAAATCGGAGTAGGGGTGGAAGATGGCGTTGGGCGTTGGGGGTGGAAGATGAGATGGAAGATGGAGGAGGGTGTTTGGAGTAGAGGTGGAAGATGGAAGATGGAGAAGGGGGTGAAAAATGAAAAGAGAAGGAGGGAAGAGAAGAGAGGTGTTAGTCTTGGATTCTTTTCGGAAGCGAAGGCAAAGTTCGGAGAAAAGGAAGCGAGTTACGCGACGCAACGCAGTATAACGCAACGCAAAGCACAGCGCAACGCAACATAACGCAACGCAATGCAAACGCAAAGCACATAAATCCCATCCCATCCAAACACAAAAAAGTAAACCCAAAAACCCCAAAACCAAAAACCAAAACCAAAAAACCAAAGCAAGAAAAACACACAAACGCACATTCACACCCAACTGTCTAAAATGCGGCAGCCAATAGGTCGGGATGCGGTCGAAGGAGCCGGGGTTGTCGATGGAGTAGACGACGCAGATGACGTGGGCTTTGCGGATTTCGGATTCGAGGCGGACGCGGTCTTGGGGGCCGGCTGTGTGTTGTGGGCGGGGGCGGGGGTGTGGGTGGGTGCGGGTGCGGGTGCGGGTGGGTGTGGGTGGAAGTAAGTGAAGTCGGTGTGGAGGTTGGTAAGTGCAAGTGCAAGTACAAGTTGATGTGTGGGTGGGTAGGGCGTTAGCGGACAACGAACGAAACACCGAAAGGCAAAAAAAGCAAGTAAACAAGCAGTCAGTCAGCAAAGCGCGACGCGTCTGGGTAAAAGCGAACGGACCTCCCGAGTCGACAATGTACGTGGTGACGTTCTCCGGGGTGACTTCTGGCGGGATTGTGACCTCGGGCACGATATGCTGGACCTGGGTGTGCGGTGTTGGTTAAGCAACGCAACGCAACGCAAAGCAAAGGACATGGCAGGGCGGGGCAGGGCGGGGCATGTCCTGTATGCACACTGCAGCAGCGTACTCACATGGGGCACGAAGGACTCTTTGATGAGGGAGGTGACGATTGTGCTCTTCCCTACGCCCTCTGTAGACTTGTGTTAGTAGGTAGACGCAATGCAAGGCAAAGACGGACCGTCGCCGACTAGAAGAATACGGACATCCCTTCGCATGTCCCTTGCGTGTATATATTTTAGAGAAAGTAAAGAAAAGAAATGGAGGGGGTATGTATGGGGAAGAGGTAGGCAGCGGGTTGTCCGACGAGCCGGCTAGCAAATATAGAAACACGTGATGTAGGATGAAGAAGAGTCGGCGACGGCTCCGAGTGTGCTTTGAAACGATTATAAGCTGATCTTCTCCTGGCTGCCACCTATCCATTCCGCTATGAACCTGACCGCTCTCCCTGTTGAGATCCTCATTCTCATTCTCGACCCTCTTGGAATCCACGAGCTCGCTGCTCTCTGCCTCACCAGCCGTGCCCTCCACTCCCTCGTAAGATCCCCCTTGACTAGTCATAATCAGCAGCTCACCCCGCACAGGTCACAGAATACGGCTGGTCGCTCTACCTGCACAACCACCCGCGCCCTGCCCCGAGCCTCACCGCCGCCCGTGCCCACTGGTGCCCACACACCCGCGTCCGCTTCGACGCCCTCACAGACGCCGCCTGGTCCGCCGCCCTCGCACAAGCCCCTGCCCTCGCCTCCTTCATCGCCCGCCCCCTCTCCCGCACCTGGGCCGGAAAACTCCAGCCCGTCCTCGCACTCAGCCCTGCCCGCCTCGTCGTCGCTGCCGGCAGCACTCTCTACTCGTACGCCTTTGGCGCAAGTGGAACTGGGGAATCCGCCGCGCCGCGCGTGTACGCCGAGGGCGCGGTGTCGCTTTTGAAAACCCCTGAGCGGCCGCGGAATATCACCGCGATCACATTCGTCGAGGACGGTGCGCAGGACAGGACGCTCGACGTCGCTTTCCAAGACGGCTCTGTCGAACGCGTCTACCTCACCCCCACCTCAGACGACTCTGGCTCCAGTCTCTCCTTTACCCGCTACACACTCCCGCCGATCCCTCACTCCGATTTCATCGAGAGCTTCTCTGCACACTCCACCACCCAGCTCTCCCTCTCCGCCAACGGCACCGCATCCCTCCACTCAACCACCTCCCCCTCCCCCTCCTCCCCCACCTCCTCCATCTCCCTCGCCACCCGAAGCTGGACCGCCCTGCTCTCCCTAACCTCCTCAACACCCTACACCGCCTTCGGCTCCTCCTCGCGCACACCACTAGCCGTGCACGCCCTCAGCTCAACCGGCGCCCTCCTCCCGCGCCCGCTCGCCCTGCTGCATACCGCCCGCACCGCCGACCTCCCTGCCGACCGCCTGCCAAGCAGCGCCGTCTACGGCCTCGCCCGCGGTCCCATCGGCGCACCATGGGGCGCGTCCCCCATGGTCCTCGCAGCAGGATGGTACGACGGGAAAGTCCGCGTATACGATCTCCGCGCCGCGGATCGCTGTTCCCCATTCCCCTTCTCTTCCTCCCCTTCTTCTCCTTTATCCACGTCAAGAACACCCACACCCACCCCTCCCCCCGCGCCCCTCCGCCCAATGCTCACCCTCGCTGACCGCTGGTCCCCCGAGCCCATCTACGCACTCGCATGCGGCGGAGGCGGCGGCGCGGCCCATATCGCAGCTGGCACCGCGCGCCACAGCGTCGTCGCGTTCTGGGACGCGCGCGCCGCGTCCGTGCCTGTGTCTTATCTCGACGCCAGCTCCGGTGCTGGGTCTTCGTCTTTCGATGTACATGCAAATGCTACTGCTGTTGGAACGAGTGGCGTAAATGTAAATGGGACGGATAAAAGTGCTGCACAAGGACAACCGCAACCTCAAATGCCAGGTCGAGGATGGAGCGTGCACGCACCAGGCAACGACGCGTCGCCCGTGTACGCGCTCGCCCTCGAGAGCGCGCGCGTGTGGGGTGTGACGCAGAGTCGGCCGTTTGTGTATGATTTCGTGAGTCGTTTGTTTCTTGTTTTTTCTTCGTTTCTTCGTTTCTCTTCGATAATCCGAGTTTTTTCTTCGTTTCTCTTTGTTTATTTTATCTATTTGTTCAATCTCTTCTAATACTAACTCTCATTTTCTCCCTCCCCCTCTTCTCAAACAAAACCACCCCCCAAAACCACCCAAAAACCACCCCCAAAACCCACCCAAAAAAAACACAGGCCCCAACAACAACAACATGCACCTACCCCTTACTCCCACCCACTAAAGGGCTGGACGGCCTAAAACGTCAACGGGGCTCGCACCGCGCGACGTATTATACGCTGCGGTATGCGCATGGGGGGAGTGGGCTTGCGGTTGGAGGGGTTGGTGGTGTGTGTCGGGAGTATTAGGTGGAGGGTGGAGGTTGAGGTTGGGTTGAGGTTGAGGTTGGGTGGGGTGGGGTGGGGTGGAGGGTTTTGAGGTGTTGAGGTTGAGGTTGAGGTTGAGGTGGGGTGTTGAGGTTAGGTTTTGAGGTTGTAGGGAGTTTTAAGGTGAAGTGAAGTGAAGGGTTGAGGCATTGAGGTCTTGAGGGGTGCCACCGGCTGGGGGTATCAATATTAATATTGAGGCATTGAGTTAAGGCATGCCGATGTAACTCATCACGCCCACGCCAACCTCCAACCTCCAACCTCCCGCAAACACCCATACCACTCCACCCTCCAACCTCTAGCCTCCAACCTCTAGCCTCCAACATGTCAACGAACACCAAGACGCGCGGTGCGACTCCATGAGTCCGTCACACCATCACACCATCGACAGCGACATCGACAGCGGCAGTGACAGCGGCAGCACGGATGGGTTCGCAACACGTAGCACGACACGACACGGACGCGACACGAGACGGACGCGACACGTAACACCGAACATCGAACACTGAACACTGAACACTGAACACTGACACTGAACACTGAACACTGAACACTGAACACTGAACACTGTACACTGAACACTGAACACTGAACACTGAACACCGAGCACCGAACACCGAACAACGAACATCGAACACTGAACATCGACACTATTACGATAATACCTAATTCATAATATCTACCACACGCATCGCATCCACGCATCCACGCGTCTTTCGACTCCAAACTCCAAACTTATGACTCCTACTTTCCAACCTCCTACCTCCTACCTCCAACCTCCGACCTCCAACCTCCGACCTGCTAACACCCGACTCTACCCCTCTCGTCAGGGACTGGACTTTCAGCGTAACCGTTAACCGTTAACCGTTACTGCGCCGTGCTACATGCAACAGTGCCGTGCAGTGGACCGTTGGACGTACATACATACTTATACAATTGCTTACTGCACACTGCACACTGCACACTGCATATTGATGCGGGATATGCGATGTGCGATGTGCGATGTGCGATGTGCAGAGTGGGGATGCGGGATGCACGCAGACGCTGACACGGACGCTGATATGAATATCGACAAGGACATGGACATGGACATGGACACTGGCTCTGTAGATTAGATGTACATGTACAATGGACGTAACCTGTAACCTGTAACTTGTAAAACTATAACCTGTAAACTATAAACTATAAACTATAAACTATAAACTTTTGTATATCGCAAGTTATAATCCCCGACTCATGTTACCCTCAACACTGGACACTGGACACTGGACACTGGACACTGGACAAACTATAATGCAGCATCTCACAACCAAAACCAAAACCAAGAGCTAAGAGCAAATGGCAAATGGCATTGACTTCACTCTCTGTGTCTGTGTATATTCGTATTCGTATTCGTATATATGTGCACGTAGGTAGGTATGTAAAATTGTATGTATGTAAAACTAAAGTTGTAAACATAGTTGATAAATTGTAAATTGTAAACAGTAAACAGTAAACAGTAAATGAAAATTGTGAATTGTAAGTAGTTGGGCGGGGGCGGGGGTCTGGTGTTGCAAAAGTTGGGCAGTCGGGCAATTGGGCAGTCGGGCGCGGGATAATCATCGTCCAAGTGCATATTGGCATTGGAATCTGAACTGGAATCTGAACTGAAATTGAAATGGGAATCGGAAAGTGGATTGGAATTGGGACTTGGAAAGTGGATTGGAATTGGGATTAGGATTTGGATTTGGTGTTCGTCACGTCATAGTTCGTAGTTCATGATGATGGTCGTTCCAAAATATAGAAAGTAGAAAGTAGAAAGATAGATAGATAGAAAGTGACGAGGAGTGAGGAGTGATGAATGGGGAATGAGGAGTTGGGAATGAGGAATGAGGAAAGAAGAATGAAAAAAGCACCGTTGAAAAAGTTAAAGTTGAAGTTGAAGTTGAAGTTATACTTGAAGTTGAAGAAAGAAGAAGTTCGAAGTTCGAAGACCGTACACCACCCAAAAGAAAATAAAGGTAAGATAAACCACTTAAACTCAACATCCAACACTCAACAATCCAATCACCAATCACCAAGGGCAAAAAAGTCGAAAGTCGAAAGTCAAAAGTCAAAAGTCGAAGGTCGAAGGTCGAAACATTTCAATCAGAAAAAAAAATCATGATAGAAACACCGAAGAAATGACAAAAAAAAAAAAGAATTTGAGGAAAATAAGGAAGCTACAAGCTACAAAGCTACAAACATACAGACCTACAAATTTCACATTCCACATTTCAATCCACAAATATTCATATTCAATACACATTCACAAAAAAGAGAAAAGAAAAAGAAAAAAAAGAAACGAATCCGAAATCGAAACCGAAACCGAGGGTGATGTGTACTATACACGAAGATTGAAAAATTCCCCTTTACCAAAAAAAAAATGACAAAAAACAAAAAAAAATGAGGAAATGAGGAAAAATGAGGGAAATGAACGAAGAAAGATGAACGAAAAAAAAAAGAAAAAAAAGAACAAAAAAGAAAAGATGAAAGATGTGTAGAGAGAGAGACAGATGATAGAGAGAAATAGAGAGAGATAGAAATATAGACGAAAGAGAATAAATAGCTTATAAAATGAAGTTTTTGCAAGCCCCTGCAAGGTCATGTTATGTCATGTGTCTTTTTTTTCTCTTTCTTTTTTTGTTGTTTCGATGTGCGTTGTGCGTTGTGGTTCTGGGTTTGTTGTTTCAGTCAAACGCAATGGTGCAGTGTGCGATGTGCAGTATGAGTGTGAGTGTGCAATGTTCCAGGATGTAGGCGATGGCAATGGCAATGGCAATGGCAATGGCAATGGCGAAGGTGAGGGCGATGCGATGCAATGGTGTGAGCGTGAACGTGAGCGGCGGGTGTGTGAATGATGACGATGATGCTATGAAGACGACGTAGCCTGCGACTGCGACCGCGTCGCCCAATTAAACAACTGCCGCATATCGCTCGTGGGCGGGTTATCAGACGACTGTTTCGGCTCAACAAGCAAACTAGGTAACAAAAAAAAATGCATTAGCTCACGCCTTGAAACAATAAGTAAATAAAACTATGAACGCACCTGCGCCGATACAGGTCCTGCAAGTCTCCATGATGCTTCGACTTTTCAAACGCCACGTTCAAATACTCCTGCACCTCCGGGATCGCTTTCAAATTATACGGAGCCTGGAACCGCTGCATATCTATCAAACGCAAAAAAAGAAAAACCATAATCAATCCCAAAAATAAATACTATTGACACAACACCAAAGAAACGGACCTTGTACAATCCTCGCAAGTTTATGGTACTTGTTAAAATTGAGGAGCTTCTTGCTCGGATCGGTCGGCGAAGCGCGGTGGGATGGGTTGCCCTCGCGGCAGAACGTGACATCAGTAAGGTACAGACCTATCACACCACAACGGTAAAGAGAAAAAAAGGGCAAGGTGGGTCAAGTTCCATCCGCTACAACCACATAACAAGCAAAAACTCACCCAAAAACGGTACAGCAGGGGGCGCCGTGTTACGTAGTTTGCTGCGATACTCGTGGTAGTTCCGACTGTGATCAGCCAGTCTTCTGAGTGACTCCAGCTGCGCCTTGTACTTTTGAGATAAGCCCTGCAAAGAAAGGAAAAAAAGGAAACGTAACCAATGAGCCAACGAAGGATAGCCAGGTACAGGTGTTGATGATACTCACAGACCAGGTTTGATGCAGACGTGATATCACAGACGAATCCAGCGCCGCCAGTATTGATCGTGACGTGCTAAAGTTATTCAGGCCCGTGCAGCGCTAACAGAAGGTCAGCGAACTAACCTCGAAACGTTAGAATGCGAACAAAAAAAAACATACATCAGCAACTTTGACAAAGAATTTGACCAGCGACGTCCGTTTCTTGATATCGGGCTCGTTCAAGATGCTCTCTGCCACCCAGCCAGTGATGACCGTGCTCAGCGTGCTCACAGCTCTAACATTGACAGGCCGCGTCGCGCCCTCCTGCCCGCTCTCCAGAATCTCTTCCGGTTGAATGGCGCAGTACAGATTACACTCCATAATAGTCAACTGCCGCGCGAGCTCCAGCGCGTCAAAGTCGGTGATCACGATGCTCGCAAAGTCCTTCTTCCTCAGCGCGACCAGCAGCGTCTTGGTCATCGTCGGCCGTGGAATCTCGCTGTTCAGAACGAACGTCGACGGGGGGTTAATAGACATCCCTGGATCGCGCGACCGGTCTGCCTTGGGGCTGACAGTTTGGTCCGTCGCCTGTCGGCGCATTTCGAGAAGGTCGAGTATCCGTTTCGCTGGGCCAGGAAACAAAACGCCCAGGCCGTCGCGCGTGAACGTCGTCAGCGCTGACAGCGCGACATCATCGACGCCCTGCCGCCAATAAAGCTCCACCCACATCTTAATAAAGTTAGACACTCGCAGCCGTACTGGAATGCCTTTACGCTGCTGCCATAAATGAATGTCTTCATTTGATATACCCGGCGGTGGCTGGAGGTTATGCCGTGAAATAATAGCATCGACCAGCTCGGTCGGCGAAGAGAACAATCTGAATGTCATAAAGAAGATAGCAGAGAATGCCGGATCGACGATGCTATCGTGCGGTGTCATCTTCTCAACTAGGACGTCCATTGTCGCACCCACAAGATGACCTTCGCTGTTATAAGCTACATCGTCCATCGAATAATCATGCCCAAACATCCAAGAGGAAGGATCCTGCAAAAATTCCGGAGCGGGATTGAAAGGCACGTTGGACAGTTCTCCATGAATGATCTTCTCTTCCAGGTCATTCGCAGGGAGCCCTCGCAGGCTTCCTTCCCAAGTCGTACCGTCATCATCCGTGTGCGCCAACGAAGTAGGCGAAGGTAAATCCGGCTCGATGGGTGTCCGGGATGCAACAACAGGAGCCAACTTGCCCTGACCCCCTTCATCTGGTGAAGTGGCACGTGTCTCGTCCGAATGCATGTACGAAGACTTGGAGAGGGTGCTAAACTCAGACCCGGAGGAAATTTCCCGTGATCGTAGAACAGGCGACGGCGTTTGAGCTTGGATAGTAAGGTCCTCGTCCTCCATGCCATTAAGATGGTACCCATTCGAAGTACCGCCGCCAAGTTGACCCGCAGAAGAACTCGATGCTGCCGCCATAGAAGGCTTGATAGGGGTAAAAGGGTGGGAGATCATACTGTCAACATGGGGCAAGTTGACGATGAAGGGTTTGTCGCCGACAGAGCGATTAAGGCAGACTTTTACGGCTGCCACACAGTCGGCCCCTGCTTTTAATGCCCCAGTCGCTGATCGTAGAAGAATTTGCTTTTCAGCTTCTTCTGATGTGGTAGGGGGGAGAGAAACCGTTAGAAGCCTTACTGACTCGGCCAAGGAGCTGGTGACGTTGTAAAGTCCCTCCTTCGCGGACCTGAGGTTGCCCACCCGGTTGGGAGGAATATCAGGATGTTGCATCACTGCCTCTACAATGGTAAGCAGTTTGCAGACCATGTCCACGATTTCCTTGACTAGGTCATATAGCACGCCTGTACTTGATGCGTACGATGTCCGAGAATGAGAATGTGCATGTCCAATGAAAGCGGCGATAGTAGATAGATAGTGGTCGTGAGTAAATCGTAGAGCCTCCATCACTTGAGCTGCAGTTGAGGGGCCTTGAGGAAACGGGGCTGGAGTTGTCGGTATTGATTCTTGGGACGACATCGAGGATATTGAGGATATACTATCAACGGATGGTCCTGATTTGTGACGCATATAGCCGCGATCTCGAAGAAGATACTGTTCTTGTCTCGCACGAGCTAATGATCTGGCCAATCCAGGACTATTAGCAGGTTCTGGGGGCCGTTCTCTGGAGCGCGGGCCAGCTATCCGCACGCCAGGCCTAGGCACGATAGGATTCGTTGACCGACCTCTATATTGTGTTGGGGTTTTAGTCGGTGAATCTTCATGTTCATCGTTGTCGGCATGATATGCCTGCCCAGCAGATGAGGCAGGGGTGGCAGTCCTCATAGACTCCTGCTCTTCAGGGAGCTCTACTCCACATTTTACCGCGACCGCCAGAAATGACCGCACTTGTGAAAAAACTTGGCCTCCGAGCCGTAACATTTTCTGAACTTCGCTTTCTTGAGCATCGCCAACCAATTTGCCTTCAGAAGCCTTCTTGGCCTGAGAAACCAAGTTAGCTAGAATAGTCAATATCTGTTTGCGCTCCTCTGCTAGCACCGAAAATCGCTGTAGAATTGGGGCATCTCGCTGCAAGGTTTCTGTTGAGGCCAAAATAGCACGGACGCAAGATATGATACATGCAGTCGACGGTTGAAAATGGGCTATACGATTAGAACGCACGGCGTTCTGAAGAAGAGACAAGCCATGCAATAAAGGAATCATAAGAGGTGGACAATATGGATCATCAGGGTCCTGTTCTGATGAAGCGGACAACGATAAATTATGTTCATGGCGGTCGTGTCGTGTGTTGTGGTTTTTCGATGCTACAGTGGCCCATGATGTCGCAGAAGATCCAGATTGGCTATGACTGTGACCACGCTGATTTTTTATAAGTATTGATTGACCAAGATCAAGAAAAACTAGCTTACAGAATTTATTCCTATAGGTTCCTCCTCCGTAAGAGGTGTTATATCTGCGTTGACATAATTGCTCGGAAACCATCCACGCCGACCTTCCAATTCTCCATCCCACCACCCACTTGGGTCTCGGTTGAACACATGGATGACCTGACCCGTTCGAAAAGATAAACAGGTGGCACTTTGTGATTGAGGAGAATAATCGTGCATTGCGAGAACGTAATCAGGCCCTAGCCGGACCGTTTCGTCGATTGCAGGACTAGGTGACCGTGATCGCGAGCTCTGTCTTGAAGATGGTAACTTGAGGGATGTTGCAGATGCATTTGTCGACGAAGACGTTGGGGAAACGATGGATAGTGAGGAAGCGGTTGAAGCGTTAGAAACGCTGCGTCCTCTTTGCATGTGGAGAAAACCGTTGCTGGGCCCTGCAGAACCTGGTGTGGGTGATACACTTCGCTGGCGATGGTGTAATTTAGCGGAAGATGGTCCTGCACTCATTCCGGTGGTCGTGTCTATGGCAAGACGCGAATGCATGGTGGTGTAGTAGTAGTCTGTGCAGAAAGTCTGATTGATAACTGCCTATCATTATAAAGTACATAAATAAATCAGGATTGAGATCCGTATATCATTAGGACGTACAAGGAGATAATCAATCCTCTCTACTATCCAACAATCTTTGTCTCCTTAAAAGTCGAAATTGTCCCGAAGAAGATTGAAATTGGTTGGTTTAAATGAGGATCGACAAGGCAGACAGAGATGCCGTTTTTTTACAAAACGAAGGGTATTAAGAAACGAAGAAACAGCCAGAAGGCAGGGCGATTAACGTAGGATGAGCTAGAGAGATTGAAATATATCAAAAATGGTGTTTTGAAATACAATGTCCCTTCCGCGCGAGGTGGGTAAAATTCCTGAATTCGAGGGGCCGAGAAGCACAAAAGATGTTACAAGGGAACAGGATGGTATAAGCGCGAAAATAAGAAAAAGTTTGAGAGCCTGTTGGAGCCTGGTGTTGGCCGTTGCTCTAAGGCCCGCGAATCTCTCGACCACAATCTGCGCCGCAATCCGCATACCAACTTGACCACAACATTGCCAAACACCGCCTCCGCCTTATCCTTGCACCTCCATCTTCTTTTCTCGCCGTCTCCGATCCACCTGGATAATATTCAAAAAGTGCACTTGGGCGCGTGTACTGATATACTGTTTCCAGAACATGCATGCCACAGAAGCCTGAGCCATCGCCGAAACTCGCGGCACAGTTAAATGAATGCCACTGCTACATGTAGCCGCTAAGGGTGCCATGCAACACCAACGCGCAACGTACAAGTATCCAGACTCCAAATGTTTCCGCCATCTCTCTTGACTCCTTGAGTCCAATTCTTGTACTTGCTCATGCGGAAATGGCAGAGCATCTTGACTATCAACAACGTAGTCGAGTACCTTCATCAGCCCGGCCTCATGAGGGTCTTCCAGGTTCATTCCCTAGGACAAATCGGTATTCGCATCACAGCGTCGCTCCCAGCACACGAAATTGGGTGACAAGTACTCAGCAAAACCCTCCTGGCCCCCCTCCTCCACAACCAATCAATGTTCCTTCCCCAGTTCACGTCCCTCGACCGCTCCCGATTCCCCGTGGCCAAGGCCCCCTTCATGTTGTTAACAACCCAGAACCTAAAAAAATGGACGACAGTAAACGACCAATTGGAGATGCTCAACCTCCTCTTTTCACACAACAGCCAACGACTTTCGATCCCAGTTTTGGAGCTCTACGGCCTCGCAAAAGGAAAACTTTCGTTGGCGGATTCGTTAGGAGGATTCGAAAACTTCCAAAAACTGTTTTTGGATATGGTGCAGGATCAGGCAAACCTGACTTGGGGAACACTGGGCCTCATGCTACCTCAGACACAGGTACTGTAAGCAGCATCACTGGAATGAGCACTGGGAATACTCTTCCCCTCTATACTTCAAATCCTACAACTCCTGTAGTTCCAGGCCAAGTACCTTCTAACTTGACTGGGTACCGCAGACCTCAGCCTCACATGATGACATCGGAACCGACCATTCCAGAGTCACCTCTTCCGTCCGTTGTTCGTCTAGATGATAACAGACGTCCCAATCCAACTTTCAGAATTTCGCCACCCTCTGCAGAAGTTGAGCCTCCCCAAAATGCGCGACTTTTTGCAGCAGATGGCGAACCTTTCCTCGATCATTCTGTGAGTGATGGTCCTCCCACCAACTCTGCTGACAGAACGACGTTTCTGGTGTACAATGAGCCAGAGACACAATACCACTCCAGAAATTCGCATGCGCCTGGTCTTACTCCTCCACCAGTCGCGCGACAAATCAGCAGTCCGGGACTTTCGTATGTCAGTTCTGAGCCTTTGGCACCAATCAGACCGACGTCATTTCATAGCACGCATGCTCATGTCCCTCCAGCCATCGAGACACATCAGACAACTTCAACCTCGGCGCCTGCGCCTGCGCCTCGCACATCCTATTCATCTCAAGCCCCTACTCCTCGTGTTACTCCTCCGTCTCTAATACCAGGTGCAGTCAACTCCTCGTCGGGCAATGTTGTCCAAGACCATTTGTTGGATCTCCAGCCAAAAAGTCAGCCAATTGAACCCACTCAGGTGACAGCTGAGGCTATTCAGTCCCCAGTTAGCGTTCATCCAAACCCAGCTGCGGATTATCTCAAAATGTCGTTGTCCCCCGAACCTACCTCGAATGGCACATTGACTTCGGGCACCTCCTACTACGATCCCTCTTTCTCATCGGACTTGAACCCTGTCGAGAGGTTTTTCAAGGGTCTTTACAACATGCCTTGGATTTCGCATAACCGCGTCACTGTTGATTATTTTCCTGGGGAAGGATTAGGCAAGATGAAGAAGAAGAAATTTAGACCGGCCACATCGTGGTACCAATCCATCTTATCGAGGTCTAGACGAAGTAGCGCTTCTCTCGACCTGTTGAGTAGCGGGATGAACAGTGAGGCGTCGCCACGGCATAGCTTAGCGACGGGTGTGGCGCTTGCTCTGGGCTCACCGCTTTCTGGTTCTCGGCGCAGCAAGACGGCGTCTGACAGAAATCGGAGCACTCACAGGTCCCGTCATCAGTCATCTTCTGGTCGACGCGACCGCCGCCACCATCGGCACCACCATACCAACAACGGCGAGAAAAAACGTCGCCACACTGCTACCACCATGGACAGTACAGACACCGGCGTGAATCCGAAGTACGCTGGGATCAAAGGAACAAGTCCACTGATCCCGTCTGCGTATCCGTTCCAATATCCGCCATATCCGTATCCAGCTTTCCCTACATTCCCAATGCCGTTGACTTTGCCAGCTTCAGCTCCTGGTGTCCTTTCTGGACATGATCCGAATCAGCCTCCGCAAATGGCATTGCGCCCCGAAGACAGGCCTACTGTTCCACGTGGACCACGTGTTGAACAGCAACCTTTATTGTATGCACCGGCTGGGTACGCGTTGAATTCGTACCAACCTGTGATGCCGCCTCCTCAGTTCTATGTTTTATCATCTCCACCTCAAGCCAACGCGTCTAATCTGTTTCATAACGCTGCCACGGTTTCGAATAACAACGGAAATTCCAGCGCTGGCGCTACTGCCTTAGCGTCCCAGGAACCCCAACAAACCTCCACCCACACCGGAGTGATGTTCATGCAGACTATACCTGGGTCGTTCAGTTAAGACTACTATATCCCCTAGTTTATCCTCTTTTGTGTCTAATAATAATATCATGTATGCAATGAACAGACTAAATAGTAACTTAATGCATCCCCTTGGAATCATTCGCGACTTATTTTGTTATCTCGCCTCCTCCATCAGCTTTCCAGGATCGAAAGGTCTGTTTTTTGACACTGGATCCATGTACAATTTCGTTATCGAGTCTGGGATCTCCCTACCAGTTCTTTGGGGTCGGATAAGTGGACCGAGCGAACGCGACTATCGAATGCATGTCTCATCGCTGCACCTGGAATGGGTCGGGACAAAAAATATGGACCAGAACTGGAATGTCCGAGATTAGATTTTTCTGATTTGGTATGTTGCTCAATAGAATGGATGATGGTACAACGAATTTACGTACGGTGGATGCAGTTGTGAAAAAGGTATTAAGCATACCGCGTGCGAGAATAGGTAGAGAGCATACTACATACGAATTACAATGCCAGATATTATCCGGGGTTCCAACCTCTAAGGGGTCGTTTCTGCGGCTCTTTCAAAATTTGTTCAGAAGAGAATTCTGTATCGAAGAAAAGAGGCGGGTTCTCGTCTCAGTATGTCTGTGCGTGTCTTCGGATATACCCAAAATGTGAGTGAACACCAAGTCGCGGTAGCGATTGGAGGGAAGAAGGTAGGCGGGAAAAGAGTAGGAATGGATTTTTGTGCCCACACTCGCTTTCTCCATCATTGAATCCCTGCGCTGACCGTATGCATCCAAACCTTCTAGTCTGATGAAATCGGTATTCCGTCGCATAAATTCTCATTGACACTGACAGAAATATACTTGGAAATTCATTTACTCATAGAAAACGTTGAAGTCCTGAGCCTGCAGGCGGCCCAATATAGCTGTGGCCGGCTGATAAGACAAACAGGAACACAGTGTCACAGTCGACTGCAACCCTGAATTGCGGATTTATTGAGCGCTAAGACTCGGAAAATTCAAGTTGCATTTCATTCGCTCTCGCTGGGCCGTCTTGGAGGCAACTATGGTTGTGAGATACAAGTTTTCAATGGGGGAAAACGATAAAAGACGATATTTGCGGTAGATCCCGATCCCAGCTTCTTCAGGATTCCACCATCCGTGCGCACGCCGCACCACAACAGAGCAATGCCATCACCTTGACCTTCAATCCTGCGCTATCTCATCGCAAAGACCGTTCTCGCTTAGCCGACGTTCTGTGAGTTCGCATACACCCTGGGAGGCTACAGCGATTCAGTGTGACATTAACGACTAGTTCGATAAAATCTCGATCAAAAAAAATGACGCTAGCCGAGATATATAACTTGTGTTGTGTCTCTGTCCATGCATCCAAAAAATTAGGGGCCCTATTCGATCTGCGAGGAAAAAAGACAATGACTGTCTCGTCCTCGTTAGCATCCTTTTGTCATACAGAGCTACACAGAGCTTTGAAGGAGCAGTCGTTTGGAATCAAAAACTTCACCTCCCTTTCCTCCTCTCCTGACCAAGCTACTGCTGCTATCGTCCTTTTTGAGGGTCACAAAATTATCGTCCAGCTGACGACAAGAGGCTATTCGGTAGGCCTCCTTTTATGTTGGCATTTTGATTTTATTTGTTCACTCATCTGTAGATTATTGAAGGCGGTCCTTCCACAGTGCACGAAACATTAGAAGGACTATTGAGCTCAATAAGCTCACTATACTCCAAGAAACGCCAGGAGGTCCTGATGGCCAAATTATCCAAACTGACATGATTTTAACGAAATGTATGTGCTCCAATTAACTGTCTGCCAGAACTGTCAAAATAATACTTACTATAACAATAATTGTTATAGATCGAACTAACGGGTCTCACATAAGATTCTATGCTTAGATTTAGACGGCGCTGCTGCGCCTAGACATATGTAATATACATCAACAAAATCACCCGCATTTACGTATATGTCTCCTCGTTGCAAGGACTCTGAGAAATTTTCTCTGTATTTCATCCTAGATTCCCAGTCGTCCTGTCTCACTCCTATTTTGAATGGCCTTCTCATAGTCTGCCCGTGTAAACACGTAGTCGCTCGCCTCGGACGAACGGACTCGTTTGATGAGGTCCCCAATCCAAGTCCTCTCTTCTTCGTTTCGAATACAATTAGCCCACCAACGATCCATACTGCTACGAATTCCCCAGGAGTTCAATTGATTTGACTCGCTTTGTTCGTTTAATACATGCAACAAGAATCCCGCATTGAATTGTTCCAATCCCAGTTCAGAGAGGCATTTCAAAATACGGGAAATACGAAGGTTGTTGTGGGACGAGCCTAACGGCCAGAGACGGTTAAAAATCGGATCTAACGATGATAAAAGTGGGCACGGTACTCACGAACGAGATTCTGATAACGAGCAGTGTAATTCCGGGGAGGTAAAGCTCGATCCAAAAGTCCTGTCTCGGCAGAAACAAGTCGCATACCATAAAAGTCAAGCATGAGATTGTACGACTGCACAACTCGTTCTATAATTGCAGGGTCCGCCTCCATCTCCCGAATTTCATGAGTTTGAAGAGGCTGTGATTCATAGTTCATCCCGTACTCGCGAATAGGGAACCTTGAATGAATCAAGGAAACGTAAGACACATGCCCATTGATACTGCATCCAGACTCCAAATAAAAAATTGAAGTTTAATTACTTACAGCCACTGTATATACCCATGCTTAGATTCCAATTTTCCGTAATCGCCGAACCAGCTAAACGGCGGGCAGTTGACGAGTAAGAGGGCATTCCCATTGAAGCATCCTATACCCACTCTACGTGTATTTCCTCGATGGTACAATTATCTGGTCTACAGCGGAGCTTGTTCGAATAAAAATCGAGGTTCGCTTTGCATGAGGGATCATCGTGGACACCAGGGTATTCATCAAGGAACTCTTGGACATCTCTTGGGATGGACATGGTGCAATCTGCTCGTGATCGAGTCCCTAAGCGTAAGAAGTTGCAGGAGATGAATGAGCCCCAGTATCTGCCTCGTAAAATAGTAACAGAATTCAGGATGAAGTAGATTAAAGGAGGATTTGCGCGGATGCTTATCGGTGAATGGGAATGAAAGGCACCAAAATTACGCGTCGGATATTAGTATCGATCACGTGAACAACTATCAACGGCCACCCCTAAATCCGCGAGTACAAACTGCGCATTAAGCTCAAGAAACAAAATCTGACGAAATCCCTCGGAGACAATAAGTTTTGATCAGGTCTTATTTCAGGACTATGCGTGGTCATTTATCGGTAAATACCATTATGATTACTACCCTCAAAAGTCTATGTATTTATAATTTGCAAATTTCAAGTCTTCCAAAGCACACCCACACTGACCCACGCCGACGACACTCAAATAAAACGTGAAGATCGATACGAAATCCCAGAAATCCTTTCCCCATTTTCTAGAATTTATTCTGGGCAGATTTCTTTTCAGAAATCGTGTTCAGACCAAGGAAACAATATCGTTTGTCGCGCGGTCATCGTGTCAATTTATTCGCATTTTGTTCTCTGCTTTTTGATTATCCAGGGTGCAACAGAAATGAATGTAATCTAGAATGTACTTACGGATGGCTAGATTGGCCAGACTTTATTTCGTTTGTATATTAACATTTTAAAAACTCAACGGATTATCAGATTGTCAATGGCTCGTAGTAACCAAAGCCGCGCATCGCTAGCATCCCCATGGTCCGCGCGTGCCAATGGCATTACTCAGATGAGAAATACTAATTGGGTTGGAGTTTTTGCAGAACTTTCAGGCTAATCCATCGGCCATCCGTTTTCCACAATGAAGTTTCTCTTATGACATTTTGTCGAAAACAACTGATGACATCTAGAAGTTAATGATTTTTCTAAAGGCCTATAACATCTCTCAGTAGATAACCATGAAATTTTTCGTTTGCTGTCATTTGTTACATCAATACAAATGCAGATACCGCCTTTGGCGTACCCCACTAAACCTTGTCCGGCGCTATTGTAGTAAGCGCCGCTCTCCGGATACTCTAGACCAAAAGAAGTCGAGCGGACTGAATTAACTGTTAATGTTATGAATCTAGGCCTTGCAGCTCCTTATGTCAGGCAGATAGGTGAGACCACCAAGTTTAAGTATTAAATGATGTCCCTCTAGTAGTTGCTTATCTGATGCGTCATTGAATGTAGAGGATTGGACAAAGTGTATATACATTGCTGAAATAGCAGCGACGCAGCAATTTACAAAACGTCAAACGAGGGCTAACTTTAGGGTGTATCCTGCCAGATACATGTATTAAATCGGATGTGATATGTATGTCTTTTCAGAGTTGCTTTCTATGACTAATCGAATTGTTGAGAATTTAGTCTTGCATTCTCATGCGGTGGTGGACTCTATGTAGTTGTGCCTTTCGTATAGACAAGTCATGAATAAACCTGTAACTTCGTGTAACATTCACATTTGCCCTTGTGAAAGGGATGTTATGATGTCATTCAAACGGTAAGCAGTGCCACCATTTGACTGGCCTGAGAGTGTGAAGACTACATGCTCGATTTAAATACATTTCCTAGCTTTACATACAAAATTTTATGAATATCAGCTTTGCTCTTTGTACGATGTATTGTTGTAGACAACTTATGACGGTATACTACATTGACCACACGGATAAATCGGCGATCATACAACCGATTCGCCAAGCGCTGATTGGATACGGCCCCACAAAACGTGGCCTTTTAGTCGATCTCCGCAACGTGGCGGCGGAAGCAAAATTCTAATTGGGCAATGTCGTGTATGTAGTCTCGTGTAGACGGTGTCCTTGATCAAGTCGAATTATAAAAAGATTGGCTCACTACCGTACGAGTCGAGACATATCATTAGGAGACTTCACGTTATCTCCATCTGAGGCCACAACTTCTAGGTACTGCTCTGGAATAATCTGGGACTTGTAAATCTTCTCTACGATCACATCGTTTACTGGGAATTGACCTGTTTAAAAGCACGAGAATGCGCTTTAAATCGCCAAAGTTTCAGGCCACAGAAGTAGCTCATTCCAATTTCAAGAGTATAAACATACCGAGGATCGTAAGTAAATCAAGAATGCGGGGTACTCCTTGTGGGGAGTGATCCAGTCACGGTTGGATGTCTTTGTGAGCATAACTCGCACATACGTTGAACCATATCCCTTATATCGGGTCAAGTGAGAAAGGTGTGCCTTTTGTATGAGCTCCCAGGAAGCCACTAACTGCGGACGATTTGAGCACCCTTGCCCCGGATCAGGGTGGGACAGATTAATACACTTGCAGTACTGGGTATTCATGTGTCCCAGAACCAACAGGTCCCGCTGACCTTCAGAATTGAATTGACTTTCCAGCATCGGGACAGACTATAAATGGTCGTCTACACACTGTGCCCATCTGAGCTCAGAGCAAGAACCGTAGAACGGGTGACTGGCAAAACTATTCCGAATGAAGTTGTGAACGATTACACGAATATGTTGCGACATTTAACCCTTCGACTTGCCTTCCTCCCGTTGAATTCCACGGCGGACGACATATGATATACTCTTACAGTTGCGAATCCATAGTTGACAGCAACCGAGGCCTCCTGATCCTGGTTGGCTCGGAAGCGAGAGGGTTGTTCAATCGGCTTGAAGGTAGCAATTATATCTGCCGTCGCCCATGATTGAGACCTAAAATTAAATAATACAACTTGCATGGTGAAGTCAAAATTACGGGAGCGCATAGGGAACCAATCGGAACATGAATTGAGGTATCACACCACGAATTTATTTGGGTATAGGACGAAGCGGTTTAGGTTTAAAAGGGACCTCCACAGAATGTTGTCATTCAAATAAATGAATATTTTCAAAGATTGTAGATAACCCACCCATAGAGACACACGTGCGAAGTTGCAAAACGTTGATATACTTTTGCTTCATCTGGCATAGAGGTTTCAAGCCAATGTGGGGGTAGTGGAGACTGCGAGTCCACTGAGACTACACCGAGAGGTAGGTGCGAGTGTGTCCGAGTAGGGGGCATCCGATGGGTAGTCATGTAGCTTGTTGGGTTTTGTGAGCGTCATATGCCCGGAGCAAGACATTTTATCCAATAACAGACGCGGCACCAGTACCGCACGGCAGTTTGGCCGTCGGTCGGAACACTGTAACTCGGGCTAGAATTATCACTGCTCTTCGCACTTGCAATAGAAAAAGGACACACACCTACGGGGGTGGAGAATCAAAAGAGATACAGTACAAGGATCAGGTGCACTACACCAATGTCCAGCGGCCGGAAACGATGGTCATCATTATCCTCCAAAATCCGGTGGTGCCCGTTCTATCACGAGTTTCGTCGCCTGAACGAAGTGACACAAAACAGTAGTGATGCCGCCATTTATTAGCTGAAAGTGGTAAAATATTGTTTTTCTTTGAGCGCCGCGGAAATTTCATGCGCGAAGATGAGAGGAATCCAATAGAGAGTATGGAAGGAGAGTTAATACGAACTCATGAATGAGTCAAATTGGATTGAAAGGCTCGCGCCTGAAGTACCGCGGAGAGCAAGGCGTAGGGTAATTGAGTGGGCGAGGGAACGCCATTCACTTTTTTCCTTGTCTAGTAAAGTTCCATATCCGCAGATACAACGTCTTCGGCAGGCAAACATCCGGTGTGGTATGGGGGTTCAATGAATTGACAACTTGAGATAGGCTGTTGAGACAGAGCGGAATTCGCATTATGATTAGTTCTTGTTCTGGCAGGCATGTCCTTCAAAGTATACGTAAGGAAACACAGGTCCTTGTTAGAAGTTAGATGGAAGGCTGAATAATTCCAAAATGGTCGATCGTCGGTATTGGATAGTCTCTGACGGACACGCTGTTCAAGTCAACATCAAGCTCCGACAGATCAACAATCAACACTTCTCTGTGAAAACGTCTTGATTAAACGCCAAGAGATTTTTCTAAAGAGTAATTGTCGTAACAGCTCACGGATATAGGTTCTTGGGTGGAACAAGCAGTAGTCAGTGATTGCGAGGGATGAAGCAATAGGACGTGGCAGGTGCCCAGTCTCATGGAATTTTCCGAGTCCGCTTTCCCACAATCAAACTATTATCATTCTGCTGGTACAGAGCTCTTTACGTTGATTAACTGGTTACAAGAACGCTTTAGAAGAAGTATCTGGCTATGGTGAATAAATTATTAACTAATTAACCACCTTTGAATTTTATTGCAGATAGAAATCGGCTACACGAACTTAGATGCGTTTTTGACTGACCGATTCAACATATGAGTCTGAGTCTGAACAAAAAAAAATGTCATAGCTAAACTTGGTCAACGCATTGACCCAAACAATGCCCACCGGGCCACCGTTCATCGTACAGCAAAACGGCGATGGATAAAATGTCGGCTCAATGTAGTAACACAAGCTATACCATGTCAAAGTTGAGTCCTACATCCTTCAAGTTCTTTCCAACTCGACCAGGAAACACTCACTGATCATGTTTCCCATGTAAACCAAATTCTCGACACATGCCACTCGGATTGCACTCGGAGTTCCAGAGATAGACCGACGTATATTGCTCACAAATACCCATGTTATTTGATATGTTGCAGAACCGTAGGACAATGAAGGATTCTCTACAATGAATAATCAGAGAAAGTGCACGAGAAGTGCATAGGTCGATCGCGCCGCATTCTTGGGAGAGAACTCCCGATATATTGTGGAACAGTGGGGTACGCTCAAGTAGAGAAGCTGCCTGAAAGGCGGCCGAATCTGCAGCCAATGGTGAGATTTGCGGCCCCAACCTATCAGCCGGGTTCAGTGTCTAATCTATCCTCATGATTGGTTTCAAAGCTGGTTCCGTGGATTCGTTCCCACCCTTTCTGCCGGTCCCCATTGACGGACTAGATGCGTGCCTAAGCGACTGTCTTCAGGTACCTAGTCTCCTGAAGTGCGATACTCCACGTCAAACCAGCTCAACGTGTTTACCCTCTCACGACCCCCTCATTCTTTCAATTGTACAATGACCTAATTTCCACGCGACGTGATTTTTATAAGATACTGATTAAATGTCCTCATCAAAGCCGAGAAACAATCACTTTGGATGAACATTGATGGCTGGGGCCTGGGCTACGACATTGCAAAGGTTCATCCGGCGTGATCGAGTTCAAGGCATGAGGTGCTGACAGATGCACATGTAGTGGTGGTAAGGGGCCGCTAGTTGTCATTTCAATCAAGGAGTCGAAATACTTTACCAGACCATTCAATTCCATGCACTTTAAATCTTCCAACATCAAAATCCCCAGTACTTGCTCGTAAAACGGCTGATACTAGATAGTTTTCAGTCAAAGTAAAACATATAAAAAAGGAACTTCGGCGCTTGGCTTTAAACGTAGATTAAAGATGGTTACACACATTTTACATCGGTATAATTATCTCTGACAACCCTACTGCCATGTTATTGTCGAGAAGCGTGGATATCGGGGATTAATACCTTACCACTTATATGAATTCAGCCCTGAAATCCAGCAATGGGCGTCTATCAACCAGAGGTGCCAACCCTGAAGGTCTTTAAGCGCGTGTTTAATCCAAGTCTTTCAACTTCAATTTAATCACTTCCAAACACTTAGCAGGGAATTGTAACAATTGTCTCTGATAAGGAGCAGATGTCTTGAGAGTGAGCATGCATTGCCTTAGCAATTATTCTGTTTGAAGTTTCATGTGGCGTCTAGATTTCCCACTAGACAAAACTACTTTGGCAGAGGCAAGCAGCCAAATAGATTAATCGATAAACTGAGATTGAGCGGTCATGTTAATCATGCATGCCTGTCTCCGTTCAACACTTGTGATCTTCAACTCCTGCTGTACCTTTATGTCACATTAATAGCTCCCAAACGCGGAGAAACTTCGTGAAAACGAGGAGGCATAAGAGGGGCTGTCTGAGGCTGTCTTGTGTCCGGTGTTTATATATGCCACTGAAATTCTAAAACGTGGGAGAGAATTATTTGACTTGAATAATTTTCAACTAAACCAACAGAATGTAATACCTGTTATAGACTGCACATTTAGCATCTCTCAATGGCAATCACTTATTTGGCCATGTACGTGGACTCAGAAGGAGACTACAAAGATTGAATCCCTTGGGGAGGAAAGGCATTGTCCATTATATACACACCAAATATAATCACTTATAAATGCCATATATGCGCCCCTTGCTACCCCCAAGTGTCGTATGGTGTACGTGATCCTGATGTATTTGCCCTCGTGCTAAGTAAACGACCGTAAGTTTATATTTAGTACCCACGAACTATGGCCTTTAAAACGAATTCATCTACATCATCCCCACGTCCATCCCGGCACGTATGCTCCCCTTTGTCACTATCCTTGCATTACATCAGTCCGCAGATTTTCTAAATCAGGTTGATGTAACGTTCTCCAGGTGCCGGTCGTGCCATTAGTTGTAGCCGTAGTGACTATGGAGAGCGGCAATTTCAGGGGGTGCAAGTAAATGTCATTGATGTTTCCAAAGGTTAGGACGAAGAGGGGAGCATAAGGCTCAATACTTTCTCCGCGAAGGTTTAATTGTATGCAAAACATATTGAAATGTTAATGAGGCGAGTTATCGTGGTGGCCCTCAAGTTGTTGAATTTGTAAAGGTCATCAATAGATTGTATTTTGTGCCAAAGGTCGATTTTTGCAGGGGCTGCACCGAAATTTCGGGAGTGGAAAGAGGGGGATAAATTATGACAAGACTTCGTTTCCAGAGTCAGCGGCCAAGTGCTATAATAACTAATAACATATTTGTGAGAGATGAATTTCCCCCATTTTGATTTCGCGCTTTTTCCCCTCTTGTAAAAATCACCGAGGCAACTCAGACTTGACTAAACGGGTATTTGTGTTCACATCCCCAGAGCAGAGTATTTTGGTCTAATGCACGGATCTAATGACATGTTTATACCCTCCAGGAAACGGACTCGGCGTACGGTCAGTTTGACTGATGGTGAGTATGATGATCCTCATAACCTATCAACTGTCTCCAATTGCTGAGCTGCTTGTTAATTGGTATTACTGCACGGCCTTGCCCTAACATTACCCCACAATACACATTTATTACCCACTTTGCAGATAATGCTGTCACAGTAATAATCAAAATATATTTGATTTACATAGCTCAAGTATTAAACCTCTGACTACCATCTTCAATCTACTTGCCAAAGTCGTAGTGATTGATCGGAGTCTCGGAGCATTTGCTCTTTTAGAGTTGTTTAAATGTTACTTAGAGTCTGATGAATTTTACTCCGTCAAATGGACAGTGTAATAACCAGACTGACTCTCATGGAATACTCTGATATGCGCTCGGCGGCTTCAGTGGATGATATTAAGCAGAATAAAGATAAGCTAACTTTAATTACTATTCTACCCTAACCCAGAATTACTTACCCCAGAGCCTGCGGTAATAAATCCAGATTCAATCCTCCTGCTTCGGAGCTACCAATTCAAACAAGGCAATAATTGCAACTGGGTGCATATGGCTCACGATCAAAAGATGGTCATGGCTTGGACTGCATCAGACTCGGAGGGGCTTGGACATCTTACTTTATTCTGTCATCATCCGTTATCTTATTCAGCTTTAGACTTTATGAGTCATTCAAAGGTGGCAATAATCAATGGCCAATTCAAAAGTTGAAACACCAACATCCCTCCGCTCCGAATCAGAATCCAAGTGGACCTCCACTCCAAGAGTTGTTTGTATAGCATGTCCTAGAGCGGCTCTCGAGAACTGTTGTATACGATATGTATTGTCAAATCTAATTCGCGGGGTGTTCGGAGTGCGTGGTCGACGGCATTGTACCACTCAATCACTCTGCCTCTGCTGCTTGCAAATTATTTATATAGTGGCACTGTGCCAGTGTTAATTTAAAATGAGTCTAAATTAACAGGTCCATACTCGTCAATAAAGTTCCATTTGAGAAAAGTTACATGGGCTCCATGACACACGGCAATTAATTACCTTTCTAGTTTGGCATGAATGAAGGCCAGAATACAATCTCCTATGAGTCATGCTTAGTAGATTAATATTCTTGCATAGTTATCCTACCTTCCAATCTCGCGGTTTGCTAGATGTATGGATCCTCAGAGTGCAAACGGAATCAAGGTTGGACTCTAGCAGAACAACTTGAGTCGCATGGCAAGCGCCTTCAATTATGACACTATGGCAAACCCTAAAAGTTGGTGAGTTGTATTAGATTATCAGTATTATATACACTTGTTCTGTCCTCCGCTCATTTACTTCACTGAGTGCATGTACGGTTGCTAAATTGTTGTACACTAATGAGTCAGAATGGTCTTAGTATAGGACCTTCCATCAAGGTCATTAATTTGAGAAAAAGAAATAGAGTGTTCAACTATCCGAGTGCTTTGGGAACTCTGAAGAGTCTGTTCCAAGCAATGACGATAGTATTCTTTAAGTCGTTTTAACTCTTTCAGAACCATCGCTAGTCTCGATTGCAAACAGTGAAGTCTTAAATAACATTCCCCAATTACAGGGATGTTCAACCGAAATTGAAAAGCTATTTTGAAATTGCATGGCGACGACGAGGAACCCCACATTACAAGACACAGGAACATGAGCTGACATGGAGTTACATGAATATGGGGACATTACATCCAACTTTAGCCTGAAATATTTTGAAAACCCCAGTTTTGAGAGTCGAGACTCGGAAACAGAGTCGGAGCACAGGAGACGCCAAGCGCCCAAAATTAAGGTCAAGAATCCCCGCTCGGAAACAGCCGCGTCTATCCCCAGGTTGCCCCATCATACAATATGTACA
Source organism: Psilocybe cubensis (assembly GCF_017499595.1). Classification (NCBI taxonomy): domain Eukaryota; kingdom Fungi; phylum Basidiomycota; class Agaricomycetes; order Agaricales; family Agrocybaceae; genus Psilocybe; species Psilocybe cubensis. Next base: position 1,329,910 of record NC_063004.1, read on the forward strand.
TTTCTTCAAGCAACGGCAGGCAACGGCTCACCGACTCGGCGGCGTTGGAATCGCAATAGGCTATAGCAAAGCACACCAGAGGTACTCCGAGTTGAGTCGGAGGGTGCGAGGCGTCGCACATCATCAATCTACCATCCACTCAACCAATATTCACTTGATTTGCTTCTTGCAGTGCATTTGCCATTGGCCGTGTTCCACATCGACCGTTGATTCAATTGTATTGATTCTTCTTTATTCAAACACTACCATTGCCGGAAAGGCCAATAAAGCTGTGGCAACTCAGTGAAACCGGATTTCATTCAAAAATCAGAAGCCAGTGGCCAAAATATACACAGACAAGTCGATTGAATCATATGCACTGTCTACACTGGCCGACTGAGCATTATAGATGCACACCTTCATTGTACAGTCAAGATTTTGTGGCTGGCACCGGCTCTTGATCTCCACCGCAAGTCGTGGCCACTGTCAACAGGCAAACATGCAGCAACAGCAGCTCATCTATGAGCATCCAGCATAGTGCGTGCGGTGCGCGCAGCTCATGCTGTGCTGCATGTGCACATAGCAGTTGCACTTATCTCTGTTATCGCATGAGCTGGAAGGAACTTGGAACATCCCCGTATCATCACAACATCGCTAACTAGAATGCGTGCACTATGGTTATTGGGGGGGAGCGCAAGCCGACTCCTTGGTGTAGTTGCCAGTGGTGCGTTGCCTCAATATTTGAGTATGGAGACAGGGCAACTCGTCGTGCCCGCCTCCCGCTGGGGCCTGACCACGGTAACTTCAAAATTGACCCGACGCTCTTGAATAAGCCTAAATCATGAAATAATCCACATCGTGATCACAGCTCATATCGCCCTCAATAATCGCCTATGATCTCTCGCGATTCGCCGGTGCTTGACCTTGCCCAACTCGAGTCCTATTAGCTCCAAGCAGATGCGACGCACAGTGATCCACCGCCCTCTGTCCGATATGGAAGTTAGAGCAAATAGGAGGTGGGGTGTAGGAGGACCCCTGACAATAGGCCCAGAGGACGTTCCCGAAAAAGGTCGATTTTTGGGTTTTTTGTCCGTCGCGATTTTCAAAATTTCTGTCCGGATATAGAACGACCTACCAATTTTTTCAAAAATTTGTCCGGAAATCGGGAACAACCCTCGGGAGGCCCAATTTGTGTCCGGACAGGCCTAAAAATCGATTTTTTCGCCGCTGCGCGCGTTCAGCTGAGTTCAGTCGCAAATGGGACGCTTCAGAACAATGTTAAGAATCACTGTAATAAAAAAAAACCTGCCTAGTACAATACAAAACCATAAAACGAGTATGCGATGCAAAAAAAGCTATGTACTACTATCTAGGTTTCGCTTTGCAAACATTTTCATCGCTTTTTTGATGCTCCCTACTCCCTCAACCAATGTCTTGTAAAGCGAAATATCTTGCGCATGAACTTCAAAACCTGCTGCAGTGACAGACAAGGGTTTATGATAGAGGAGGGTGAGTAACTTGCAGGAAGGCAGGTGTGCAAATTCAGATACATTGAGCAAGGCAGTTTTGGTGGGTCTTGCAGTGAAGTAGAGGCCATGACTGTGCTCGAAGACTTGAAAAGATGCTTTTGAAAGGGCACAGACATTGGTAGTAGTCGCAACCGGCTGGTTTCGTGAGTGCTTTCCGTTTGGTTTCTCACTCAAAGCAATGACTAAAGTACGGCGTGATCATTAGTCACTACATCGAAACAGCTCCAACTGATAGTCCACTTTACCTTTGCCAATCTGAATCCTATCATCAAGAAAAAGGAACTACAATTGAATGTGTGATGCAGAAAATCTATGTAATAATATCTAAATTTCGCTTTGCAAACATTTTCATTGCCTTTTTTATTCTCTTGAACTATGGGTTTACTAAGGGCAAAATACTAAAAAGGCGATATTGAGATTAGAAACAACGACGTAGTATCACAATACGAAGGGCGGGAGCGACTACACGCTCAGCCTCTATACTAACCGATGACTTATATTTTGAGGGTCGTTGATCACGATATATGTCCGGTTTTTGGATCGACCTCGGCGGTCCTGCAACTTTTCTGTCCGGATTTTTGGAACGACATTTTGCTCAAAATCTGGGATTTCTGTCCGGTTTCGGAACGTCCGAAGGGGTCGATTTTCAAAATTTTTGTCCGTCCGACGGAACGTCCTCTGGGCCTATTGTCAGGGGTCCTGGTGTAGGGGGCGGCGGACTCACCCGCCGTGCCTCATTCCGAGCCTCGCATCAGTCATTCACCGCACATTTCCAGGCAACTGACTCCTGAGGCCTCTCTCTCAATGCTACTTTCCTTGGCCTATGACGCGATTGAGTGTTGCACACTGTACACCAGAGGTGTACTACATCGCTTCGCGGAGAATATCGGATAAATTGCAGAAAGAAAAACGTGTCAGTGTTAAACACAAGCCCATTCCAAGTAAATTGCGCTAACTCACTACGTCGCCGGTCGCGGGGTATATGTGCACCAGCACAACTGTGTTTAAGATGCCTTGCTGGACAATCAATATCATTTGATATTTCAGCAACCCGTGCGTTTTGTTCGCGGAATGATATGCTAATTAGGCAACAGCAACATTGAGAGGATGGCGGGACGGGAGCAAATGTGGAACCCCAACCTCAGAAAAGACGATCGATCGGTTGTCGTCGCGTGGCACGGCGTATCAGAGGAGGCAATAGCGTGTTTATCACAGCAATTGTTCCTTTCCTCCATTATAATATGCAAACTTGGTAATAGAATTGGATTGTGATTTTTTTTTCTTCTGAGGGGTTGTACCCTTGAGGTAAGAGGTAAGCGCTTGAGCACTGAGACATTCGATTTTTGATTTTGGTGCACGTACGTTTGGAGAAATTACTTGGAGGTTACGGTTGTTTGTTATTGGAGGCCAAGACCATTTTACGGTGATGGTGACTTTGTTTCTAGTATAGTCTTGTCTTGACAATTTACGTGTGCTAGACGGCGTATGTGTGTATTACTTTGGTATTACTATTAATGTGTAAAGTACAAGAATTTGATACGCATCAATGAATAGAATAAAGTCAATTTAGGACGCGAATGTTGCGGCATGCCAACGAACGAATTGAAAAAAAGTACGTACATGGTTTTGTATGGTTTGCTGGCAAGGCCTCCTGAACGGCGGGGAAGGCAACTGGAGAATCTAGTACTCTTGGTATAGGTACCAACGGGCCTGCCTCGCCGAGTGCCCTGCCAGCATTCTGCGGGATTGTAAGATACCGTGACGGTACGGCATCCGACATTGTACGCAACATTTCCGTCGGCCCTGTGCGCCTACAATGCCTCGAGGTCATACTGTAGGTTGTAACTGCGGCTGAACGCACGGGTGTGCTGGACTGTTGCATTTTCGAGTTGCGAATTCTCGTGCCGTGGCTATGGTCGAGTGGCACTGTGGCCTGGCGTGTTCGTACCGCAAACGGAGTGGCGGCCGACTCAACCCCCTAGATGTCGGGCCTTCCAGCGCAGCGACGAGTATCTCGCCGTGATTTGTCGGATACAGATCTACACCGACAATAGTCATGTATTATAATATGATTATATTACTTTATACAACTGCATAACAGGGTACAAAGCTCACGCCATCGTTAAACTCTCTTCAATAGTAAGTAATTGAATAGTGGCTAACATACAGTACTATAGCACCCTACGTCATCGCACAATGAATTTTCTCTTTTCTCTTCGCGTTTTTGTGTTCAAGGTCGACTACCGATCGAGCTCAGTGAGCCCCCCCTTTTTTACTTTTTGTCAACTCACAAGTCGCGGTGACGATGCTCGGGCCCCTAATCGTTGGTCTATATATGGCACGCGATCATTAATTTCTCGATCACTGATGGATTATGTACTCACGGTTCGAGTCCAGCGTCAGCCGCGCGCGCGCGCAGCTCTTGAAGCTTACAAGCCGGACGAGGTACGCTGTCAGTCGAGCTTTTGACGCAGGACAGGACAGCGATCGCTCGTCATACGGATGGGCCTCTGCGACTATCCGCCGGGAGGGCACGGGGGTTGTGATCATGATCATGATCAGACCCGCTCTTACAAACTTGAACTTGATTGAAGGCAGCGGCGGCCTGAGGCGAACTTGCCGTCGATTGACACTGTCGGTGAGCTTGAGGTTTTGGTTTCATGGCTGTTGATCTGACGCTCGCACGAGTATAGGGACTATTAAAGTTGTCAAGTTTGACGGCGCGATGCGATGCGATGCGGACGCGGACGCGGCGCTGGGCGCTGACCGTCGGGACACTCGAGTATCGACATCCCGTGTCGACGCAACCACTGCGCATCCGTCCATCGATTTTTTAATTATCCAAATTCAAATGCATATCACCCCGCGCGGGGCTCCGCCTCGGGTGATGAAACTTTGGATACGCACCTACACTTGGGGACATAGGGCCGGGTACCATGGTGATAGCGCCCGTGCTATATCTACTGGCGCTATTCATGGACTCACAATTTCCAACTTTACCTCTCTAAGTTACTATACCTCTTTGCATCTCTGACTCTAACTTTGACTCAATACAATCAAAGTTAATTATGGCGCTTAAGGTGCCGAGTCAGCCTCTGTGCCAGTGTACCAGTGATTGATCATGGAGATTGATGGCCATCTGTGCGTGGGTGAATCAACGACTATTGGACCTACTACTTTTACTTTTTCTTCTTCTTCTTCTTCTATTGCTACCACCACGACACGCAGCTAATATAGCCACAACAATCGTGTGAGAGGCAGTCAACTCGATGACTGGATCCATTGTCGTCGGATCGGAGCTGATCGATACGGATCCTACTATGCGCATGCTCCAGGCCGATGTGATACTAACATGACTTGGATTGGCATGGGAGAGCGCGAGAAGGGGATGTTGTGGGAAGTGATATACTGTTAGTGGTACTATTACTAGTACTAGTAACTAGCAAGACTTAGCAGCTTTCTGGCAGAATGGCAGGGCGGCTAGCTGCGGGGTATTGTCCCATGACCTATCTCCGAGTTTAAAAGTGCATGTTAATCGCGTCCTACTACGTCGGCGAGTGTCTTTTTTGGAACTGTTGAAGACGCGCGCGCTTGATGCGCTATGTGCGATGTGAGTGTACAGACAGGTAGACATTATTCGCCTGCGCCAGCCTTCGATGTTGAAGCTTGAAGCTCGAGGCTTGATTCCTGATACTGGTATTGCTTCTTTTACTTTTGCAAAGCGCCAGTAGGAAATAGCTGAATAGCGCTGAGATATTATTGTTGAAAGACGAACCTAACCGCTTGAACCGCAAACTTAATCCGGCGCCATTCCAATCGAAAAATCATGGCGGGGCATCACGAAACTGGATACTGGGGTAAATTAGAATACGATGCACCCATTATAAGACTGGAAAAAGATATATATCATAATACGCTCACCATCGACAGTTGAATGGAGCAGAGAACATCCGAGTCGCATCGCATCGCGTCGCGTTTTTCCGAGTCCGAGTCGGATTAAACCAGGATATTCTGTCTTTCATGTTTATCTTTATGGTTATGGCTATATTTACGATTTTATCTTCCATCTCACCTCTTACATCTCAGCCTATCTCCCACTGTCTCCCGTCTTTGACGTCTTGACCTTGAATCTTCCATCAGAATCATCCCCCCTCCCCCATCTTTTGTCGAATCGCTATCACCATATGATACTGTAACATCCTCCCTGGCCCTGGCGTAATCGGTCAGTTTTCCTTTGACAATCACCCCCCTTGCCCCCCTCTCTCCCCGGCCCAGGGTTTTGTTTTTGATATTCGGTGGTGGTTGATGGGTGGTTGGTCGTGGGTTGGGTTGGGTACAGGGCTGCGCGGTGAATTGAAGTGTGATCTCTTGACCCTGGCCCCGTCGAAACTCAATGGCAGAGGTAAAATAAAATTAATGAATTGCGGTAAGAGGCATACCCGTCCTGATTCAGCCATTATATCTGTGTTCATATCTCATTTCATACCATTAAACGGTCGGTGGACGGAGGGTCAAGGGAAAAGGGACAAGTTAAAGTTGGCACTTGGCTTGGATTAGACGCGACTCGGAAGAAGTATAGGTATAGTATGAAAGAAGGAGTAGAAAGGAAGGAAGGACAAGAAAAGAAATTAAAGTTCAGAGAAGCGAGCGAGCTGCTGCCTAGTCTAAACCTATTCATATCCCTATTCCTAGTCCCAGTACAAGTCCTATTCCTATTCCTAGTCAAAGGGAATTGTTTAACAACGGTGCAGGGTGCAGGGTGAAAGGATTTAATTTAAATTAATGAAGTCGCATCATTGACGACTATCGATCCGGGATCGATGAAAGGTCCAGGACGTACAACACGTTGATATTAAAGTCGTTTTGTGCCTCTTTGAATGGTGATAGAAAAGGGATGATGGTTTTGGGATTTTGGACTCGGACTGGACTCTGAGTCGTGAGTATTTTTTTTACATTGTCAAAAAAAGGAAAAAAAAAAAAAACGGCGGACAAAAGGGAATGAATTCAACGGGTATACTAGTCTAGCACATGAACGTGAACTATCGAGCGGGTGAAAGCAATCCCCATCCAATTCAATTCAATGCGTCCTATAGTAAAATATGTATAACACTCCCAGGCTACAAAGAGTCAATGCAAGAGCTAGGATAATACAACACACGCTCCAAAAAAGAAACGAGATTAAATAGCACCCTGAGGCTCTTTTTTAAATAAACAGGTAAAATGAAATGCATCCCATGGTATTCATTCATTCGAGATGAAAGGAGAGGACGGGAAAGGAAGCGCGATATGATATGATATGATGATCATGATCCATAGGGAGGACATTGGCAGAATCATGATCAGGAGTCGATGTTCTGCCAGTCCTATGGTAGACCCTGGGGTAAATAGTAAACGGACGCGGAAAAGGCGCGATAATCAGTATCCGCCATCAGATCGCGTCTGGCGCTGGTATTCCTCTTTCTGCTGCTGTTGTTCAATATTCAATGCTGATCACTGATCAGGAGCCCATCGTGTCGGGTCAGGCGCCGCGCGCAACGAGAATGTGAACACTAAAAGGTGTAAAGCGGACTCGGACTGCAAGTTGAGCGGTGATGTCAATGTGACGACGCGGTACGTAGTACGGGAATACGGCGCTGCGTAGATAAGGCAAGTGCAGGTTGCTAGCTAGTATGTACAAGAAGTCGTGTTTTGGACTACGTATAGGCTCGAATCTCGGGTGGCATATGACCGGGATGATGATGCTAATTGATATGTGTGCACATATCCTTATATCCATATATTATCATAGGTCATAGGTCGGGACTCTGTGGTACAAGATCACTGGCACTTACTGCGTAGTTCCTGTACACATACGCAGACGATACACGTACCCTCAACCCTACCATGCTGCCCTGCCCGAAGGCATCACACCCACCCTACCTGTAGGCGTCATGGCTAAGCGAGGCGACCCGCGAAGCCGAAGCGCAGGGACCTCGCACAGTAATTCATTATTCAATCAGGAGGCCATGAATCCAGGGATCAGGGAATCAGGAATCAGGAATCAAGGACCGGACCGCCTAGCTTGCCTGCCTCTCCCTGGCTGCTTGCTTAGCGGGAACACCCATACGCGCACACACGGGTATATAAATATACTTTATATGTACTGTATTTGTATTGGATTAGATTGGGAGCGAGCTGTACACATGTACACTGGTACACTGCTGATATATGCTAATACTCAAACTTGGTTACCCTTTTTGCGGGGGCAATGAGCGGTGCGATGGGAATCAAGTGATACCTGTTTTTTCTCTTTGTTGGTAGGGTGCGACGAAACGAAACGAAACGAAGGGATACGAGGTGAGGTGAGGTGAGGTGAGGTCAGCGCGCGTGATTGGGAGTGGTGGATAGGGAAGGAAAGGGCACGAAGAAGGGGGCGAGGGGTGATTGAGAAGGGAATGGGAAAAAAGATGATCGGTGCGTATTGCATCGTGATGCACTTGCACTCACACTCGCAGTCGAATACAATCGAACGCGGTTGATCAATTTCCTTTTTCCGTTTTCCACTTTCGAATTGCGATGACAGCAACACCTGAGCGGAGCGGAGCGCTAGGGTGTATATGTATATGTGTATATCACTATCAGCGCGGTGAACCGTGGACGTCATTATCGCATGCTGATTGGAGTTGGACGTTGGACGCTCGGGTTCGGAGGGATGTGGACACACGAATAACAGTGCGCGTAGGGTGCGGGGTATTGTATTGTAATTGTATCATGCTATGTATATCCGTGAATCAGCCCCCTCCCTCCCCCCGATCGTAAGTAGCGAGTGCGGTATCGAATCAACAGCGTCATACGTTGTCAGCGTCTGTCTGGGTGATTGAAATGAGATAATGAAGTGGATTCGGATGATTTCACTAGGTAGCAGAGGGGATGATGATCGCTATTGCCATCGCCATCGCCATCATGGGACGGAGACGGAGGCATAATTTCAGATTGAATGCAAGAGCTGTTGTTGTTGTTTTCCAAGAATATTTCTCGGAAACAAAAACGGATGCGTATGGCGTCAAGGTCAATATCACGCTCACAGCGCTGCACCCTGATCGCTGGGACAACTAGACCTAGAAAGATAGTTTTATCAGCTGTCGCCCGGGTCTTGTGGTGTGGTTGCGATAACCTGGGTTTCTGGATAATAGCCGCTGAAACAGGGAAATATGTACCACGCAGTAAACGGTGATTAAAGCGGTTGACACGCATTGCAGATTGGACTGGCGTCATACGCATCCTGTGCTAGATAGACTGATCTGGATAATCACGCAGAATGAATTGTTAGGTACCCGGATAGCGGGATATCATGAGGAGCGTGAAGTAGTAGTGCGAGTGCGTGCGCATGCGTGTGGACGGTGTGGACTGAGGCGTTATAGCGCATTCTTGTTTAGACCAGTATGGGATGATCATTCATTGTGTTGGGGAGGATGTATGGACGAATACAATACAATTAACACAACATGAACGAAAAAGAGGAAATTAAATCATCGGAGAGTTCATTTGCGGTGTAGGACTAATAGGAGAGGTAGTCGAGTAGGGCGGAGTGGTGTGGGGTTGCTGAGAAACGATGTTGTCGGAGAGCCGTGATAGATGGAGTTGGATGGACACGGGGTATGGGATGCGGGGAAGGGCCTGACACGGAGAGATGGCGGAGAAACACGGCAGACAGCGAGAAATATTCGGCGAGGGGGGGTCTGTGGTGGGTAAAAGAACCGCGGACCCTCGGGTACCGTTTGGGGAAGAGAGCCGGCTAGCCGGTGCGAAAGGTTTGTGAATGTGGCGCACCATGGAGGTAAGACCCGATCTGGATCTGAGATCTGGGATTGGATGGAAGCGTTTATAACGAATCCAACTGGACTCTGTCTCTTCCTTCCTTTTCCTCAATCAAACCAACAAATGGATTTCGACGCCGCTTGGTGTCCCGCCTGCGACAGGCAGATACAGCCCAAGCGCTATACCATCTCCGTTCCAGTCACCTCGAACTCCTCCACCACCACCCCGCCCCCGCCCCCGCCCTCATCACCCCGCAAGACAAAGGGCAGGACTGGCGGTCTTGTCAATGGCACGGGCAGACTCCGCCATAATGGCACCATCAAGCCCGCGCCCCCCGCGGTTGTCCTCAAGCAGCGGCTCGTCATCGACCAGGGCCCGATCCCCCTCTACTGCTCAGACGAGTGCCAGATCGCCGATCTCAGCTCCCACCGCCGCGAAGAACACGCCCCGCTCGATCCCGCCCGCGAGGAGCCAGCGAACGCCCAACCATTATCCCCTTCCCCGCCCTCCTCCGCGGACAAGTTTGTCCAGATGTACAACCTCCCCGCCCTCCCCCCGCCGATGCCCACCTTTGACGAGGAGGCAACCGCCGTCGTCTCCGAGCCGACGCTCGAGTATACCAACGGTATCATCATGGCCGGCCGTCTCATCTCGTCCCTCTGCCCGCCTCCCGCCCCGCCGCACACCGGCAAGTACAAGCCCGCCCGCGAGCCCCGTCAGCCGATCCCTGGCTGGAACGACGGCTCGAATGCCTGGCGTGCCGCTGTCTACAGCACGGGCAAGCCGAAAAACACGCTCCAGGATCCTTTCCTTCAGCATCGCCGCGGTGACTCTGTGACTTCCCCCTCTCCCCTGCGCTCCGCCTTCTCCGCTGCCGGATCTGCCCCCAAGCGCACAGCGTTCACCCGCAAGGCCATGTCCTCGTGCTCCCTCAGCCTCGCCTCTGCGCCGGCAACCTTCCACCACGCCCCCAACCCTGCCGCCCTCATGTCCAAATTCTCCGAAAACTTTATCCGCCGCTCCGAGTCCCGCGTCTCCCTCTTCAACCCGTCTTCCCCGCCTTCCGCCCTTTCCACCGCCACCCCATCCTCTCCCGTATCTACCCACTCCATGCCTCTCCCAACCTCGCGCAGAGAGAAGGAGTTGGTCCACCCTAATGCCAAGGGTAAGCTTCTGGTACCCGATGTCAAGCTGCGAATGAGGGGAGGATCGGCGTCAAGTGTTTCTAGTGCATCACTCAGCAGCGCGTGGAGCGGCCCGAGTACCGTGGCGAGCTCCAGCTCGCCGAGCAGGAGCGCCAGGAGTCCCCTGTCGGCACCGAGCGATAGCGATGAGGACACGGAGCGATGCGATACCATTCTTCCCCGCCCTCGCCGCCCAGTCGAGACCAGTATGTTGATTTCCGCTTTTCTTCCAGTCAATCATGCTAATCCATTCATTAGCCCGCTCGTGGTCATATGACAATGTCAAGACCTACGATATGATGCCGATCCCGCTGAAGAAGGTGAAGAAGATGGAGAAGCGGATAGTGGACGGTGTCGAGGTCGAAGAGGAGGTCGAGGTCGAGGTGTACGAGGAGCCCAAGCGCCTCTTTTTGTTTGCGCCGACGAGGATATCGGAGTGATTTGCTGGGTTTACGCGAGTTTCTTTCGGGTTTTCTTTTGGCATGTTTTTTTTCTCTTTTGCATGGGCTTCTGGTTTTTTTATAACTCGCATCACACACTCGCATCCACGCATTCGCACTTGCACATTCGCATCGGCATTCCTCATAACATCAAACACATCGGCATATCCGCATCCTCATACCCACATCCTCGCACAACCCAACTCAAACCCTCCTTAATACCCTCCACCCCCTCTTGAAAATCCCAAAGCACACGACACGACACGCCACGAACCGCGATGACCCCTTAAAATCAATTATTCATTATTTCATTAACGTCCCTCCCACCTCATCTATCCGCCCGCGCCTTCGTGGTGTCTCGATTCACCCGCTACCTTATCACTCCTGTCCTTGTCGCTCTTGTTATCGCTCGCACTTGCTCTCATCGATCTCGCTATCTCCGTGCCTTATCCACCCCTGGGGCCATTTGCTTTCCTCTTTCAACACACGTCTTTGACATTGCTCGTTTATCCGCTATCGATTGATTAACCTTTTCTTCATTGTGTTTGTTTGTATCATCCTCTTTTTTTCATCTCCCTCCCCCTGTGTTCCCAGTCCTCCTTTCCTCGTCGCCGCCTTATCCTGTACCCACGCGCACTGTTCACCCGCACCGCCATCGGCATCTGTCACATATACCAATACGTATACCCTGTCCGTCACTGGCATGCATACCCCCTCCCGCGCGTATACCCAACCCTCACATCGAACTGGAACCCTGTTGTATATCATCACTTCTCCCTCTACCCATTCGCCTCTTTGATACCTCATTTTTTTCTCTTTTTTCCCTTTTGGATTTGTTGTACTTTTTTCTTCTTCCTTTTTGTGTATGACTAGTGTACTTTTATCGCCATCGCGGCATCGCCATAGCATCGACGACGTCCAACAGCAACAATAACCAACAACAACAACAACGATATTACTCGACTACCCTATTCTACCTGCCTGTCTACCTTTCTACCTACTTCAATCCGTGTTTTATTTTATTTTATGGTCCTCTTTTTTCTCTTCTTGCGTCTTACTTTTTTCTATTTGATACCGAACTTCGAATTCTTTTGTACCACCACAACAACACTGAACTTGAACCGAAACATCCATTTTCTTTACTCTTTTTTAACAACTACATACCTTAATGAACTCCACAACAAAATTTGCGCTGTGTTAGCAGTACTACTATGTCTACAATATTTGACTAGTTTTTTTTTCTTCCTTTTTCCCTTTTGTGATGAAATTTTTGAGTTTGGCTTGCGTTGGGGTAATGGAGTTTGGGGATCTTTTTAGTTTACGATTGATATGAATGAATGAATGAATCATGGATTACGAATTGCGATGAAAACGCTTGTTCCTTTTTTCTTGAGTCTTGTGTGATTTTTTTTGACCCCTTGATTTTTAATTATCGATGAATCGTTGACGTTCATATTGGTTGCTGGTTGGTTACTATATACCCCGAGTCCGAATACGGGTAAGTTCATTACAATTTGCAAGTCCGGTGTCTACTTGTACTTGCCGTTTTTCACTAGACTTGCTTATGCTTTATGCTTTACTTTTTACTCCACTTACTTATCTGTGATGATGAACGTGCGTATATTTGTGTTTAGTAACATGCTGCCAGTACCATATGTACGTACGTATGATAGGTAATATTACTGCCTATCTCGTTGCAGTGCGGTGCGGGGGCGTTGTGTTGGCGTTGGCGTTGGCGTTGGCGTGGTGACTCACCTCACCTCGCTCGTCCACGCGTTGACGGTTGACGTGTGCGTGTGCGTGTGCGTGTGCGTGTGCATGGGGTTCAAACTTCATGCTTCATGCACGGGTACTCGGATGTCGAAATTAAGGGCGCGCTGAGATTTTTATATTCAGCCCTGGTTCTCACAGCGGTCAGCAGGGTGATTGGTGAGGGTAATTATGTACTTGTGGCTGTATGGTCGCCCTTCCTGCCAGTGCCAGAGCTCGCTATCTTTATCAGTGTCATTATCAGTGTCATTATCGTATTCGCATTCGTGTTATTTCTATCATTATCGATATCATATCGAGCGTCGCATGCGCATGCGCATGTGCATGTGTTGTTTTCCTTTTTCTTTTCCTCCCGAAGTTAATTAATATTATCATTATCATTGTACTTGTCAGTGATCATTCATTCTTTTGTTTTTTTCTCGTCCGACGGGAGGGTGGAGTCGTAGAGAAATTAACGCCGTTCATATTCTTCCTGTCATCATCATCATCATCGTGATAATTAGTACGTATACACGTATGCGCATGCTTGGTTCCTTCAGGTCAAGTTCAAGTTCAAGTTCAACGTTCAAGCTTCAAGTTTTAAATTAGCTCCACTTTGATATAGCACATACTATAATATAAAAAGCCATGATGCTAGTGTATTCAGGTCAGCCTTCAGCTCACAAATCGCTCGGGCTCCGAGTGTGCTTTGCAATGCTTGTGCACTGTATGTACCCTATGTATCATAATGGTACCATGCAACAGGGTAAGTAGGGTAAGTAGGGTAAGTAGGGTAAAAGGGTAACTTTGTAAGGAGGGAGGGACGCTCCGGCGCGAGTTGACCGAAGTTCTAATAGAGAAAATATAATAAAACAGACCACAGCCGCGCTAGTACAGTTGAACCCCTCTTAACCCATACCTCTCAAAACCCATAACCCCTGGTAACCCATAGCATCAGCTGTCCACCAACTTGGTTCGCAGGGAATTGCACACCATAACCCATAAGTCCGCAATAACCCATAACCCATACCCCTTCACTCTCAAAACCCATAGGTTTTACCTACCATATATAGGCTGGGACCTTTACTTTTGTGTCAAAATTTAGTACCCCGGTGGCTTATTTGGGTAATGTACCACTGAAACCTCCTCGTAGCTACAAAAAATGAAAAAATTTTGCCGGAGGCTCAACACACTGGCTTGGAAACTTCGGCAATCATTCGGCAAAGAATTTTTCAACCCCGCTCTGTTCTTACCAAATACATCAGCGACATGGACAATCCTACTGCCCGTACAATTGAAACACTTTTGGACTCATTAAATAGAAAACTGCACCTTGAAGAGCCAGAACAATGAAAGATACTGTAGTAACTGATTATTTTAGATCATAGCTAGTAGTACCTTGAATGTATCTAATTGGTATCCGTCTTATCATCGAGGAATTTTTTGTGTATTTTTAACGATTTTTTCGCGGAATCTTCAGGCCTGTTTTTAGCATACCTCCTGAAACCCATAACCCCTGATAACCCATACCCTGAGCCGTCCACCGAGAGGTATGGGTTAAGAGGGGTTCAACTGTACAGTGCGGAATGGTATCATGTGTTCTTGTAAGTCAGTAAGAAGCTACTTGGGCTGGGTTAGTACCCGTCGGGTTACATCCCACTTGCTCGTAATTACATTTATCATTAAAGGTGCTATATGGGGCGCTAATTTAATATCAAGGCTAAATCCAGACTTCAGTAGATGTTAAAGCGACATACACAACCCGACACGACGAACGACTGGGCATTGACAAGCAAGGGTTAGTAGGCAGGGTTCATCCGCAAGACAAGGAGGGCAAGGAAGGACAAGGGCACGGCAAGGTACGCGATGATTGATTCTTTGTTATATTGTATCCTAGCATACCAAATTACCATCATCCCCCGAATTTATTTACACGGGAACTCGCGAGCTCGCAACTCGCAACTCGCGACTTTTTTGGCGAATAAGCGGTGCGGGTGCGAGTGCGGAGAGGGGAGAGGGCCCTTGCGCAGCCCCTCTTGCGCGCGTGCAGCGCTAACCGCGCCAGTCATCGAAGCGCGGCGCGGGGTTCGGTTTGGCTTAATAGTACGGAAAAGTGCGTTGTGTGCAGTGTACGGTGTGGACGTTCCGAATTTATTTAATTGGGTTGACCTTTGGATTTGGTTTGGCGAGTCGCGAGGAGATGCGAGGTGCGAGGTGCAAGGGGACCCCCCGTTGTTGCTGGCGCTTTTTTCTTTACTTTTTTGTTTTGGAATGGATGTGCTTTTGTTTTGATTTTTGATGTTGACGTGTGTACATACGCGCGATTCGATTCCACTGAGAAGGCGAATAAAAAGAACTGGAGTATAATAATAGATCATGATAATGATAATGTAGCATTAGGAAAAGAAAGGGAGGGTTCAAAAAAGTAGACAATTATCAGCTATTCAGAATGAGGGAGGGTTCATTCCACGGTCAACGACTACTTATATATTGGATTTGGGGGAGTGAACATGGTGATCGATGACGCGACGCTATCGGCGCCGCGTCGTTCGCTGAGGACTGATCATGGATTCAAATGATCACGATCAACCGAGAATGATGCATGCTCAGCCCCTCGTTTTATTGCGTTCTTTTTGTGAGTGGGATTTGGGGTTAGGTTGCTACTATATAGGCTTGGACCCCTTCTATATACTACTGCAGAAGAGAGAAAGCAAGAGCATTGCAACGCGATCAGTGATCGAGGGGTCTAACCACGAACTTGGACACTGGAAGGAAGCCTGTGATTTTATCTCGGACTTGAAAGTTGCAGAGGTGTACTTTTCTGTTTTCCAAGAGAACTGCTCTCGACTGGGTCTTTCAAGCCGAAGTTTCGAAGCGCTTACAATGGGAAGGGGGGGTCGCGCTCCGGACGCGGATTATCTACCATTTGAATAAAATAAACGGTCGTATCCGAGTGCCTGTCAGAATCTTCCGTCGCGCTCTGTACGGGCGAGTATGGCGTATGGTGATACAACTACGGCGTCCTTTCAACACCCCATTCACAAAGGTCCCGCGCCGGCCATCTGCCCTCAGAGTCATCATAGGCCATCATTCTCCGAGAAACATTCTGCCACGCGAGCAGACGCGCGAACGTTTCTCTTGACCCCTTGGCGAGTGGTACAATCTCATCTCTCCGGGCAAATTCCACCCAATTGCACAAGCGAAACACATCATAATCACGGTCATACAGACCAGCGTACATATGCACACCTTGCACAAGACATAGCAATTAGCTTGATTGCAATCCACTTGATTTTCTAGTCGCGAATCTTCGATTTGCAGGAAATGTGAAAAGGAAAAAGTAATTTACGAATGAATCTAAGTATAACCAATGTCTGATCACGATAAGTTTCTCCGAAAGTTTTCCGGTGTTGGGAAACTGAGGAGGTGTGCCGTTTTGGGCGGTTATCCCGAGGGCGCGGTCGCGCGTCGGAGTGTCCCGACTCCCCGTTGGGATTCATTATATCCATCCGATGGGCGTATTTCCGGAATTTCTGGAGAGAGAGTATATGGTTTATCCACTTATCAGGGCTGAGTAGCATATGAACACACGGCACCAGGGTGATGTGTTAGCCTGCGGTGCGTGGGCTTGGTAGGGCGGTTTGGTTGATGTTCTTGCCAGTGAGTTGGATGCGCATATCAATAATCAGCGGCTTGAGCGAGTCTAGAATCGTTGATATAAATTGAATTCTTTTACAAGCTCTATCATTGATTGCACACAAACTCAGGGAACCTGTTTAATACTTACTTACTTAGAAGTTGCCTTGTGCCAGGAGAACAAGTGCGCTATAGCGTGCGGTCGTCAACTGATGTACACACGCAGTACTGTACCGTGGTTGTGGTTGGCAAGGGTCCCATCTGTTCTAAAAGACTGATAACTGCCCAGTGACGTCCTGATCACTTGCTACTTGGTATTCCAAGTTCCCATCCAAGGTAATCTTTTTTTACTTCTCAAATTTTAATTGGATCGACTGCTAGAAATCCGTCCCAAGGCTTCCCTCGCTAAACGTGCACCACCTTATTACTCAGATGTAAGCAAGTTTTATAGTGGATGACGAGTGTGGCTACATCCTATCCGACGGTGTTGTGTCCAGTGTACCCTGCCCTACTTATCTATCGTAAATTTTTCTTATCTATCTACTTCTGGCGTTCGCGTCGTGAGCCGTTCCAGTCGACGCCAGACTCGGATTCAACGGGCATTATATCAGTGAGTGAGTCAGCTTATAAACTTATAGACAAATTAAAGGAGGAATGCATATGTCTGTTTTGGTACGCACACCCGCCGCTTGCGAGTGCATGCGTTCGATGATGCTAGACGCACTATGTCATCACAAAAGAATGTGTAAGTAAGGGGAAAAAAGGGACAAAGTAAAAAAGCTAGGCAGGGTATTGGGCCGGTGGTACTAACAAACGTTGGTCGGGCAGGCCTGCGCGATATGATAGGTCAACCAAACATTGACTTTGCCCAAACGTACACAGTTACACGCGCAATTGAGCTGCTGCCAGAGCCATATGCCAGTTCGGCGAGCCCGTACCGCCCAAACTGAATGGGATGCCTTTTCGGATATCCGAAAGTTTAATCAGCCCAGTGTGGATTGCACTGCAGATTTGCGTGTACTTTATTTACTTGAGCCTCCTTACAGCAACTCGAAGAACCCTGCGGGATCAGCGACGGCGTGCATTGCTGGGGACCCACGAAAGCACGCATGTACAAGCATCATGGCAAGTTTATTCGACATGCGCCTGACCAGTTAGAACAAGAAAGAAAACCATGCTTGAACGTTTTCGGATTTTCGGTCAGAGGCTGAGGGGTGCTCTAATCTCAAGTAATATCAGTACAAGAATAATTAAAAGAATTTTAAGATATACTCTTCTTTTTCATTTAATTCTAGGCGGCGAGCGAGCAAGAGAGAAAAATGTGCAGGCCTCCTTCCACATTCTTTGAAATTCCTCCTAACTCCTTTCCGAAATCCCGAAATCCCGCTGATTTTTACTTAAAGAGCTCAGTTTACCTATAGCCTTAAAATACCCATGAGCCTTAACCAGATATAGCATACCCACCCACCACATGAGGAACCACGACGCAGCGGCGATCCCTCCGCCTGGGCTTCTCCTTCCTCATGTACGAGCAGCACTGCGCTATCCGGGGTTCAAATCCACGACAGAGTCCCGAACATACAGTGTGAAGTACGGTATACCGTAACGTCCCCCTGTCAAATGGAGTGGCTTGGCTGACGAACAAGTACTCGCCGCTAGCCTATAGTAATACTAGAACGGGACTTTTTTGACTTTTAGCGGCCTTTTGATTGCGATATAACATAGCCTTCGTGTGCGTGGGTAACATCCTCGCGAACCGAAGCAACGAAGAAGAGAAGAAGCCGCGTCGAGTGTTGGCCCTACGACGTAGCTGCCTTCGGGATCCGGGACGGAGTGAGCGTCTTCCAGCAGCCATTTGCACGTTTTCATTGGTTGAGAAAAAAAATTGGTCGCTAGATTGATTGCGTGTGTACGTACGCAGTATGCTGGCGGCCGATAATTGAATTATTCGAAGGAGACGACGGATAGCTGGTGGGACGGACAGGGGTGAATGTGCTAGAACTTGCGAGCACTGTCAACGAGACAGGCCTCAGGAGTTTTCGAATTTTTGGCTGCTATGTAGTGCGCGCTCTGGAAACAAATTGACACCTCGTCGGGATTGGCGAAGTCGACACACAGCTGTCTTCTCTGGACCTTTCTCGAAGCGGAACTACTGCCATCGACAGTAATTATCTGTATATGGGAAGCCGCTCGGTAATAAGGAAACTTGAAAGAGTCAAGAAAGAACAGGAAAGAGATAATACAATCACCGCACCCCAATTCTTTTCGAATGGCGATGCAATGAGATTACTTTGACGCGGCGGCAGACGCTATCGCCTCAAATTGAATTGAATTGAATAGAATACAAAGTCTCTGGCCTTCTCGAGAGAGGTTCTGTACCGGCGGATGCTTAGGAAATCCATCGTCGTCGAATACTGGCTTCCGCTTCCGCCCGCATCGTCGAGGTCGTAATTGAACCAAGTCGCTTTAGTGTTCTTGGATATTTAATGACAAGTCAAACACACCCATAGTATTTCAACACCTTTATTTAGGTCATTATATTTAGTACGCCGGGCTTCACGCTATAATCACAAGCTACGGCAAGTGTTTGTTCTTTTATCAGCTTACTATCTACCAATGGTTGAGTCAATTGACCTCCTCTGACATCGGAGAGTTCGGTGCTTTTGGTGCTTACTACTGATACTTGCTCCACCAACAAAAGCAGGCCGGAGAGTTTGAGTCAAGGAAAACCCCAGGGTTGAGGATGATATCATTCAATCAGATGATAGTGATAAATCAAGAAAGAAAGCTTTGGGGGGTGTTGCTCGCCTATGGAAACGAGGACGCGACTTGTGAGGTCATACACGCACATCTGAAGTTGAGAAAGTAAGGTCACAGGTAAGCGTGAATAAGCTTTACGATGACGCAAATGACATACTGTGGTGGTTTTGCGTGGACGGACTTTTGGTTGATCCCCTGGTGTTTCCAAAGCATCCGTTGGCCGTCTCCTAAATTTTTCACAAGTCAGTACTTGTTATCCCCAGAGTACTTTATGAATTGTTCGAGTTCTGCACAATGAAAAAATTGCTGTTAATGGCACAACAAAGTTGATGATTGTTAGACATTAATAAACAACTTGCATTTCTCCCATGCCAGCGGTGCACGTCAGCCTCCAGGGGCCCCCGGACTTGCCCCAGATTTTCCCGGATTGAAAAATAACCGAAAAAGGTTGACAGCGTTGCCATATATAGCCCCGGGCGTCCGGGGTGAGAAATACATACCGAGGTAGGGACTCCCCCCAAGAGGCTACAGAGTACTGACCTATGGGACAGTGAGCTTGAAGAACATCCGAACAATCTTGCTCCGCGTTGAGTATCAAAACGTTAACAAGGTGGACTTCGAAGTTTTAACGTTAGGTTACTTGCTTCAACGAGATTCCACCGCATCCGATGATGCATTTTCATTGGTCCGCGTCGAGCAAATGGTATGCGGGCTCTCTGCATCCACCGTGAAGCATGGTACGAGTTTACAAGTCATTTTTTGACGTGCGGTGGTCTCAGTTGGTCGCAGAGGGGCAATAATGGAGGAGGTGCGTTGAGCACGTCACGGCATCTCGTACTGCCCGAGGTAAGGCCGTCAGAAAGGTGTTTTGACGGTGAACGGTACACGGACATTGTGAATTTGACTTGCTGCATTGTGATTGCTGACGAAGGCATTAGGCAGATGCTGTGAATATGATCGCAAAAGTCATGCGTCGCAGTCTCGCAGATGCGTCGCTCATGGGTCAAGCTTACCAAATTCGATCTCACGCGTCTGGGGCAAACTGCACATCTCTCTCCTATACAACTCGTACATCATTCATCTTAACACTGCCATGCTGATACCAGAACGATAAAGCTTTTTTGAACACTGTCAGCGGGTGCGTGATTATGTCCACGGTGTTTAGACTGGCCTCTCGAACGAGACGCCTTAGAGCCGTGCTCTTCACTCGCGCACTGCCTCACGAAGGTTTATACTATGGTTCTAAGCACTAATAGGCATTTCAAGAGTTATTCGGTGTGAAATTTGACCAGAGGAATTGTTGACCGAGTTTTCTCGCGCTTGCAGGTCCCAGGATGAATTCCTAGTTCTATCGCCGCAACTGAATTGACGATGTGTCTCTTCCTCTGTAAGATTCGAAATGAACACCTGTTTCTCTCAGGACTAACTCGTCTATTCATTGCACTTTCACTGATAATTAGACTCCCAATAGACTGCAAGACAGCTGTTAAATGTTAATTAGCGCTGGTCTCGCGCGAAGAATGAATCAATATGTTTTAATCAGCCTATTCAATCTCTCCTTTGCGATATAGATTTCATCTATTAACCACTGACCATCATACCTTTTGTTGTCTTTTTAGAGGCCATCCTTTCATCGTCAAATCAAACCGAGAAGAGTCTAACGCGATCAGCAACTTCCTATGGGCTTGGCACTTCGCAATACTTCGTGTGAGTGTGCCGTTTATAGATATTGTTTAATCTCCGTGTCCGAAACTTCGAGGTGTGTTTCTCTTTGTGCATCGTGGAGATGTGCCATCCTAATGTCAGACAAAACGTTAACGCCACCCCCAACATAGAGCCTTTTCCCGCACTAATTCTAGGACCTGTGGGGGGAGAAGGGGGGCCGTCGATTGTGCAAGAATATGGACTCAATATCCAAGTCACCGGACCTTTGCCCGCATACCAGGTACTTGTATTTACTGAAGAGATCCCCCTGTGCACTTTACTGGACTATACGCACCTGGGCACAATTCCTTTTTCTAGTCCGACCTCCGTTCTGTCCGCCGTAGCCCGGTGAAGCCATTACAGGGTGCCCTTCTAGCATCGATCCATGCCATTTGGATCGATATATAGTGGTATCATCAAATTGAAATACGCGATGCGATGCGAATCATCCTGAAAAAAAGCACGCCCGACAGTGTGCCCCAAGAATGCGCGCTAGTATCGGCCATCCAGAGTCGAAAATTGACAATAAAGTGTAAGCGGCGCGCATCCATTGGCACCGGAACAGACATATTGGGCACGAAGCGCTGTGCGGCTGGACAGTCATCGTTGATTGAGGTACTGAACGCGTTCCGGTCCTCCGAATATCCCATTACTTCCAAAAACTGATTTCTAGTCAATAAGTGGTGCGTTGAGTGAGGTACTGATATCTACTGATATTACGATAAGGTTGATCATGCGGGGCAGATTCGCCATCTGGGCAGTGTATCCAAAGAGATTGCGCACTGCATTTCCCAGCCAAATTTTTACATTCGGGGAACACGCAGGTACGTCTATGACTCGAATCCCCTGCAGGCAGTGACTATACTGATCAACCTTGGTTCATGTCCATGAGCGACGTCTTGTTATTAGTACATGTAAGTAAATGCTCAAACGCGGAGCAGACTTGGGCTGCACTTCAACCCGGACCTTGAGATGAGGTGTTTTTTTACAGTGGCAGGTGTAACTGATCACATCGCTTCAATTTCGACCAATTACGCATCACTGACAATCTATTTGTTGTCGTTAACTAGCGGATGGGCATGGTGGAATTTTCCAACAAGTATAGGTCAGTTGACCCCTTCCTTTTGGGATATGGGCGCGTATCTGTACCAAATCAGTTCATATGATGATACGATATCTAACTGCGCTATGGATATCTTCGGGTGAACGGTGCTGAATGGGGTCACATTGCCCGTTAGAAGTAATTCACTCAATGAAAGTCTACGTCCTGTGTGTAGTTTGGCAGTTTACACTGAAGAATCTCCATGTCTATTTCCAGCGACAACGCCGAAATTAAATTGGCGTTGTTGCAGCTAAGAATCGAGCATGGGGGGGGGGGGGGGGGGGGGGGGCGCTAATTGGTATGCACGCAGGTGAGCACATTCAGCAACGAGCATTCAACGCTCAATTGAACAACCACTACAGTATCACCCTTAGCCTACGATCGAAAAGTTACTTTAACCATTTTGTGACTTGCCTCCGCAAGCTAAGGCCTCGTGGATTTTATGTCTATGGTAATGGGGTACAAACTTCTATGGGGTCGCTTGTATGAATAGAGAGCACTAGCGTCCATTCATGCTACTTTAACCTTTAGGCGTCTCTTGGAGTGAACTAATTAGTGAGAAATCTCGACGGCAATTAGGGGTAACAATTTGATATGCATGTAGCGCTTAACACACATGGTTAAATTAGAAACAGATGACGCACTGACAAATCAGCACTGCAACTCTGTGGAAATGCCAGGGATCTAAGTATCTGTATTGCATGAGAGGAGTTTATTGGGGTAAGAAACCAATGTACCTCGTGTATCAGGCTGTGGGATATTTCGTTGTGTTATTCCAGTACTGCTGCACTGCACGCTACGGCTAAAGACACTGACCCACATATATCATACATACGCGTTGTCCGAATCCCCAAGAAGACATCCGAATCTAATAAAATCTGTCTGCCTCGGGAAAAGCTCCACGGATATATGGTATTGCCTCTTGGAATGGTAAGTACGAGTGGATCAACAGTTTTTATTTCTACTAAATTTTAGCATGCGCAGTGATATGCAGTGATGCGTCTCCGTCTCTGCAACAACCTCCCTGACCTACAGAAAATTTGTCATTGGCCACCTGGGTTTCCAGAATCATGGAAATTACTCGTTGTGGTTTAATTTCTTTGAGTTGAGTGGAAATATTAGTATTATCCGAACAACGACAAAAATGGTTATGTTTGTTCAACTAACTTGTGCAGAAAGCACTTTTGAGGTCCCATTGGACTCATGGTCACTGCAATAAAAAAAGTGCGTAAATTCGTAGGAATATAACACCCAGTAATATCAAAGTGACGGCTGCAACGATACTGCTGAGACGTCCGCGGGCGTCAAGTTTGTGTCTATCAGCTAAGATAGCTCAGAAAAAACCAGGTACTTCCTCTATGCCCGTGGGAGGGACCAGTCAAAGCTGATGGACACGTAAGCGGCGCAGAAACTTGATAGCTGAAGCAGTCTGCGTGTGGGTGTGGGATGATAATGTAAAAACTTCAACATTTGAACCATGGGGTAGCTATCGCTCACGGTGGACGGAGCGGAGTTTCAGTGATTAAGATTCAATCCGGCCGGCAAGCTTCAGTGTCGACTAATGGCAAGACTCATCACATTTATCATCAGAAAAATGTTTGACGCCTTGAATTTAGAGCGACAAGCAGTTCCGTAAAGTTTTTGAACCGCTTCCACCCCAAATGTGGGGAAAACGTGTTTCTTCGGAGCGGATGGACACCGAAACATGTCGACCTATTAGGATAACGGTAATGCCGTCAAATTTTGTAAACCCCCCAAAAATTTAATCCGAACAAAGTAACCAAGTGTTTAAATTGTTTATGGATGGATTTCTCCATACACCCCAGGGTCGCTGCAGACAACGCAGGGGTGTTGATTTTAGGGCAATGGAACCCATCGGGCCGCGGCTCGTATATCTCAATCCTAAAGATGCCGGCGGAAAGATGCGAAAATGTTTGATAAGCGATGGAGATGCCGTATACTTTTCCTCCACAAGATAATGCACATAACATGGCCGTACTTAATTATTACTGTAGGTCTCTTGCTTCTACCTCATTTCTACCTTCTACGGCTGACCAAGAATATTTTCTAGTCAGAAATCCGACCCACTCAATCCATTAATCCAACAGTTGTCATGTTGGTTGGACCTTTCAGCTGTGGCGTCCTAGAATCTCCCGGATCTGCCGCTCATTGTCATCAACGTACATACTATCTAGGCTCTAGCTGTTCCTGTTTGTCGCGAAGGGTCTTTCCGGAAAATCTTTGAACCTCATATTCTGACTACGGTTTGTGGACCGCTGTGCCGTGGCAGCGGGATTGGTTACTTTTTTGATATCCCTGACATTACCGCAAACAACGAGGAACCAAAACATAAACTGTAAGGGTCTGTCTACACAAAAATGCCTGCGGCAAGTTCAGAAATCTAAACATAGATGACTTATATGTCGATGTCAAGTTGAGGTAGTATCTTGAATATACAAACGGCTTTGTTTTGTATTTTACAAGCAGGCATGCTCTTGCCGAGTATTAGTCTAAGTGTTGGTACATACGAAGAGGCGCCCACACACCTGATAAGTAGTTTACATTATTCAATGTTCAAAAGTGTTATATATATTATATACTTGTACTTTGACTATCTATTGGACAGAAAGACACATACTTTGGCAAACCAGAAGGTGCAGTTATCTGCTTTTGGAACACCGAGCTACGGGCACCAGGCTCCCGGGACCGAAATCTTTGACCAATGCTCCATAAATGCATTCTGCCTACCGATTGTTGGACGTTCCATCTGCTTATCTATTCAGCGCCCAGGCATTCGGTGTTACCGTGTTAAGAATTTCTCCGGATGGTGCCTGTAAAGTATTATTAACTTGGTGGGATTCGATGCAACAGCGTTGTATTTCACGAAAGAACGCTGCAATTAATAATAATAGTAAAGCATGTTTAACAAGCTAAGAGGGGTGCTCCACCCATCAACTTAGTTCTCTTTATAAATAGAAGCTTTTCCTACATGCTATCAATGACTTCAACTGAAATTTATCATGGGACGAAATAAAACGCATGTGGAGAGTCCCTATTCAGTTTTCAAGCGAGTGAAAGTAAATCAAGTTACCCGCTTGATTTATTGAACATGGGTGACTACACTTTTGCTTTATAATTGAAAGCTGACAATCCAAAGTGCTTACAGGCTAACCACAACAGTCTCGGTGTACCCGGCCATTTCACTACTTGTGTGCGTGCAGAGATGGCGATCTCTTTGCGCAATGCCATGAGTGAGTTGATAATAATAATATTGGGCTACATACCTGAACCATTTGACCGTGGGGGACATTGCAGCGGAGCCTTGTGGATCCTTTCAAAAGTTTGCTCGAACAACAGTGTGCTGTGTTTACTATAAAGTGAAAGGCGCCTTTGAGTTCAAAGCTACCGCTGTCACTTCGTATCTCCGCAAACTAAACAAACTGACGCCGTGATCCTCGCTATACCGCCAGATGTTCATCGAGGATGGTTCGTTGAATTGATACACACCCGAGACGAGGGTCTGGCAACTCTACAGTTTAGTAGAATCCCTACTTCCAACATCCAAGAAGATTAAGCTTCGCTAGCTCAAGAGATACAATTGAATCATGTTAAACACGATTCCCCGCGGTATTACTAGCCCGAAAGGCCATATACTTTAGCTTGTCCAAAATGGTTACAAGCCAAGAGGTCGGCGGGAGAACGTCGGCCAGTCATGATCATGATCGCCGCGCCTAAGAGGGTGCAGCTGGCTGCCGTTTGTTTGACAACTAGACATGCATACCACGGAGTTATTGGGGCAGTCTGGAGCTTATAAAAAGTAAGAACAGGGGCGAGTACCAATAATATATCGTTCGATGGCAGTCAAAGTTTTGACCGTTCATCAGAACTGCTGATGGCTCGGTGTGTGATTGCAGCGCGACCTGCAAAAACACATCGACCCCCTTTGAGGAATCCACCGTAGCATGTACGAAGTGAGGCACAGAGAAGCCAGTTTCAATTCACCTCTTTGTTAAGGTTCATAGAATGAAACAAGCGTATTGAAAGTGACGGTGCCTTCGATGTCAATTGAAAGGCGATATGACAGGCCGTGCATCGTTCGAACTTTCAATGAACGCTCTAGCAATTTTAAAGCTTCACTTATACAGAGACCAGCCCTTCACTCTACACATGACAGGCAAATTGGGCCAAGACTCCCACAAGAATACTGCTTGAGAGTTATCTGCAGATACATTATCCGACCTCAAATGGTTGTTTTCGCCGACAATTTAGCCTTCGATCGCTGTTAAAGTGACTTGTCCATGGGCCCTTGATGGCCACAGAGATACACATAGATCCAACCTGCAGAGCACGAACATGAAAGTCTGGGTAAGAAAAGCGGCTCGACTGTAGACACAGAAAATAGTAATGCAGCATGCAAGCATCTCGAAATCATTGAAGCCTAGTTCATTAACATTCCGATGTTGACAGAATTATTATTAATAGGTCGACATATAAGTCCTCAACCGAAGTTCTACGCAGTCGGCTGACATGTAAAAGTAGGCCTGGTTCTATATTCCCGAATTTAGAAAGCTACCGCAGGAGAGCACCTTACAGAACATAGAAATACCTTCAGGGAAGTGCCAAAGAGTTGAAGATTTTGAGGTATCAGAAGATTGACAGTGCCAAGGTTGTACCCGATGCAATACAACGGGGCAAAGAGAGAGATAACTCGAAAATACAAGGATCGAGGCTAGGCGAAAATGTAGCAGTGTCAAGGTTCATATAAATTAATTTGTGGAACGGTTGTGTCGAGCTAGAGATAGTCATTTGACAGTGCAGATGTATCTTCCGTGACGAGTCCCAGAATATGCAACATAAACTCGTCTTCTTATAATGCCGGTAGAGTCACCAGATAGCGCTGAATAAGAAGGCATGACAATCGGGCAGGATACTCTCGAGGTCACGTCCTGTTTCTGAGAGTATATTCCCGGGAGCGAGAATTTGTGTTGTGTTATCCGCTCGAATCAGGGGTCGTACTACCACGCCTCTACGGAGCCGCATTGTCTAGCCTCGTGTTCAGTGGGAACATAGAAGACTTAGCCGGATGCGGAATGGAGAAAGCCAATAATTTCGAGGCTCGAGGGGAAAACATAGCCGGGCACATTGAAAGTCTCACATGAGATCAAACACGCACCCGTGGATTGGCCCGTCAACCCTCGTCTCCAGGATCAGCAGCCAATGAGATAAAGGCGGTCGCATTCGACATGCAAGGATATTGCGGGTTCTAAGTATATTCCATCGCGCTATTTTCTGGCCGTTGATTCGTTGCGTTACGATCGGATTGTACGCTTCCTCGTTGTCGTTGTTAAACAGCCACGGGAGTCCAGTGAGAATGTGGAGAGATAAAACGAAACGGGCGCCGGTAGAGAAAATAAAATGGAGATTTCATGAACAAACATTTGTTTGTGCAAGATACGCAGCCGCAGGAGCATAACATCACACCTGAGTGACAGCTCTAGCTATTGCATATGCACCACAACCCCTCTTCGACATAAGAAACCAGGCCCAGGAGTCGCAACATGACATTCCAGACGTAAGGGGAACGTCAACACATGATTGACAAGTGGGATCCGAGACTTCGATAGTGCTGGTACCGGCAGTAAAGGCTTGCGAATATTGGATGAGGACTCACAAGCCTTGATAGGTAAGTGTGGCCCACACCGTCCGAATGAGCTGGCGTCCTCGAGGTTGGTAACCTGCTGATCCGAGGTGGCTGTGCCATAGCCAGATATCGACAATTAAAACTCAGAATTGCCGAGCGGCATGGCCGGCGGTTTGCCGGAGTGCTTGTACTCCCTTTGTCGGAGAAGAAAACAATTCGGTTTTCCATACGTATATTTAGAAACTTTGAGAACCCCCTTCTCTAATTTATGTTCACCCAAAATAAAATAACTTGTAAGCTTCAAGATTCCGATCTAATTTGTTGAACCTGTGAGAAGACATCCAGAGGTTACTTATATCTCAATATCTCATGTTACACTTTGACATACTAAACTCTTGTAGTATCTGGCGTTTTGTCACGGTGCTTTGATATCGTGAAATTAGAAAGCAATCCGATTCCGGAGATTATGCTCGCTACTAGCTAACAGCGGAGCAAGACACCAATTTAGATAAAAATGTCGTTGCCGAGCGCCAACAAGTTAGAGGCAGTGGCAGGCGTCTACTTGCACCCGCTTCGCTTGTGGTTGTCGAACTGATAAAACAAGAGATGTAGGACTTCGGCCCCGGGGACAGTTGGCTTCTAAGATAAAATGTCAATCATTCTGCGATTTCACTATTACTTTCACCACTCATTTTAAAACATACTATCTATCTAGGTGGGTATGTTGATTTTAAATGCGATTGGCCTGTTTCCAGCCAAAATGGAACATGAGGCTTAAATCAACTTGAGAAACCAATGTCATGTTCAATAATGTATTCATATAACATGGGGTGAGAATGGTGTCAGTTGATAGGAGTAGGCTTTCCTCATTTCAATCGCAGATGAATGTGGAAGTAACATTACCTACAGTTGTTCGTCGACGAAATGGAACTTAGGCCCTCTGATTTCACATCGCTGCTTGTCCATGAGAAAAAATGGCAGAGAGGCTATCATATCCGATGAGGCGTCGCTCCATTGAGTTCCAACGTCACGTAAAGCGGTACCTAAAACGATGGATCAAGTGGGATAGGAAGATGCAAAATTGGAGCAATAGTCGGCTTTATTGGATACCACTTTTGACCCACTTGCGTGCTTCACGATTGACTAAAAGAACATAAATGTGTCAAGTGATTATTTAAATCTATTGAACGCAGGAAGGGAGACAATATGTTTTCTCCGAATGACATTTGAATTGTTGCTCGAGGTCTGCCAAATATCGTCGATGTCGCCGGCGGAGAAGCTGTACGTACTACTTGGTGTCGGTGCGCAATTCAATCGAGCAATCAGGTATTCATTGAATACAACCCATGTGGAACGTGGAACTTTGTTGGTGGTCAGAACCATCGCCGTTTAGGAAGTATCATAACGGACTTTGAGAGGTGACCTTGGGGCGTCAAATCACCTTTGGGATACAAAGACAATTCAGTGCACGGATAACGGGTCCGAGACATCATTGATTGGTTGTGTCCCCTGGAAGACCCTTGGTTATGACGTCCTCACGTACAAATTCCAGCTATCGTAGGGGATTAGTCTTAGTCAGGCTATAGTGACCCAGGAATTTAGGGCTCGGGGAGAGTAACCCTGGATAAAAACACGTCTTTTGACAGATTTGATGGCAGTTCTGTCAAGCGCTTGCTTGTACCTTGGAGCCTTGATTGTGAATTAGATACAAAGGAGTGAGCTTTAACTCATCCCTAAATCACGAGTGTATCGGACCAAACTGCCGGCGGTTAGATTGTTACCTTGTACTGTGTAGCAGAGTAGGAGGCATTAAAGAGATTCGGATAGAATCAGGATAGAACGGCCGCTGTTATGGAGCATACTAAAGCAAGCGTCTAAACGCTTGTAGAAGCGGTTGTTCCCTAGTATGATATCGAGGATTTGATTGGTTGGTCACGAAGGAATGAATGAGAGATAATGACAGTGGGACGTACAGATTGGGTTCACTCGCAGACTATGGCGTCCCTGAACAGTTGTCATTGGACGCGGTATCTATCGACCAATCGGGGAAAGTTAAGAGTAATAGTTAAACGATCCTTTGAATTTTTCCAGTTTTTGTGCGAAGGGCGAACCTTCAGAAGCTAAAGCTATCCAAGCCACCCAATGTATTTTAAAAAAGGAATCACACAATTCATTGAAGCCTGAACAGCGGATAGGGCCAGCGACTCTGTATTCAATTTCTCCGCAGGAGGGACAATGATCTATAAGATAAAAAAGGTAATCAAGAATAAAATCTTTCATTGTGAGCGTGGAATAAATACCCAGAGTTAGAGTTTTGAGAACATTTGGCTGCCCGATTAGAGGGTGTGTCATAGCGCGTAAAATGTGCCGTGGAAGTAGAAGGTACCACTAACCGGAGTTCGACAGAGGAAATCAATGAAAACCAGTCGTATCTAACATGGAAGTGTGCCTTTTTGTTATTCCGAGTAATTGGCCTCGTATACGAGCTTAGGGAGTACAGAAAGGTGTTTTGCTGACTTGAAGTTGTGTCCTGTTGCTGGATGGGTTTGATGGCCTTCACATGGCAAACTCTAGTGAACTTTGTATCTTTTTGCATACTTCAGACAGAGTCACAGAAGTATAGCAGTAATTTGTTGTGTAGATGTTCTGTGAACTGAGTTATATCGAATATTTGCCGAGAATCAAAAGCGCCCAGAGGAAGCTCAAGAAGCATAAACGGAGCCAAGTTCGACTTTCTTCCGGAAACAGTAAGAAATTCGTCCGTCGGTCCATTAGACGAGGGGTACAGACTATTAATGCCTTCATTTAGGTAGACGAGCGATCTCGAACAACACGGAAAAAGATACAGTAGTTCAAATGTAACCTGTTAGATATATCATGAAAAAAACATGGACCCCCGAGGTTGGAATTTTTCGATTATGTGCCTGCCAGACAAGATTGGCCAGTGGCAGTTTCTACGAGTGCAAGAGATCCGTTGCATTTGACTGATATAAGGGAAATCAATCAGTGAAGGGATAGTATCTTTGTTGGTCCAATTCAAGAAGATTTCGGTGAAGATGGTGGTTGGCTTCCAAAACGTTGTCCAACCGATGATGTGGTTTCTCCGTCTCAGGGGCTTACGCCAAGGCACTGATCACGTGGTTTTCATTACCGTCATCAGTGGGATCTTCGAACGATGCACTGGCAGCCGCGCAGCATTCAACTACTACGTCAAAATCGCATATACTGAAAGCATATCTTTTAGAAACGTCACACTCAAAATTTAGCACATTCTATTAATCACCCTTCGATATTTTCCTTACCATGGATGTGGTTAAGGCTGTGGAAACTTATATCAACAAGTTGGTCTCAACACCCTCGTCCATGAAAGTGTTGCTATTAGACACACATACGGTACGTACCATTTCCAGGCAGGCATGATTTTAGTGATTTTAGTGTCTAACTTCACGGATATTCCACTGAATAGACCCCTATTGTGTCACTAGCAACAACACAATCCTCCTTACTCTCACATCAGGTCTATCTGACGGACCGGATAGACAACAAGAAACGAGACCGCATGGCACACATGAAGTGTGTCTGTTTTCTACAGAACAGCGAAGACAGCCTCAGCGCGCTAGAGGAAGAACTGAGAGAACCTAAATACGGAGAGTATTATCTGTGTCAGTCGGTGAATCTCTTGGCTGTTGTGTTGCACTTCTTAATGTCATTGCCCTGCTTACTGGCTTTCGCGTGCTTGTTGCAGATTTCAGTAACATCTTAACTAAAACTGCGATTGAAAGACTGGCCCAGGTGGATGAATTCGAAGTCGTGCGCGAGGTGCAGGTGTGTAATGATAATTCACGACCTGTCTCTTAATATTTAACTTGTACGGTCTAGGAATATTTTGCTGACTATGCTCCAATATTGCCATGCCTCTTTTCTTTGAACCACACACCCTCTGTAGCCAACCCCTTGTATGGATCAACGGTCAATTCATGGGACCCTAGGGCACTCGAGCTCGCTATGCAAGGTATTACGGCCGTACTCCTAAGTTTGAAGAAGAAACCTGTGATTCGCTACGAAAAAATGAGCCCTATGGCGAAAAAACTGGGAATCGAAATCCAGGTATAGACTACGAACTTCACTAATTTCTATTTTCTCTGACATCTATCACAGCATCGCATGCAGTCTGAATCATCCCTTTTCGACTTCCGTCTAACTCAGGTCCCACCACTCTTTCTCATCCTCGACCGGCGTAATGACCCTGTCACCCCACTGTTATCTCAATGGACATACCAAGCAATGGTCCATGAGCTTTTGGGAATTCATAATGGGAGAGTCGATTTGAGCAAGGTTCCTGACATTCGACCGGAACTATCTGTTAGTTGAAATTTATCTGTCTTGCTAGTTTCTGGCTGATTGGCTTTGGACAAGGAAATTACTCTTACAACAAGTGTTGATCCGTTTTTCCAATCCAACTATCTCGCAACATTTGGCGACTTGGGATCTTCCTTGAAAGATTATGTTCAAGAATACCAGACCAAATCATTGGCTCAATCCCCATCTTCAATCAATTCTATCGCCGATATGAAACGATTTGTTGAGGAGTATCCAGAATTTAGGAAGCTAGGAGGAAATGTCAGCAAGCATGTTGCTTTGGTCGGGGAACTGAGCAGACTTGTAGGCCGAGACAAGCTGCTAGAGGTCGGTGAAGTCGAACAGGGACTAGCGACAAGTTCGGGAGCGGATTTAAAGGTATTTTGCCGAATACTTTTATTGCCTGTTATGTTAACATTATTGCTCACCATCAGGCTGTTCAAGATATGATCACCAATACCGGAGTCCCACCTTGGAACAAACTGCGGCTCGTTATGTTGTATGCTTTGCGCTACCAGAAAACGCACACGGCCAACATCGCGTCTTTGATTAATTTGATGCTGGAGAATGGTGTTACTCGAGAAGATGCCAAAGCATGTGTTTCTGTATTGTGGGTCTCTCGAGATAACGCTGATGGAACTTAACAGCTGGTTTACGTGCTCCTTAACGTTGCGGGAGCTGACCAGAGGCAGGATGACCTTTTTTCAACAGAGTCATTATTGGCGAAAGGTCGTTCAGCATTGAAAGGTCTCAAGGTTAGTGTTTATTTACACCCCAAAGTACAATTTATCTGATTTACACCTTTCTATAGGGTGTTGAGAACGTGTATACCCAACATACACCACACTTGTCACAGACCCTTGAAAATCTGTTCAAGGGGAGATTACGAGATACTAGCTACCCCTTCTTAGATGGCTCGGGGCCCAACGCTGCATTACAGAGGTAGTTTATTGTCCGTGATATTCATCTCTCACCTCTGATACCTTCCAGGCCACAGGACGTTATTATTTTTATGATTGGAGGTACCACATACGAGGAAGCTAGGACTGTCACTCTCTTCAATCAAGACCCGGTCGCTGCGTCCAATGGCGGTGTCGTAAACCCAGCAGGGATACGCCTTCTGTTAGGCGGTACATGTGTGCACAATTCATCATCGTACGCACTGTTTTCATATGAAATCTACGGTTGTTATAACATTTGTGCATTAGATATATTGAAATGTTGCGGTCGGCAGCGCTTAAATTCCCAGCGTCAGTGTACGACCCGCCACCGGAGTCTGCTACGAATGCGCCGATATTGAATCTTAACCTCGGAGGAGTAAATGTAAGTTTAGGAGGCGCTGCTGGCACTGGAGTATATCGATCCAGCGGGGAAGGTGTTGGCGTCCAGGCTGATGGGATCCGGGATGGGGTCATGAACCTTCTTGGAAAGGTGAAGCAGGGAGTTGATCGCATCGCTATTCCATGACGCAGGTCTTCTATTGCATGGACAGCTGTTGTTTAGTAGTAGTTTTAGTAATTTATTTCAATATCTGGCTAAAGCTCGGGAGGTCGTTGGGACATTGTGGTGGTCGCCTGGCAGCGAAGGGTTCCACGTGCACGAGTACGCGAAGGTGACACGTCAATAGAGATCACGCGATGCGCTCATTCCTTTCCGTATGCTCGCTGTCATAAGCACAAGTTGCTATAACACACTCCTTGACTTACATCTTTCCTCTTCTTTTCCATCTCCTCCTTACATATACCTCCCTCCATAGGCTGTACGCCCGGAACAGGTATCCTTTTCAATGGCGAAAGGTCTCTTTGCGAGTCTTAAGGGCGTTGATGCCTTTGGAAAGGTATGGTCTATTTCAAATCGGGTTTCGCACAATGATATTGAACGTGGCAATCTTATTTTCTTCTACTAGACTACTGAGGATGTAAAGGTTAAAACGAGGACTGGGGCCCTTTGTGAGCACAAATTCTTCCTTCTATCCTGCGATGAGTTGAACAAAATGTTGCGTTTCTCTAGTAACGATTATCTCGGCCGCTATTATTCTGTCCGTCACCATGATTGAGTTTCTCGACTACCGCAGAGTAAACGTCGACACATCGATTGTCGTAGACCGAAGCAGAGGCGAGAAGTTGACTGTCAATCTTAATATCACCTTCCCAAGAGTACCCTGCTACCGTACGTCATAACTGCTTCCTTCTAACTAGGATCTCATGTTTACAATCTTCAATTAGTCGTCAGCGTAGATGTTATGGATATCAGTGGAGAGCTTCAGAGAGATATCTCACACAATGTCCTCAAAACACGACTTGACAGTCTCGGCGTGGCGGTTCCCAACTCATTTAACGCGGAACTGAGAAACGATTTGGATAAATTGAACGATGTCAAGAAGGATAATTACTGCGGGTCCTGCTACGGTGGTTTGGAGCCGGAAAGCGGATGCTGTAATACTTGTGAGGAGGTCCGGACGGCGTATGTGAACCGTGGATGGAGTTTCGCCAACCCAGACGCTATCGAACAGGCAAGCAGGTTCCTAACGCATTCGTTTGATTTTCTTTTCTCATCCCCTCCAAAATAGTGCAAAAACGAGGGATGGGCGGACAAACTAAAGGAGCAGGCTGATGAGGGCTGCAATATCTCTGGTCGAATTCGTGTCAACAAGGTCATTGGCAACATCCATTTCTCACCCGGCCGCTCTTTCCAGACCAACACCCGAAACTTATATGAACTTGTTCCATATCTCCGAGATGACCAGAACCGCCACGATTTCTCACACACTATTCATCATTTCGCCTTTGAGGGTATGCTATCTGACTCAAGTTCAAACAACAACTTGGACTGATTGTTATAATCTTTCAGGTGATGATGAATATGACTACTGGAAAGCTGAGGCCAGTAAGGAGATGAAGAAGCGAATTGGAATCAACACCAATCCACTTGACGGGTCTGTTGGCCGCACCGTAAAAGCCCAATATATGTTCCAATACTTCCTTAAAGTCGTCTCGACGCAATTCCGTACCTTGAACGATGCTCAGATTGTATGTACTTCACACCGTTTCTGGTTTTCTTTTTTTTGACTGAAACGACTGCCGCTGTTGTAGATCAACTCGCATCAGTACAGCACAACACACTTTGAGCGTGATCTCAGTGAGGGTATTAACGGAGATACACCCGCTGGTCTACACGTTCAACACGGTGTCACTGGTCTGCCAGGTATACGTTACTACGGTACCATTTGATAATTCATTCATCTAATCTTTTTTCTCTCAGGCGCTTTCTTCAACTTTGAGATCTCGCCTATCCTCGTAGTACATGCTGAAACTCGTCAATCATTTGCGCACTTCCTGACATCGTTAGTTCACCTTTTCATCAACCTTTTGTGGTCATTTTTGCTGACGCTGGAGTTTTTTTTTCTTGTAATTATAGGACATGTGCGATTGTCGGAGGAGTTCTCACCGTCGCATCTCTGCTCGACGGCATTCTCTTCGCCACAGGGCGCGCGCTGAAGAAGTCAGGTGTTTCATCATCAGGCGGCGGGTATGGAGGAAAGCTCATGTAAATTATGCACTCATACACGCGGAAAAGAAACACATCGACGCAATTTTGGGGTCGTCTATAAATTACTTGCATAGCTCGAGTACACCCACCCCACTACTCTATTGTGCGCCCCAGGATTGTTCTTGTTTCACCATGTACCGTATAATATGGATTTGCGTTTGTACCATATATCCACTGCTAACACATTGGTTTTTATTATCTTTTTGTCGTCCTGATGCAAGCACAAGTCGCGAAGAAATTGAATGTCAGGCAACGGAAACCATGGTCTCAACCCATTTGCACGATTCATCTATAGGGGATACAGGTAGAGATAAATCCGGTAGAGTAGAAAAATACAAAATTTACACGACGGGAAACGAAAGCAAAGGAAACAGACGAGAATAAAAATAAAATAGATAGAGATGCAGAAACCTGAGATTCCTGATTGGAGTGCCATTTCTGAGGTAGCAATATTATTGATGGGAAGAGGTCACAGTTGATGGGGTTTTCATCGACCGTGCACTTTACGTCTTTTTATCGGAGTTGGGACAGCGTGAGCATGCTTCTTGGACCGGCCGTTATCATGGTTGGTTTCGACGCGCTGTGTGCCGTACACCTCTTCGTGATTATCCTGAATAAGTTTGCCAAATGATTAGACTGATACATGGAAAAAAGGAAAAGAAAGGAACTGTCATTGAAAGAGAGCCAACGAAATAAAAACATACCTCGGCGCCCATCATCAGCTCATCATCTTCGTCCTCGTCCTCGTCCTCTTCCACTTCGGAGTCGCCATCCTCTTTATAATTTATACGATTCCGTTGCCTGAACCTTCGCTGGCCACTTTGTTGGCGTGGACGACCAGCATCAGGCCATGCACCCGAACCAGAGTCGACGATCTGGGCATCAATTTCCTGCTCATCTTCATTCTGCTGCTCCTCATCCTCTGATTCGTCTTCAATGATTTTTCGGCGCGGCGTTCGCAGATATCGCTGATACTCTTCAGACTCCTCTTTCTTTTTGATAGTAGTGGTTGATGTAGTTGCGACATTCTGATACGTAGGCGCGATGCCTACGTTATCGCGTAAGAAAGCCTCATCACCTGAGCAGCTCTCCTCACGCTTGACGTGCACAACGGCTTGCACCCTACGAATGACTGTAGACGAGCGTATAGTTGCTGGAGCATCTTCCTTAGGTAATGCTGCCGGTACCGCTGATTGCTGTACACTTGAGGCAAGGTTTTTCTTAACACGTTTCACGCCTGTGGACGACCCTTCTCCTCTATCGTTCCCAGCCTGTAGGGGGCGCACATCTCGCTCGTGATCGATATGGCTTTTGGCTCTGCGTTTGCGTCGTTGGGGGTTTGTGCCAGATCCGGGTTGGGATCCAGGTATTACGGTGGGAGAATCGAGCGATGACGGGCTCGGTGGAGCGGGTGCCTGAGTTGGCGATACTGTCGTCTCCAAAGGCCCCTTCGACGAGGGCGCTGAATTTGAAGTATTGGAATACTTCATGGACTTGGGGGTCTGAAGCGCCGCTGAGCTTACCCTCTGAGGCTGCTTGTTATCGTAAGAATAGGAATGTTAAGTGAACAATACGGATGTTTCGAAACAAAATCAAGCATACCTGAAGCTTCTCGACGACCAGCTCATCTATCCTCGATGACTGCGCACATCGTTCCTGCTCGACGCGTAGGAAGTGTTCTTGCCAATTGCGCGACTGGTCTTTCCATTGGGTCACCTCACGCCGGAGTTGAGTGATCGTCTCGATCTGCCCAGCGAGCGTCTCTGCTTGATGAGCGATCTAGTAATATCATCTTTAGTCAGTGATATCTTTATCGAGCAAAGATCACAGAAAATAAGACGCACTGTTAACTCGGCTTGGGAGAGCTATGTATCCATGAGTGAGAAGCGTTAGCATCAAAAGCTTAATTAGACAAATTTAGGTTTCTCAATGGAAGAACATGGGCACGCACAGCAGCTTTCGTCGAAACAATCTCTTGTTTCCAACCTTGTGCTTCAAGTTGGAATACATGCAGCTCTCTAACTGCCTTATCTCTATCCGCTTTAGCTTCTCGTAGCTCAACGCACATACGTGCCACCTCCAAGCGTGACCGCGCCTCGACATCCGCGAACTGGCGTAGTGCCATATTACTAACATAGTTACACCATTTATGAAGGGCAAGAAGACTTACAGCTTGGTAGGCTGCCTTTGAAAATATTGATAACGATTCTGCGAATGTCGCTGATGGAGTTGGGGACGACATAATGGTTTGGCCCACTGTGATTCCAGTGTGATTCACGCCGAGGGACTAAAGAGACAGGCGCGTGACAACGTTCGTCGCCACTGGTCACATATGTGACACGACGTGTACAATGGGTATGCTTTGATTTAGGGTAGGTCAAATGTCTTGGTACTACTAGTACTACTATTACTATAGTACCAAGTTGAATAAAAATCGACTTATACTTCTTATTGAGTTTCAGGTCAATTTTTTGAAA
Source organism: Psilocybe cubensis (assembly GCF_017499595.1). Taxonomy (NCBI): domain Eukaryota; kingdom Fungi; phylum Basidiomycota; class Agaricomycetes; order Agaricales; family Agrocybaceae; genus Psilocybe; species Psilocybe cubensis. The sequence continues at coordinate 1,367,816 of NC_063004.1, forward strand.
ATTTAAGCAGCGTAATGACTTTGATTTGTCAACGCATCTTATTATTTTATTTTAACGTCGTGAGCAAGAAAACCTGATTCCTTTGACTTCCGATGGAATACTATCTCGTTCCCATAAAAGTGAACTTTGCTGCAGGGACACTTTCTCCTTTGTGGGACGAGACATATTGCCAACGATGCATGTTTGGGAAAATGTTGTTGCATCTCTCCTTATTCAGTGATAACTTGATGACTTTTGTCCCAATAACAAGTTTCCTCATTCGGAAATGTTTATGCCTGAAATGGTAAGCCCATCGTGCCAGCAGGTTCCTCAAGTACACTAGTCTACTGGGTATGATACAGATTCTATTGTGGATATAATTAACTTTTTCTGGGAAAGAAATTTCTACTGCATTCATTGTGTAAAAATCATCTTTCAGGCCGCAAATTTAGTGCAAGCAGGCCCGTTGTGCAGTACAGGCGCTTATATGCACAAGAAGGAATATGTCCAATATTGCGCTCTCCGACATCGCAGCCATTTGTCTTACGTCACACATGTCGATTATCCATCAAGTGAAGGGCATGCTTGATTTGGGAAACCATATTTGACAACTATTTTGGCTCCATTAATATAGAAAACCATTTGACGTATCGATGATTGAAGGTTGAACGTAACGACAGTGAAGAAACAGCAAATTCAAACATTACCCCGACGCTCCCATTTCTCACATGCTTATTTTATATTGGCGTATTGATTCTGTTTATTGGGTGTTACAATTAAAGCTGGGCCTGCACGGATGAAGTTGAAGCGGAAATCCGTTGAATGTAGTATCGTGGTTACCTCACCTCCTTGGTCAAGAATCAGTAAGTATATCTAAAACCAATCGTTGGGTCGACGTTATCGATGCTGACCTATTTTTTCCGAATTCACTTATTTTTGTTGTCGCTTTGCACACATTTGAGAGGCAGACTCTTTCATAGCATCGGACCAGTGGGCGTCCCAAAACTCTTCTTCATTGCCTTTTTGCTCTGGTTCGTACGCATTCAAATATTAGCACAGCGTTAATAGAGAGAACTCACTAGAACCGGGTTTACGAATAAGTGAGAATACAGAGTGGGCAAGATCACGACGCTCGACCAAGGTCAACATAGCGTCGATAGATTGGTTCTTGCTTGCTGCGTGGACCAGCAGCTCTTTCCACATCCAAGCAAGCATGTCTAAGACACACTCAGAACTCTAGACGTAGTGTCAGACTTTATCGACACATGTAATATTTCAAGCGAATATATGCACCTTATATATGACATTCTTGTCGTCATCGGTGATTTTGATGTTGAAGGGCAGGTCAGTATATTCACATCTTCGTCGAATAATAAGTAAGTAAATGCGTTTGCTGATTCGAACTTTTCAACCTACCTGCTGTTACATTTTTCCATGCCTTTGACGGTATCGGTACACAAAACAAGTGCCTGCTGTATGCGCTTAAAGTCAGGGCCTTTCACCTTCGTCATCAGTTGCCAGAGTTTTGGAAGCCACTTCAAGATTTCTGCGCTGATATCGGTCATCATTTCGGCTTGCTCCTCGTACCCATCCGTACGGTCTCGTCTAACGTGCTCTTTCAGGTCTTTTAAACCAGATTTAAGCGACTCCTTGTGTTCAGCATATCCGATGGCATTCTCAATCGACTCTGCCGGAAAATATTGAGCCATTCATCACATACTCCGGAAGACAACAGAAAAACTATGTACCTTGCGTCGATTTTTTACTTGGAGCTACCTTGGTAGTCTTGGAAGTAGCAGGGATATTTTTCGGCTTCGAAGACGCGGATTTGCGGGCTGTTGTGGGCTGTGCGTCTGAAGAGGAAGACTCGGTGCTTATGCGAGGTTTTTTCCTAGTGGGCTCGGTTAAAGTGAGCGTAGCCTCAGAAACAGGTTTTTCAGCTCTGGTCCTCTTTTTTGCAACAGTAGGCATTGAGTGCTGAGCAGGGGAGGGGTATGATTCTTCGATGTTGTGTTGTGGGAGGGAGCAAGTTATATCCTACAAAGAGCTTTCAAATCTGAGCTCGTGACTACATCAAGCAAAAGCTGTCACCAACAGGCGTGAAGCTGTCCGATCCTATTGATTCAATGATTAATTAATTCTAGATTGTTCATTGCATTTCCATAAGTTACAATGCAAGTGGTTTCGATAGCCTTCTTTACTTGGTTGGGCACAGCGCACACAGCATTAATTGTTCAACAGGTTGAAACGATAATGCGTTACAACGCTGGGGACAACTTCGGCTTTCACTCAGGGAGGTGAGGTATGGTGAGACCAGCAGTTTTCGCAATCTGCAGAACTTTGTTCGCCTGAAGTAGAAAGACGCGATTAACACCTCGGATATGGGCAATCGATTCATATCCTGACCTGCTTAATCATCGGTGCATCTATCATCTTCCCATTCAAGTCAGCAGCACCCTTCTGTGATTCATGAGCACGTTTCATCGCCTGAATAATTTGGGATGCTCGTAGAATTTCTGGAGAGAGTAGAAAATATTAATTTAACGAAAACAGTAAACCAAATTTCACCGAGAACTTACCTGCATTCGTTGGCACGTATGTAGCGTTAATTACAGCAACCTGAGAGGGGTGGATTGCTTGCTAAACAGTACCGTTTATGAATAGTTAGCTTTGTTGAACATAATCATACTCCAAACAGCCAAACGACACACCTTGCCCGTAAAACCCAGCTGTCTCCCATCATCACATTCTTCCCTCAAAATGTCCAGATCCCGAAAGTCGACACAGACCATGTCAATGGCTTCGAGACCAAACGCCTTTGCCGTGATAACGATTTGGGAGCGGGTGTAGAGAAGCTCCCGCCGCGAAGTAGTGCGAATGATACCAGTGTCTGCGCAATCTTCAAGACGTTTGCAAGCTCAACCGTCGCATTTCATCCAATGACTTGCAAATCGAAGTAACACTCACAATCTTCTGCGGCGAACTACATTGATAGAAACACCATCATCAGAGGAACAAGAGCACAGAGATTTGGTGCATTTGTACTCACAAGAAGAGCGCTTAGACTACCTCCTGTAATGCCTCCGCATGAAGACCTCCATGACGCGATGGATCCCAAATTCCACATTCCCTTCGCGCTCTCGATACTAGGAATGACATTAAGGTGCGGTGTTTTCAGTCGGCGTCGAGCAATGGAGACGGCATCTGATATGTAGTCCAAGTCTGTGGTCGAGTGAATTTTTGGTAAAATCATTGATTTAACCAAAGGGTGCGACACCTGAGTTCGACGGGGGTGCTATGAGTTCTCCGCTTGGCTACTTTGGAACCAGGTACATACGATCTGTGTGATGTCCTCGCGAAAGAACGGCGTCGTAACATCATTCACTCGCACAGCGACGTGTAAACCATGCAAGTCCGCGCTTCGCTCCTAGAATTCCAGTGTTGAAATATGTCAGGAGCCAGAACGACACAACAAAATTCAGTTAGTATGACCAACTTCTAGGAATTCCCGCAACCGCTTTCTCGCCGCGAGTTTATCAGCCGGGGCAGGGGAAACGCTGTCCTCCAAATCGTATATGATTACATCCGAGCCTGAGGTGATGGACTTGTTGAGCATGCGATCTGACGATGTGGGGACATAGAGATATGACCGATGTAGTGACGTTTTGCTACTCAATCTCCTTGCCTTGTTAACTGCAGGATTGCATTTCAAATAAGACTTCGCGTTTAGAAGGGGTCTTTGCAGAGTAGAAATCATTAAAGAGATACAAACAGTAAGTGTATAGCGTGTAGGTGAGAGTTAAAATACAACGTGGGAATGGAGACAGTAGCTAGTGATGGTATGTATGATGAATGTAGGTTGTAGATTTCCGAAATAGCAAGAAGATAAACCCTATGGATATGATAGTAATGTAACGATAAAGTATGCAATTGTCCAAGCAGCAAGAAATAGAAACCCTATGAATATAATACAGTGAGTAGATTGCAGCAGAGATGGCTTGAAGATTATGTACAAAGGAAGGTAACAGAGATTGACCACAGGCCAAAAAGCATGAACAAAACGAAAACAAGAAAAGCAGGCAGACCAAAAAAACTTATTCTGAGTCAGGGTAGAGAAGCTCAAAGTCGGAGAGATTGAAATCGTCGTCGTCTTCGTAATTTAACTTTTGCATCAACGTCGATAATTCAGCGGAGGGAGGAGTCGTGATAGTGGAAGGGGAGGAGGGCGTGGTTGTAGTCGTGGTCGTTGCGGAGGTCAGGGAGGCGGTGGTATTATGTGTGGACATGGGAATATGACCAGTATCGGTCTCGTCAATAGTGTCAATGGTACCAAAATTATCGGTATCTGCGTGTTATTCTTTTATCAGTAGCGATTCAGATATAATTCATAAGATGTTTACCGATCTCCTTGCTCGTGCTTTCATTTAGATGGGTTTCTTCATCGACAATCATCACCCCGGACGAAGGGATTCTCGAGTGCAGAATTTTGTCAGCATATTTGATATTCGAGCCTGTTGTGGTGGCCAGTGGTGGATCGGTAGGGTAGATGTCTGCTGTTGTTTTTTCTTTGACAACTTTGGCAGACCGAGTTGGAGATGCCATTGGAATATCCATGTCGTTATTAACGTGTGGCCGAGTCGTGACGTCGCTATCTTTCGGCGCTTGGATCAGTGAAGGAGGCGAGCTTTGCTCGAGAACATGGACGCCTGTGATAATCATATCTTCAGCGATATCTGGAGGTGCTTGTGTTAGAGGACTAAGCGGTAGGTCATTTATCGCGTCATGAATTATATTGGTTGTCGCCCTCTCCTTTGGGGAAGCAGTTAGCTGGCGTTCAGATACGGTTGCAGCCTGTGTGCTAGCGGGATGCGGAAGAGTATTCAATACAGGCGAAGCCATAGGACTTCCAGAGTACAAAGGTTTAGGCTTCTTTCTTTTAGCCTTCATTTTGGACTTCTGCCTGATTGAATCTTGGGTGCGACGAAAATAGATTGGTGTATGAAGATTAGTCGATGTCACAGTCTCGTCCTTGTCTATGAGCCTAATGGCGCGTGGGCGAATGAAATTGGAAGATGAAAATATTGAAGTCCTCTGGGAATTTGCTCGTCTGGAAGGCCTAGAATTCATCATTAACTCTCTGTACGAGCGCTGAAGTTCGTCTAATGTTGCCCCAGAGGAACGCGTGGCCGAGTCTCCGGGGAAGATTTGTGAAGTTTCTTCTGGGTCCGTCCGTGCCATTGCATTGGGAGTGTCGTGAACAGGACTCGAAACGTTCATTCCTGAGTCACTAATATCTACTACCGGACTGTCATCATCACTAGATTCAATCACAAGGACTTCGGCATCCTTATCAAGCACGGGTTTTTGGGGGCGAGATTTCGAAGGAGGGATATCGTCGTCAGAGCACAGATCGATAACTTCAACCGAGTTGGATGCCGCTTTTGCAGACTTTTTCGGTTTTTTTCGAGGGGGTGCCTGATCATCACTTTCAGAACTTGATGTGATCTCAAAAGATCCCAAATGTTTGACTATTGGGCCAGCAGTTCATTGTAGGCCTATATGACAAGCGAAGAATCATTCCTCACCTTTTGGTGGTAGTGGTGGTGTCGTTCTTGATTTTGGTTTCGACTTTGGCGTACTTTTAGCGCTTGAATCCGCTTTATAATAGAATGGTTTGTATTGAGCGTGAAAAGCCTTTGAGAAAATAGGTGAACATACTTTTTGGGACACGATGCCTTGGTAGCATGACGCCAAAAGGAAGGCCATCGGAGTCAGAGTCTGAAAGACGGTTTTCCGTCGCTTGGCCAGACCTTTTCGGTATTTTCAGCGCTGCTGACTTTTTCATGGTTGGTTTAGATAGCCGTCCAGCTCGTGTGGGAACGGGTGCATCGGGGGTCGACATTGGGAGAGGAGAAAAATTCGGCGAAGACGCGACAATTCGTTGCCTGGGGGTGGAAGGGCCAGCCTCAGCGTTGGGTTGACTCCTGCCCACACGTTTCCTCTTCTGTGTGGAACCAGGAGTCGCGTCGTCGCCCATCGACACGGTCCTCAAGGATGGAGACTGGATAAGAGAGTTGTCAGAAACGAGGACCTGAGCGCCTTTGAATAAGAGCACCTGCCACCGGGCCGGGCATCTTCTCTGACAATTTGTCCTTCAGTCCTGTAAGCTTTTGAGAGTAACTCGGAAGACTTCCATTCAAAGAGATGCGATTTCGTTATGGCTTTACTTTGAGAATGTAATGTAAGTCTGAGTTTTATCAACCAGTGTAATACTTGTCTAGTTAAATGCGTGCTTGGCAAAAGCATGCCCTGGAATTCGATAAAAAAAGAGTGATATCAAATGATTCAAATCAAGGAGTTTTAAAGTACAACTGCGAGGGTGTTCGTCTATTCTTAAAGCTCATCTCCGACTTGAAACCATCGACTTTACGCCGTTCCGTCGCTGTGTCTATCTCCGAGTCAGAATCCGGAGGCCTGCCAGCAACGTACGGGAAGATATTGCGCCATCGACCTATAGCTATATTGTCATGTTTCACCAGTTGTCACTGAACCTATTTATTCTCAGCAACCGACTTAAGTCAACACTACACCGGAAAAGGCATCACCATTTTGATTCACGATATCGAATATAAGCATAGGAGACTCTTTGATACACCATCGAATTGGATTTCGTATATCCCTTATCTGTCCAGGGACAAGAAGGGCTGTTTTTAATTTCGCTTCAGCAAGAAATGGACTCGCCCAACTCGCCTAGTATACCCCACCGTACGGTCTCCTCGTTGTCTTCTTTAGCTACGCTAATGTCCAGTCAAGCATCCCTCAGTCGCTATCTCCAATCAAATGTCCCTCCGCCTGTTCTTATTCACTCCCTCCATGAGTCGCGAAGCTCGGTGCTCAGCCTGGCTTCCAATGAGCGCTACATTTTCTCGGGTAGCCAGAACCAAGATATCTCAGTGAGCCTGTATTTTAATACTGCTATTCTGCCGTTTGATGTGTACTTGTAGGTGTGGGACAAAGAAACCTTCCAGCTGAAGGACACGTTGCGGGGCCATACAGGAAGTGTTTTGGGCCTAGAGTATGCAAAGGACAAGAAGTGGCTGTTTAGCTCCTCAGGTACGATGATTTTTTCTCATAGAGGTGTATCTGTTTCTTAAGTGGACTCGATTCCTCAGGCGATAGTACTGTGCGGGTACGCATGTTTTGCTGTGATACTATCTTTGAGTCACTCACTCACATTCGCACAGGTATGGTCAACGGAGACTTTGGAACCACTATACATCATTCAACCATACATGGGAGAGGGCGCCGGTGACCTCTTCTCTCTCGCCTGGTCATCAGCCCTCCAAACCATCTTCATTGGCTGTCAAAACACCTCCCTACAATGGTTCGATTTCCGTGAACCTATCTCGCGATCCTCCTCTTCATCATCACTCCGCCGCGAATCTGAAGGCACGCCTGCTCTAGGAGCAGGAGCGACATCGGGGACCTCAACTCCGAACAAGCTAGCTACTGCACGACAGGCCCACAAGTTCTTCGATAGTTACCCCCAATATGAGCGGAAAGCCGCCGACATTCATGCGAAGAACGGGAAACCTGGTCGAGGCAGCCCGGACTCTGATAGGTCAGATGCATCTGGCCCCGGGGAGTATCTCTGCATACCTGCTACCAATGTCATCGACTCAGCGCATTACGGATACATATATACCATGACTATCCTGACCGGGTGGGATCAGGGAATACACTTGGCTACAGGCAGCGGTGATGAGTTGGTCAAAGTATGTTGACAAGAGTTTCTTCTTCGCATCTGGTATTTATCTCTTATCTCTCTTCGCAGCTATGGGCGTGTGATTCAGGGGTTCCAGAACTAGTCCACGAGTTTGAATGCAGTCATGGCGCGGTTTTGGCTCTAGTCTCTGAAGGAGACACCATATATGCCGGTTGTCAAGATGGCTATGTTCGGGTCTTTGACCTTGAGACAAAAACGTTTGTCAGGACTATAATCGTACAAGAGGTCTGCATCTTAGGAAATAATCCAATTGGTTTAATATTGACTACTCCCACAGGGTGTTGACATTATTGCAATGTCCATGTTGGGCTCAGATCTCTATACTTGTTCTGCTGACGGTTGGATCAAGGTATTTAATATGGTGCTTCAAAACAATTCCATTTTTTATCTTGACACTTAGCGATGGTCTGCTTCTTTTGATTGTACTGCCTCATGGAAAGCGCATGACGGTATCGCTCTTTCCTCCATCATCAGTAGGAGAAACACCTATGAAAGTAGTGGATTCTATCTAATCAGCGGAGGGAGTGACGATCATATCAAGGTACTCCAAATGCGGATGAACATCCCTTTCTTTCACCTTATCATGCATTATCTAGGTTTGGGGTGTTACGCCGCCGAAACCACGTCGCTCGGTCGCCTCCTATGAAGACAATGACGTGGAAAATCCGAACAAATCATGTATCGGTTCTGGAACATTTTTTGGTACACTTTCTTGACATAAATAGTCGTTCAGCACCTCTGACAACGTGCACAGATACCATGGTTTATGCCCTCTCTAAATTTACAACGATTCCTAGTATCAGCTCTATACCTGCGCATAGGGAAGACTGTCGACAGGCTGCTATTTGGTTGAGAAAGTGCCTTGGACAACTCGGTGCGAAGACATCATTGGTAATGTTTTTGTCTTTCTCTTACCCTTTTTGTTGCTAATGATATGGAAATAGTTACCCACCGGTGAAGGAAACAATCCCATCGTTCTGGCAACTTTCTCTGGCGCAAAAGGCGAAAAGCCAAAACGCAGGGTACTTTTTTACGGGCAAGTCGAACTTCTGTTGTAATGCTTCTACTACTAAACACGTATCTCCCATAGACACTACGACGTAATACCTGCACCACCCGAAGGGTGGCACTCAGATCCGTTCATCTTGACTGGGCGCAATGGATACCTATATGGAAGAGGCGCCACCGACAACAAGGGGCCCATTATTGCCGTTGCATGCGCTGCTGCCGACCTCCTCTCACGCCGTGCACTTGAAGTTGATTTGGTATTCCTTATCGAGGGGGATGAAGAATGTGGAAGCAAAGGATTCAAACAGACTGTTCAAAAGCACAAGGCTTGTCATACAGCTTTCCCAATTGCAAATTGATTTTTACACCCAATTTAGAACGCGATTGGAAACATCGATGCTATCTTGGTTAGGTGAGCCTCAGTCTTTTTTGACACTCCGCATTGGTTACTGGGTACTGACATCTTTTAATTCTAGTAACTCGACTTGGATAGCCGATGCCCAGCCATGCATTACCTACGGTCTACGCGGAGTTGTACATTGTTCAGTGGAGGTAAAGAAAGGACAGCTACTTCATCTCGTTTGTCCACTCATTTTTACTTGACAGATCAGCGCCGATAGGCCTGATTTGCACTCTGGAATTGAAGGCGGTGCTGTAGCGGAACCTATGGTCGACATGTATGTAATTTCTGGCTTTTTAACAAAGACACCAGGGAAATCTTATTTCTTCGTTTTGCTTAGGGTCAGGCTCTTGGCAACCCTCACAGATAATAATCAGGTAGTACAGATACCTGGTTTTTGTCAGTATTTCCTTCTTACAATCCTCGATAATCTTACTGAAGGTACTTGTTCTCAGACGACAAAGTTCGTCCGCAAACAACGGAAGAAAAAGACTTGTACAAGCTTTTATCAGCAGTAACCAACAGGCCTGCATCGCTTTTGTCATCTCGCTGGCGCGAACCATCATTCACAATTCACAATGTTGAAATCTCTGGCCCGAAGAGTCTGTTTATCTCTCTTTTACTATAGGATTAAACTAAAATTTAAAACATCATCAGATGCTACTATTATACCAAGCAAAGTAAATGCACAGTTGTCCCTGCGTCTGGTACCGGATCAGAGCCTCGAAGATATCGTCAAATCTCTCCGTGAGCACCTACAGTCGTCTTTCAACAACCTTCGCTCGCCGAATAAGTTGACTGTATGCGTGTGATCATTCAAATATGTGTGCAACAAACTTAATTGTTACTTAGGTCAATGTCAAGCATACAGCAGATTGGTGGCTGGGTGATCTGGAAGGACATTGGTTCGAGTCGTTGGAGAGCGCTGTACAGGAAGAGTGGGGTGTTGCTCCTCTTCGTATTCGTGAAGGAGGGGTGAGTTCGCCTGTTACATGCACTGTTTTTTGCTCACTAATTTCCGTCCAGTCTATACCTTCAGTGCCTTACTTAGAAAAGGAGTTCGGATGTCATGCCCTCCATCTTCCTATGGGCCAGAGCTCGGTTAGTTGGCCCCCTTTCCTGGTTTTGTCTTGTGCTTAACTTTGTCTCAATAGGACCAGGCCCATCTACCCGATGAACGCATTTCTCTCATCAATCTCCGTAAAGGAAAAGCCGTCATCGAGCGCTTCTTACTCAAAGTTGCGGCTAGTTGCAAAGATGCTCAGTAGAATGACCGTCATCTTGGGGTACCGGATACTCCAAACAAAACCCACTGCGAGCTGCCAAATTTACTCTCCATACTTATAATTGACTTGATACCTGTTCGTCCTCGTTCTTTTTCGCTATCAATTTCTTTTACACGTATCTACATTCACATTAATTTTGTGTTTCCTACTTTGTTGTGTATTATATCGCAGTCAATCCACCCTCTCATATCAGTTTGTTTTTGTTTAGTAGACCTAATTTTAGCTTGTATATGTTGTTACTTTGGTTCTGGATGAAACAGTAATACATTTGTTCAGACAATGATCTGCGGAGAAGAAGGATAATGAGCTCTAGGGTAGAATGTGTCAGACATCACCTAAACTGACCGGCCACCCGCTGGAGAAATCAAGTCGGTTGATACCGAGCTACAACGTAGTAATATGCCAGAACAGATACATCAATTATCAACGGCATGGTGTGCATCGGAGTATCATTCCACTTACAAAACTACCGGACGGCGTGGAGTAGTCTGCGCATATAGATCGGTGCCAGGTATGTTATTTCAGTTACAACAAGCAGAACAGTCAAGGTTTGAAGCACTTACGGTAAACGATGATGGGTCCGTCATCATCGTCTATCAGGTCCTGGCCTCCAGGGCCAATAATCTGAAGAAATAACATAAGAATGAAACCTGATTCGGAGAACTTTGGTACATGATTATACATTATCGTGGCTTCCAAGAACAAGTGTACCACCGCCCGAGGTGAGCGAAACCCCGTCTTGATCAACAAAGCCGCCCGTTGCACTAAATGATGTGTGGTATTAACGCTTCGAGGATCAGAACAGTGAATATGGGAAGTTATACCTGGTCGAGCGTCCTACACGAATGTTATAGGTGCTATTGACGCCTCGGCAACATCTGTCCCATGATGTAAAGAGGTAGTAGTAAGCGCCGTTTTTGAACATACAGCTGGCTTCAATAGCCTTTGCGTTTGCAGCCGTGCGCTGTGCCAGTGATAGAATTTTGTTGCTTGTAGTTTTCCCGGTCGATGGATTTATCGCCATTTCCTTGATGCCGGTCCAGAAGCTGCCAAAGGATAATAACCAGTTGGTTCCATCTGAAATTCGCAAATTGGCTGAGGATTGAAGTACTAGACAAAAGTAGACAATTTATCGACTTACCTACAATCAAAAGGCTAAAGCCGGCTTTATGTGAGTATTTGAACTTCAGAAATATAAGGACATCTACTTGGGGTCAATAGCCTGGCATCAAAAATTAATAATTTACTTCAGTTTTCTCAAAGAAACAACTGACGTTGTAATTGTCAGCCTTTGAAGTCGAGATAACCAAACCCAGGTTGTCGAAGCTTCCTGAAGGAAATTCAGATTTGTTCATTGTATGCATGCCTATACTGCAAACCTGGTTGGCCTGTCGATGATTTTGCGAGAAAAATAGCCGACTGATGAGGTATAAATCAGAAACAAGTTTCGTCCCGTAATCTGTTATACTTACGTGCTGAGATCCAGAGGTCGATGCTGCATAGTAAAGCTACTCATTCGGTTCGTAATTGAGATTAATTCAAGACGGGCATATATATTCTCACATAAAATTCGCCGTTTATGTATGTGCAATCTGGTGCCCACAATGCCCTGTCATGATTGAAAAATGGTCGAGAAAAGGCGAGACATCATCTTGACTATATGCCTCACCTATTTGAAGCATTGGTGTATGGGTCTGTCCAAGGAGCCCCATCAGGCCAAACCGTCCCAATTAGATTCCAGGTGACGCGATCCTTCGAGGTTCTGATCTGTATTCCAACGGCAGACGCTGTAACGAACTTAGATAGGAATGTACCGATATGTTTACTGAATTATACGCATAGAAAATAAAGTAAGTTCCGTCTTTGTCCTTGCAGATGGTCGGGTCATGAACAGCCGTGTTTCCTTTCACTGGCTCAGGATTAACAAATGCGCGCCCCAGGGTTACAAGAGCAAGAGAGGGCAAAAGTGCAGTGAACCAACGCATTTTGGGAAACTGTTTGCGGTGGAAAGTCCAGTCTGCCAGAAATTTATAGGGCTGCCAGAGTGTGGCAGCTCCAATCTGGAATTAGATGAAGTTGGAGAATCTTGGAGTCGAAGCATTATATACCCTACAATGACGGGGTAAGTCCAGTCATAAGAACGAGCAATCCGTTCGTTGAAGGCTTTGCCGAGGCTTTTAATGGCAGTGTGCACTGAACGTTGGTGAATGAACTGGCAGGAATGACGCGCTTCTGCGTTCAGGGGACAGACTTCTGTGCTTTTCATAGTTCATCGAAGCTCTTAGCATCAGATTAATATCCACCTCAAATGAAATGATCGCCACATATAAAAAGTCAAGGAAAACGTTGTGGGCCGAGTCTAAGGAAGCATACTAGATGATTAACCTCAAACAATGTCGGAAATAGCAAGATACCATTCATGCACTTGTGAACGGAATTGGCTTCATGTCACTGCAACGGGATCCAGCTGTCTTGGGACTGAAGGGGAACGGTGGAAGAGGTTTTATGGGTTTTGTGCCGGATCAGGGGAATGAGACAATGAAGGCAAGGACACTGTCCCGAAGACAATATAACCCACCATAAAAATAAACCCAGGCTTTTTGCCCCACAATATATTCAATATGTGTGACTACAACATAGTGTCCTTTTGTCCTAACATCATCAATGAACGTCAGGATCATGAATTCGATTACACGACGACCTAAGAGAACAGTGTGAGCATATAGAGATTTCCATAAATTGCGCTACTAACTGGCCATCCGCTCGAGAAATCAAGGCGGTTGATACCAAGCTAAGACAGAATTGATTGTCAAAGAAATACAAAAGCATCCCTGATTTAATTACTTACGAAACTTCCGGAAGGCGTGTAGTAATCTGTTCATTCAGGATCAAGTAAAATCAACGAGAAGGAAAACAGAATAAATATTGTAATATGCTTACGATAGACCAATATGGGACCGTCATTGTCAACCATTAGGTCTTGGCCACCAGGTCCAATGATCTTCAAAGATGAAAAGAATCATCAGCAGCACGAAAATAGTCAGATAATTTCAGTACTGGTCACCTTGTCATGACTCCCAAGGACGAGCGTGCCACCGCCTGAAGTGAGCGCAACGCCAGCCTGATCAACGAATCCACCTGTCGCCCTAAAATCGATTTTAATCGTCGTTAGTGATTAATAAAAAACTACTATTCATGTGCACATACTTGGTAGACCTTCCTACACGAATATTGTAAGTACTGTTGACACCTTGGCAGCAGTTATCCCAGGATGTAAAAAGGTAGTAGAAATTGCCGTTCTTGAAAATGACACTGGCTTCGATAGCGCCGTTGTTCGCTGTGCGCTGTGCAAGCGCGGTAACGGTGTTGCTTGAGAGTTTTCCTGTTGACGAGCTGAGTGACATTTCTTTGATACCGGTCCAGAAACTTCCGAGGGACAGGAGCCAGTTACTTCCATCTGCAGAAAAGATTTCAATGATCACATACACTCAGTCGGAAAATGTGTAGGCGCACCGATCAAAAGGCTGCAGAACCATGAGCATATAAGGTTATGCACTAATAATGTGAAAGGCATAAGGTGGCCTTACTTAGGATCAATAGCCTGTCCTCAAGGTCAATTTAAACAAATGATTCTGGATGGAATGAATCATCATACATTGTAGTTATTAGCGCTTGAAGTCGACGTGACCAAACCCAAGTTGCTAAAGCTTCCTTTGGAACATTTAGATCTATTTCCCGTGGAAAATGATAAAGCTAACCTGGTTGACCAGTCGAAGACTTGGCGAAGAAGATGGCTGACTGACATGACATGGCTTAGGACGTAAATCATCGACGACGGTGAGGAGAACTCACATTCTGAGAGCCAAAACTTGAAGCGGCATAATAAAGCTATATCGGTGTTTTAGACAGCTACAGAAACGATAGAACTGTGTTCTAACATAGAATTCCCCATTCAAGTACGTGCAATCAGGCGCCCACAGGTTTCTGGATTGATGAGTGAGAAGGCCAAGAGAGGGTTCAGGATGCTGTTGCGATCTTACCCGTTGGATGTTCCGGTGTATTGGTCTGTCCAAGGAGCGCCGTTAGGCCAAACTGTTCCAATCAGAGTCCAAGCGGTACGGTCTTTTGAGGTTCTGATTTCAATTCCAACAGCAGTGGCTTTGGGAGTATTTAAAAATATGCATCCGAATTTTGAATGAATAAACGTACAAAAAATGAAGTAAGTCCCATCATTGTCCTTGCACATGGTCGGATCATGGACAGCTGTATTTCCGGTCACTACTCCGGGACCGACGACTGCACGTCCTAGAGACGCAAGGGCAAGTGAAGGTAGAATTGCAGAGAGCCAATGCATTTCGGGGAATATAATGGGGGGTCTTGGTGTGTCTGCATTTCCAGAGATTTATACAACGAGATTCGACTTCTCTCCGAGGTTAGTAGGACAGCTCCAAGAAGCCCGACTAAAATCACAGTAAAGGTAGGAAAAATTTGGAGTGAAAACATCGGAAATTTTGCCAGCATGTAGTCACGCAACCCGTTGAAAGGATCCGTACGTCGGTCCAACCTTCGCTGATGCATGCAATGACAATGAATGACATACATCTGGGTATAGCACATTCAGCACCACACCGCAACAAAGGTCACAGGTTCATTACACCAGTTCTTGTCCAATGGATAGAGAAGATGGATTGTTTAAAGCAACTTCCCGAAGAACCTCGTACATAACTGCCATACCGAAATAAAAGTCAAGGGGCCGCGAGCAGTTGCATGGATGAAAACCGAAGATAGACAGACGGTCCGGGTCCGTCTCATGAGGTTGTTGAAAGTGGCTGTGTCAAGCTCGTGATCGCCATTCGTTCAACCTGACATCTTGCAATTTGGTGCACTGCCAGCGAATTTCAACCGTACAAGCTGAGCTTGTAACACAAACAACTTCATAAAGCAAGTTATCTCGAGTTTACGATTTCCTAGCTATCCCTGGTGGCCGACTCCATTCACAGTTCCTCCTCATTACAAGTTTAAGTGCACACTTTCTGCATACTTCGGGTGCAATCCGGGCGCGTCATATTTCTCATACCCGGACTAGACATGAGTGGAAATGCAATAAAGTCAACGAGCGCAGTCCCTGTTTTGCTTTCCCGCTCCTCCTCAAACCCCTTTCACACAAAACATGACTACCTTTTCTTCAACTGGCCAGCAAAAGGCAGTCCGATGGCATCCACCTTCTTATGATATCCGTGTGGAAACGGTCCCGATCCCTCAGTGCGTCATTGGCGATTGCCTATTCTTGGGAAATATTGCTTTCAGGGGCTAATCGCGCTTGGGCTATCGTTCCAGGATTTTACAACCTGACGATGCGATCGTCAAGGTCAAGGTTAGTGTCGTCCATAATATACTGAATCTACTCTCGAGGTTGATTCATCTGCTTGCGATCGCAAAGTATGGCGCGCTTTGTGGTAAACTTTCAATTTATTTAAACCTGTGGTGGAGATGCAATGAATGATCTCTCGACTCCAGGAAGCGATTTACACGTCTACCGCGGTCACGGAGGGATTGAAGCGAAAGTGTAAGACCTCAGAACAATGAAAGCTTGTTGGATCGTTATTCAATGATTGTGTCTAGGCATATATGCGGTCACGAATTTATAGGCGAGGTAGTTGCTCTTGGAGCTAGTTATGGTGGGCACTCACCAGGACGACCACCGCTCTATTCGAGCTTGAAGGTTGGAGACAAAGTGGTGTCCCCTTTCACTGTGAATTGTGGCGAATGCCAGTAAGCGATGATATTCCATGGTAGCCTTAATATGCTGAAAGACTATCTCTTAGTGTCTGCCGCCTTGGATTTACTGGACGATGTCCAGAAGGTTTTTTGTTTGGCTCTCCTGCCCTTGACGGGGGTCAAGCTCAATATGTCCGGGTACCCAAGGCAGGCGGGACGCTCTTTAACCTAAGCGACTCATCCACTTGGTCCAGCAACCTTCCAAAGGAAGCACGAGAACAAGCCTTATCTAATCTCGCAGACAGCTCGCTCCTCATTCTGGCGGACATTTTGCCTACAGGGGTGTTTGCTACCCTTCAAGCGTTGAATCATCCAAAAGTGGCCCCTGTCCTCACAGGCAGGTCGTGGCCGCTTTGCTTCGAAAAGGAGGTGTCTGGTGGGAACGAAGTCAGCTTTACTGATGAGGATAGGGTGCTGAACGTTGCTATCATTGGATTGGGCCCCGTTGGTGTTTGCACCACTGTCAGCATGCTTGACGCAGTTGCGAACCGGAAAATTTCTTATAGGATTGTAGCGGTTGACCCAAATGAGTCTCGGCGCGAGAAAATGAAGGCCGTCTATGAGGCTATTGATGCCTCTGGAAAGGGCACTGGTCAATTCGCCGTCTGTGATATTGAAGAGTCCAAGAAAGTGGTCAAGGAATGGACATCGGGAGTAGGATGCACTGCAGTTCTAGAGGTACATTATTTTTTGAACTGTATTATGTGGATCTAATCAGAATGTCGACAGGTTGTCGGAAATACTAGTGCAATTAGTCTCGCATATGACCTCGTTCGTGCCTTTGGCGCCATCGTTTCGGTTGGGGTACATGGTGCTCCTCCTCTTCCTTTGACAGGAAGTCAGTTATATAACAAGAATGTGTCATTCGATTTTGGAAGATGTCCTGCACGCGCCATGTTCCCTCCGGCTTTTGACCTGCTGGGTGAGTCGTCAAATTCAAAGCACCAGAAAACAATCATGACTTATCTTTGCCTAACCACAGTCCGGAGACAGGATGTCTTTGGAGGCGTAGGAGAGAAGGCTAGTTTGATCGACAAAATCGTTGGCTTTGACGAAGCCGTTGAGAGCTATAGGGCATTTGACAAAGGAGAAGTTGGAAAGGTTATCTTCGATCCTTGGAAGTAATCTCCCGCTCTTTATTCAAAAGACGTAACGAAATAAGAACAAGAACGTTGGAAAAGAGTTTTGTTATATAGGGTGTATTCTGACTGATTTTTAAACCTCACTCAATTGCATGACTTCAATAATTTTTCAGCTGCACCACTGATTTCTTTTCCATATCCAGGGGCCTGAGCGCGCTCAAATAAGTCTATTTTTATTTCAATGATGACAATCTATTTTTATATCAACCTCATCTACTTTTCATAATTCATTTTCATGGTAGAGTGCAAGGTTTAGCTTAAATTCTCATAATACTTATGCAGCTTCAAAATACAGTATCTCGCTAAGCTTCCTTCAAAACAATGTGCTTAAAATCCATATGGGCAATCCCAAAGATCTTCCCACCCAGAGCAGCTACAGAAGGCGTTTGGATCACCTTTAAATGAGCCTAACAAAAGAGGCACCATTAGCAACTTGAAATTCGCATTTAGAATAGCACCCTTTCACATAGACACACCTCAATGCTGTCCCAACCAGCAGCTTGGGCATAGTCAGATTGATCAGAATTTACCACTGGGCCTCGAACTAACGGCAGATGAATACCATCCTGCCCAGCCACGCCCGCCTTGATCAACTCTGCCACTTCATCAATCTCAGCTTGTGTATGTCCCTCCTTTGGTTTGACGATTGCAAACTCTGTCACAGCCGCGCTGAAGGCGTTCGTCGGATCGTTATCATAGTCTATGAGATGGACGGATGGACCAGGTGCTGTGAACAGCTTTGAGAAGAGTGGCATGAATCCAGAGTGAAACTCTGGATGTTGTGAGGCTTGTTTGTGCAGTTCAGGTGATTTCCATACTGTCCAGAATATAGCCGTCCGTCAAATCAAACAGTGTTGTAGGAGGAATTAATACGAACAAACGAATATATGGGCATGGGTGGGCTCTTGCACCTCAAATCCCCAGAACACCCTACAAGTCAAAATTTAACACTCTGGGATTAGCGAGGAGAATGAAGAAGTACTTCAAAAACCCTGTGATATTATTATCGAGCCATACTTTTAGTTGGTCAAACAGAGATTTGTCTGCAAGGAATCCCTCCGATGCAGTGAAAGCAAGGTGTTCAACATATGATCTGTTTGCCATAAAGTTGTTGATTGGAGGCACAACGGCTTCAGGTTTAGAAAAACGTGCTGAGAATTGAAGGGTGGGCATTCAAAGGGCCATATCATCTTGTCTTTATACTATTAACAAAACGAAATGGGCCCCCTGTTTCGCCAAATGGGCGTTTGTCATCTGACCGTCGGCTGTCGGGCGCCTGTGGGTCTTCGACAATGATCCGAGATACCGATTCCGCATAACCCGACAGGTAATCTAGACGCACACGCTTCATCATCACTTTACGGCTTCAACTCAAGTTAGGTCTGATTAAGCGAGACAATATCGCTGCTGAGTACGCTGACAACGATATGCATGATTTTAATTACACCGTGAAGACTGTTAGCAAGTAGACCACTTACTGCGCATGAGCCTACATTGATGAATTCTGCGTAGATAAATAAACAATCTTGTAAGACCAACCGAATGATATACACGAACCAATTTCATGTCCTTGATAGTGTCATTGTCCCCTACATTGATTGGAGTTGTGCCGGAAGTTGAAGAATGATAGCCAGACAAGATTAGTCCGCTAAGGTCGTAATAGGATAGGATAGGATAGGTTTCGTGATGACATTTGAGTCACAGGTATCAAAATGAGTCAGATGGTATAAGCAATTTGCATCGACTGGGACGGATGTTGAAACTCGGAGGAGAGGAAGACAAGATCTAATGAGAGAGAGAAAAGAATAAGGAATAAGAGTGCACATCACTCTATACGGTCCCAGGAAGGCAAGCGAACGACAGAGGGTAAATTGTCCCAAACTTCTTGTCGAAGCAAAGAGGTTTCACGAGCAAAATCCGAGCGACAACGTTTACATATAGCAGAATCTGCTGAAACTCTGTTTATAGTTTGCAACATAAAATGCAAGGGTCCAGTCCGCAAACTCCACGACCGACGCAGTTGGGAAACTAAGCGTGAGAAGGCTTTCCCGCAAGTATCAATGCTACTGGGCCCACAGCTTGGGGTTATGATTCGCTTGCCACAGAAATCTCGAATGAAATCCTCCAGAATCTGAAGTCGATGTTGATACATGAGTGAATAGAGTAAGATGTCAGAAGGTGCCAGTATAGATGACGGTTTTGAGGGGTGTTCAAGCAGAAGTTTTGGATGATCACCAGAAAGAATATCAGACAGCGAGTATAGAGATAGGAAATAAAGAGCAGAAGGAACCACAATATTGATGTCAGTTTCCCTTGCGAGATTAAGAACGTGTAAGGGATGTACGAATGGGTAGGTGAGCCCATTGACTGGCTGAGAATTTAAAGCGATCTCGACCATGCTGTCGTGTCCTTCAAGCGTTGAAGACCACGTCTGTGTAAGGTACTTTATTGCGCTTTGCCGGGGTTGTTCAATCATGTATTTTGTCGTGAGACGTAGAATGCCAGCCAGGTAAAAAAAACCGTCCGCGTCTTGGTTCGTAAAATTACTGGAAATGTACTAGAGTCACAAAGTGTATCCTGAGCATTGGGACATCTCGACTTACGGACTGTCATATATGGCATTGAAGAGATTTGACAGTTCGAGAGGCAAGTCGTATATGTATACGACTTGGCACCCTTCAAAAGACTCTGCTTCTGAATCCAAAACTTGCGGGAGTTCAAACATATGACTGAATACTTCCGAGTGCCTCGCCTAGACGGAACATTAGGCTTTATCCACACTCATTGCAATTGTGTATCATACAAGCACTCCTCGATGGAGCCGAAAGGCAGTTGGATCTTCCTGTGTGATGAGCACAATGTTTCCGTCATCAAACCACGGCTTGTATTATATCAGAAGATAATCACACAGGGACCTAGTATGAAACATACCTCTCCCCGTTTAACTTCACGTCTGCCCAGTGACACTCTGCGGTTCATGAGATGAATATATCCCGACGAATCGAGATTTGCGTGAATAGGGTTGCTTTTCTTAAAGAGTGTTGCTACAATTGCAGACCCCAGAATATTAGAGGAGTGATCCAGCACCGTTTAACGCGTAGTGCAATGGTTTTGAAGCCTGTATTCGTGGCAGGTGATGGTCGACATTGAGAGGTAGGATCCGGTCGCGTCAAAGTTGGGTTGTTTGGGTTTAGTTGGCAACAACCTCCGAGAAGGTGTTCAGTCAGTGGCAAATGACTTTGATCTGAATTGTAATCTTGTTGAAGCTCAGATAATAATATTAATTCATGACCGACACTCCTCGTTCTCGTTCAATATCCAGGGCAGGCACCCCTGTGCTAGCTCGATCCTCCCCTTCTCGCTTATCCATTCCGCCAGCACTACGGCCCACCCCCTCGCTCTCCAATTTGCATATCCATAGCCACACTACAGGTGCATCTTCGTTGCAGTCGAATCCAGATACACCCATGAAATCAGCAGATAATTTCCTGGATAGTTCCGCGTCTTCGGTCATAGACATGGAACCTGCGGAGGGGATTTTGATTCAAGATATCGACACCGACATGAACCACACAGATACAGAAGATATTGAAACAATAGACAAAGCCGCTGTGTCCACTCAAAATGATGGAACGAAGCAACTTCTAAGAGATCAGCTTCGGAAGAGTCTGACGTACAAGGTTGCCCATGCAGGTTAGGGGCCACTCCGTTCTTACCTGCCAATTCCCGCCTTATTGATGATATAGCAGCACAACCGGGTCCTTCAAGGTTGCCAATGCCAGGCTCTCAACCAGAAGACAAGGAATTGAATTTTTCGGGGGGTGAATTCGCTTTCCACCTGAAACGATAACCATTGATTCCATTCCAGTTTCTGTATATCCTCCTAGAGAGTACTTTGTTCTTACTGATGCTGGCAAGCCGGTGTTCATAAGGTGCGCTCCCACATTATTACTCGCCCATATCTAATGATGAGGTCTGAATATAACGCGTTATAGCCGACCTGGGGGTGTAGATCAAGACGCTATGGCCTCAACAATAGGTATCATGCAAGCTTTGATCTCTGTTTTCCTCGACGAGAACGATAAGATAAGGTCGATAAATGCTGGACGGACGCGTATCACGTTTGTGTTACGGTCCCCGCTGTATTATGTGTGTGCTTCTTCATGGGGCGAGCCCGAATCCATTGTACGTGCATTACTTTGTTTTTGATTCGTATCGTTGATGAATTGACCTGCGACGTCTTCGAATTTGTGAAGGAAGACAAGATCGCATCTTGAATATCTTCATCTTCAAATTCTGAGTATTGTCACTGCCTCACAGCTCAAACGAATATTTGAGCGAAGGACAAATTTTGACTTGAGGCGGCTTCTAAATGGTATGCGCTTCTTCAAGTTTTGTGCACCAGAGGCTTGACTTCGATCCATTAAGGCGCAGAACCGTTTATGAACTCTCTGCTTGTCAGATTAGAAACCGACATTGCAATGACGACGTCGTCTTTGAATTGTTTAAAGATGGAACCAGGTCTTCGGAAACGTATAGCGGAATCCCTTGTTCCGAGCTCCAAGATGAAAGTATGTTGTCGATGGAATGTCATCCTTGGCCTACTATTAATGCCAAACCAGGACATGCTATACATCATTATGATTGCGAGTAATCGTGTAGTGACGTTAATACGTCCCAGAAAGCATTCGATACATCCAGCTGGTGGGTTACAATCCCAATTGTCCTACTCACGTTAACTAAACACCATTCCGCAATCAGACCTACATATCATCATGAACACCATTCATTCACCGTCTATATATAACTCCCCTGCATCTGCATCTTGGATACCCGTTTGTCTCCCAAAATTCAATCCCTCTGGCTTCGTGAATGCATACATCACCTTTCTCCGCAAAGACGATGCCGTTCACCTTAACGAACCTATAACATTCGCTCCAACCCCAGACCCGGAGTCGCCATCATCAACAGAAACTATATCCAATAAGTCAGATCCACAGGAGGGATTGAACGAGTCTGGGATCGCGCTTGTATGTATCAATGGAGGCGGGGAATTGGAACTGATCAGAAGTTGGTGTGATTCAGTTGTCAAAGTTAGTATATTATATTTTTTCCATGCCATTTTCGAGTCCGTGGGGTGATTCTGTGTGTTGACTAATCTTTTCAGAAATTGACTTCTGATGGGACGTTGACCGCCCTCCTCAATGCTTACCAAGCTAAAGAAATGGACTACTCGGTATCCCAGCTAGGAATTCCTGGGCTGCGCCATTTTGTGTACAAATCGCGAACACAAGTACAGATCACGTTGCCCATTTTTGAGGACCCTTACGACCAGCCAAATGCCAGGAAGAGGTGAGCTGCATTTCCTATGGCTCTCGTTTTAGGATGGTTATGTCGATCTCGTCCCCCACATTCTAGGCTTATCACACTGTATCAAAACATACACGATGCAATACATGCAAAATCGGGACAGGAAGCCGGACTAAAGCTGCAATATATCAGAACGGAATCGGAGAGCGTGATGGGTTGGGTAAGCTTTTAACAGTCCGATTTGTGCAGCGACCTGAATCTGTCATTTTTCAACAGATTACTCAGCCATTCGAGCTTTACATTTCCATTTCACCTTTGCTACCGAAGAGCGCTGCAGTCGGTGCTGCCAATGCGGTCGCTCGCTGGGTCAAGAGGGAGGAAGCTCGGTTATTTTTACGAGACGCGCCTGTGTTTTGAAGTGGCTGTAATGTCATTTTTGTCAAAGCACAGTTATACATAAACGAAAGTCAATCATATGAACACCTTTCAAAAATACAAGATATACCAAAAGGTGAAGTGGATAAAGCACGGTTAAAGGGTGTGATATGTACCAAAAGTTTAGTCATCAAGTTAACCAAACACAACAATCATTGTCAATCCTTGGGCAGTGGAGTCGTAGGGAGAGGAGTAGCCGCATCGAATGAGTCCTGGAGTTTAGCCATCCCATCCTTCAACCCTTGTACAAAATTGTTCTTAGCCGAGTTTTCGACATAGCTCAGTCGGTCTTTATGCCATTTCAGCCAATTCTCTGCACGAACGCCATCGATGGACTGGTCCAACAATCCCACCGAGACGTCGATAACGTCGGGACGCCCAGCCTGCCACCAGAATGCAGTCGCGCCGCATGTTCCACAGAATTCATGATAACGTCCAGGGCTAGAAAGGTATTGCTTCAGGCCCTTGGGTCGTTCTTCCTCCTTGGACACTACGATAGGTTTGTCGGACCCTTTTTCAAAAACGTTTGTGCGAGAGACAAACATCCAGCTCTGGATGTCGAATCCACAACCTTGTCGACAATGTGAACAGACACAATGCCCCGCCAGGAATCGAGTACGTGAATGCACAGCAGGTTGTGCTTCTCCCAAAGTAGAAATCTGAGCAGGTAAATTGCTGCCGGAACCAGAGCGAGATCCGACTTCGCGGCTACCTCCAGGAGAGGGACGGACGCTCGCAGGAACGAGCATCCCTATCGAATTCTTGCGCACCGGCGGGTCAAGCCACCACTTGACGTCACTTTTGTTACGGATTGTCGACAAACGTGTCTGCGGGAGCGGGTACAGGATGTCTGGGTAAGGTGCATACGGCTGTGCCGATAGCTCGTTCGGGCGGGTTACATATATGTCAATTGCACCACAGTGGCAGTAGGCACGCATTTTCTGCGAGGTACGCGATGAATCCGTGCGGCTTTGAAGTTTGTCGGAGCGCCAGCCAAGGGGGATTTGCTCGCTGCCTACGCGCTTCGAGTATCGCGGGAGGACTTTGCCATCGACGACTTGAATCTGATCTGCCAGGCCACCGTCCATTGTGTCGGCGACATTGATATGGCAATACAATTCCGTTAACCCTTCTGCCTGCCTCAAAGATCCGCCTGAAACAAACCACTCCGAGTCCCTCGTCAACAAAAACAGATGGGCAGAACAATTGTGGCAAAAGTACCACGCCGTGCTCGCAGAAGTTCGGTACTCGGTGAGACTGGAGTCTTTACTCGGGTCGATGGGTTGCATAGCATATGGCCCACCAATAGGGGGCCCTTCTATGGGCAAAAAATAAAAGGCCATTTCACCTGAGACATGGCGGCAGATATCGCAGTGGCAAAGGAAGTTGGTGACTGGTATGCGAGATTTCGCAAATGCAACCTGGAAACTGCCTATTCCGCAATGGCATTGTGATTTGATGTAAATCGTATTTTCGTCTTCCATAAAGGTGGACATGGATGTTGGGGGAATGAATGTATGCGAAGCGAATCAGTTTTGAGACTTTCGGGCCATGATATCATAACCTCTGACCGTGAAACGATCGTCTTGGGAAGGCGAACTGCGGCTAACGATGGCAACGGGAATGCCGGAGCAGGCTTAAAAACGTATAACTATGTCTGGTTATCTGAAATATCTTGCTGAAAGGGTTGAAAGCCATTGTGCGTACGGTGAATTGCCAGTATGGCATCATTTTTAAGTATCTAGCAGCCAGGAACTGGCACATACAATCCAAATTAGTCATCGATACAGCGCGTATTTTCGAGTATAAAACATTGTGGTGCAGACGGTATCGGTGGTCATTGGTGAGCAGAGTCAAGAGCTAGTCCAAGTTTGCTTCGAAGAGTTCAAGGTTCAGCGACATCACTCGTCGTACGTATACGACGCGTCAATGTCACGCATAACACACCATGACGGCGTCAAGACCGTGTCACACAACTGTGGACGGTTTTGTTTTCTTCTCTCAACAACGGTCTCCTCAATCATGGCCTCAGTTCTCATGAATTTTCACCGCGGTCTGTGTCAACGGATTTATTCATCTTCAACAGTATTTGTCGCTGCCAGGCGTACTTTCGTGTCCGCAGACGCCCCCCAGCGTGTGCCACCACCACGAGACCCGTCTTTATTCCAGCTCGGACACGGGCCCTCCGCAAGACCTGCGGAGAACATCACGACAACAAAGAAGTTTTTGGAGTCTATTGGGCGCGGGATGCAAGAGAAAGTAGATCAAAATATGAGCTGGGAAGAATTATGGAAGCTTGACGGAAAGGCATTGCGGAAAGCTGGACTCGCTGTGCGCGATCGGAGGTACGCACTATTGTTTCCTTTCTCAAAAATCTATCATTTATCGGCTACATGGGTCGATCCGAGAAGGTATCTTCTCTGGTGTATGGAAAAATTCCGTCTGGGCTTCCCTCTGAGCGAATTTGTACATGAACCAACTCCAAAAAAGACGATACGCGGGTAAGTAGTGGCTTGACATCTGAACTCTCTTTCTCCATAACTCTTCGGTGCCGGGATGTTCGCTAATGTGTACATCTTATCTCTTTGTCTTGTTACAGTTGGGGACCTAAAGTACAGAATGGGAAACGGATACGTTCTCGGCGACTAAAAGACAAGTCAAAGAGAAAGGTCACCACATAAATTTCTTTGACTAATAATAGATCCGCGCCTTTTTTATGCATACCATAGTTTTCCCTATTCAATTTCAATCTGAAACGAATGCAAATCGTATCTTTTGAGGTCAAAACAAACTGAATATACATTGTACAACAATTGATAGTAGGTAAAGGTGCAATGTCACTAGTAAATGTTACAAGGGCAGGTCAGGGATTAGACTATACAGTAGGGGTGGATCAAACAGAACTGAAACTATAACGAGATCGAAAGGCATAGAAAGATGTAAAGAGCAAAACCAACCAGTGACGAGAGAAATGAGGTGTAGCAATGTCCATAACATGTTACGAAAATATTGATGAGGAAGAGAGAGTGAGAAACCGAGTTTTGCAACGATCACGAGCGACATCTACGCCTTCCGAGTCGATGCGCCATAACAGACGCAGATCGGATCGTCCTTATCCTTACAGTCACGCTTAAAGTGACGACGTAATGCGTCACTACGGCTGAAGGATTTCCGGCACCCTCCAACCCAAAGCTCTGCCCCATGGTCTTCTTCGATGGTATATACATCTTGTAACCTCGGTCCCTTGAGGCCAAACATATGTGCGTCCGACAAACGCACCCCGATGCAAATAGGGTTTTTGGCCTTGTTGAGCACCATGTATTGGTGGGTAGCCAAATGCCTCGTGAAGTCACTGAGGCGCTTGCTCTTGCTATGGTAGCGGCAACCATTGACGCGCTGAGGGCAAACAAAATTGAGGGCGACAATAGAAGATTTTGATAATGGAGTGCGCTCTTTGAGTTGAATGTTGCGCGGTGATGGTTGACCACGCCTTGTGTAGTTCCGGGGCTTGTGAGGGGTGGGACTGAGAGATTTTGCATGCGTAGATGCCTGTTGCTTAGTTTGAGTGGGGGAAGAAGGCGCCGTACGAGCCAGGCGCTTCGCTGGACGTTCCTCCTCAACAAAATCTAGGGGGGGAAAAGCAGATGAACGCCGACGCTTTAAAGCGGACGATGGTGCCACGGAGGCGGGAGCCTTTGACGGGCGTGGCTTGACAAATTCAACGTAGTCGTCGTCATAAGTCGCTTCATTGTCGTTACTGTCTGCATAGACACTACTTGTGTCTTCGTCTTCGTTTTCTTCACGAACTGGCTCCTCCTCTTGAGGGGCTAGAAGGAGAGGATGTAACTCGTCCTTGTCAAGCGGTTCATGAAGCGCCTGGGGTGCTATGCCACACGAGGAGCCAAAAGAAGAGTACGCGTACGAGTCCAATGCGTTTATATTCCTGATGAAGAAATTGAGCAGGCAGTAGCCTATAACGAGCGATGGAACCTTACGGTAAAGATAGAGGCAAGTTAAGCCCTTCCGGGGTACAGAACTCCGAGCTCGTTGAAGAGTCATCCGAAATATTGTTGGAGGTGTAGAAAGTGTTGAGCGGAAGTAGGTCGTAAGGAAGTTCGTCGTCTACGTAGAAAAAATTAGCCATGGTAAGGAGAGATAGTATGGGGGATTAGACAAAACTTGATAATGGGCGAGTTTTATTTATAGGGGGGAATAGTGATAGTGAAGCATTTTACGTTTTGGGACGAAGGCGATAATTGGACGAGGACGGTGGGCCTTGGTTGTTACATCGAGGCTTCAACGAGGTCCCAACTCTCCCGCTTCCCACCCCATAAATGGTAATCCCCGCGTAACAATGCGCGCCAATTTACAAAGAGCACAAAAGGCTCTCATAGTTACTCCTTCCGCTCTTTGCAACAAAATACAATCGTAGTCAGAATCTGCATTCCAGAAGATATATGCTGTGCATTTTATCGAGCTGTATTCGCAGTAGTTGTTGGTCACTGAATATTTTTCAGTTTTTGTGTATCCTTCGAGAGCAACGGTCCAAGAACCTGCCGAACATTGCCGGTAAAAGAAGACGACATATCGGTACAGCATCAAAGGCGTGTAAAGCCACTTAAGAATCACCACGGAATGCGATTGGTTTTCAATGACAGAACAGTGCCCAACCGCTATCAGTAGATAATCAAAATCGTCAGCGTTTCCCACTGAAAGACAAAGAAGAAGGAGCACTCACCGGAACTAGACTAAATGTTGACTCGGGACCTGGTTCCTCATATCGCGTGATATCATTCCTTGGACCTCTTTCAAACAAAAAAATCGTCATTGAAGTACAAACAATCAACAGAGCAGGACAAAGGGAAGAAAAGTGGGCTATTCTATCGCTAAGTAGAAACATTGCTTTCGTCGTACGCATCGTTTCGAATTCGTCAAGATGCCTCATCATGTAAGAGAACATATTCTTTGGTAGAAAGTCCAAATTTAATCACTGAGAAATGTTTTGAGCTTTGTATCGCTTTCATTAAGCGGAGTCAGACGCACCATCTCCTGCCTTCAATTCGTAATAGCGAGCAGGAGGAATTGTCTCATCGTTGACGAGAGTACCGTTCGTCGACTCAAGATCTATCACAAAAGGCCTTCCGGGAAAAATGAGATCAGAATTTCTTTCACGAGCATGTGTTAGAAGGCAAGACAAAGGGCAAGCTTACTTCACGACACCTTTAGAACTTCCAAACTCATCTTTTTCTTGCACGTAGCGGTCTGGCGAAGTCAACAATCAATTCTTTTAGTCCCCGACAAAAAGTCGCACAGTAGTCCCGAGAAGAACGTACATTGGAATACAGCATGTTGTTTGGAGCAGGATGGATGATCGACTGCTATATCTGCGACCAGGCGGTCTCTGCCCACTAAGTAGGCACTTTGTCGGTGTATATGGAGAAGTTCTAGATCCGATCTCATCAGCGTCCATACGGTCTTTTTACACCCGTTATTCGAGAGTTAATGACTCACCGACTTGCTCTGCGTCTTTGAATACATATAACCTCCATCCAAGCACGGGCTTTCGTGCCTCTGGAGGCTCATTGTATTTGAGAACTGTGCTCGTCCCGTCAACCGCTTTCACGGTGTTTGTTTCCGCAGCCAAAAGGCCAGAGGGCGCAAAATTCGGCTTAGACTTGTCCGCAGGGTCCTGCCCTGAGGGAGACCCAGAACGCGAGCCCCGAGACCTAGGGGAAGCAGACCGGCGCTGGCCACGAGACGAATACCGATCCCTATCGCGTGCGCTATCATACCTTTCCCTATCCCGCTCACGCTCGCGCTCTCGCCGTCGTTCATCGTATCCCCTGGAATCGCGCTCCGACCACCTGTCCTCGTTCCTCCTCGATCGGTGGTGATAGTCTCTTTCCCTGTCCCGTTCGCGGTCGCGGTCAAGATCCCTATCACGTGCAGACGATCCATAGTCTCGTTCCCTGCGCCTACTTTCATAACCTCCACCCCGTTCCCTTGAGCTGCCTCGTTTCACGCTGCTACTCAGGGCACCGTCCTCGTATTCGCGGGACCTCTTTGGTGAACGAGAACGCCTAGACATTATACTTCAGAAATCTCTGAGACGGTAGCGCGTATTACCCTTGTTTTTATGCAAAGTTAGATCCCACAGTGGGGTATATCAACGAAACTCAGGATTGAAAACGAGTAGGTTTGTCAATTGATGAACGCTCGACTCAGTTCGATTCGACCAGGTGCAGGACAACTTTTGAGTCGGAGTTTGAACCGAGTTGAACCATCGGCCCGAAGTTGTGTAGTCAACTGTAACTGCAATGATGTAGTTCGTTCGTTTGGCTAAAGAAATGAATTAATGACATGTCATACCGAGTTAATGAGTATCCAACCGAACCTATAGAACGTATCACCTGAATTAGTTTGTAATAAAAAAAATTGCATTCATTGTTGGGTCGCCATTTGAGCTCAGAGTAAACCATTCAATGCTTTCAAGATTCAAAGGCTCAGCTCGAGACGCTCATTCGAATGAGAGACTGCGGACACATGCAAAGTAGAATCAAGAGGCGAGCAAGATCTAAGAAAGTATCGCAGTGGAAGAGGTCGTCTCGTCGATTGTATGGCTTCGCAGAGGTAGAATGTTAACAGCACGGTTGTTCATTATCTTTAAGGTAGACGCCTTTCATGGGTTTCACGAGCTTCCATGAGGGGGATGATAGATGGAAATATTGATTATATTGGCTCATGGCGCACCTAGTTCATCGGCATGAACGCTTGATACAGACATGGGGGGGCATTTGAAAAGGAACGGTTGAATGGTCATTCCAATTCTTGGTGACGAGGGTTTAATAATTGTATAGTTGAAGAAACGCAACTTCAAGACTTAACTAATATTAAGCATTTAAGGATACATTTAGTACCTGATACAATCGTACACTTGAATGATGAGCATGGGCGACAGTGACTTGAAGTTCGGGAAACCAGAAGTAGGCTAGCACAGTATGGGGGGAATTTCCGCTCTTCCACAGCAGAGCGAATTAAATAGGGAAGTCGTGGCAGTAGCTCTGGTTCTGTGGAAACTCTCAGGCAAGACAAAGAAATTAGAACACGCGTGAGAGGCGCCACTCGAAGAAGCTGGTATTGCACTGAGTGGAGGGACGTGTATACCAATGTTTGATACTTTCAGTGTTTCTCACCCTAGGGCAGAAGCTTGCTATGAAAACACGGTTATTGATGTAGTTGATGTAGAATATAGAGAAAGAATCGTTTGGGGCAGCAGAGGGAACAATAGTCAATAGCCAAAACTACATCAGTGGCCAAGGCAAAATCCCCAGCAGCTAACGGAGCAAGTGCCCTACTATGCAGCCCAAATCGGGGTACTTTGTGTGCTGTATGCAGAGAGCTTTGGTTTTAAAAGAAACGTAGCTGTGAGGTATCTCTAGTAGTTTCGACGATCAAGGGGAATGAATGGGAATGATCATTCATTACAATTTGCAAGGAAAGTTCAGATGCCGTGTGGTGTACGCTATTTCAAACTCCGAAAGCGTTACGTCATCATCTGTAGAGCTAACTCAAGCTATCCTTTGTTGAGTAAAACGCCTGGATATCTTTTCTTTATTTCATGGCTACGGTCACCCATCATATCCGTTCATATTATAATCCAGAAGACCGTGAGACTTTGGAACTGGAGACAGGGCAAGACCCAGGATGCATTAACCCTGAGCTGGAAACGGTCCGAATTCTTGACCCAGAAGAAGAATGGAGGCAGGAGGCGGCCAGGATACCCATACAGCGTCCACAACGTGCCCCACCGCAATTTGTACCCGCGACACTCTCCTACGACGAATGGAGCTTCTCTAAACCAACGCTGTCGAAAGACGAAGCATCGTCTTCGAAAACTCTGGGCAGAAACCTTTCTGGGTGGTATAGATCTCTAACGAGCAAACAGACGAATTCGAAAGCCTCGAGCTCCAAGCAGCAGGATACAAAGCATGGCGTTTATGAATCGCAACCTCTTGTTGAAAATATCCCAAAACCTGCTCCGATGAAAGTGGATTCGCGGAACAAGAACAACTGGTTCATCATGAAAGCGATTCAGTCCGAGGCACCCTCTGCCTCTTCTTCGTCATCCTCGACCCCGACGTCAACTCTAGCAGACATCCTTTCTAGAGAACCTCCTCCTCTTCCTTCTCAGGAAAAATTTACCCCTCCTGTTTGGCTTGAGATAGGTCCGTCAAACAAAGGTTTTGGCATGCTCCAGAGGTCAGGCTGGAACGAAGGAGAACCCCTTGGCCCTGATGTCATTCGCCGAAAACCCGTGAAGGACTTGCTTCCAGACGAAGATATGATCTCATCTAGGGAAAGAGGGAAAGAAAAAGCTCGTTCCTTTTCCTCCAACGCCCCTTCTCGGCGTGAGGTGATGGAAATGAAGATGACAGAATTTGACGACGTGAGTGAGCTCCGGAGTGTTGACGTGATAGACCTCACCCTATCAGACTCGGACTTGGATGACGGCGAATCTCTTCCAGATTTTGACAAAGACCCCATAAAACACGAAGAAGAATCCACTTCAAGAGAGATGGATCCACCCAAGCCGGTTGACCGCATATACGAGGACGTTTCTTCGCCGTATCGACGGAAAGCTCTTCTCACACCTATTGCTACCGTGCTCAAATCTGATAGATTAGGCATCGGACTGAAGGCAAAAACCGAGGGGATTTACAAGTCATCGAAAAAACGTGTTACCCATGGACAGGCGGCATTGGCCGCGCACGTCAAGGCAGCGGAGGAAAGTCGGATACGTCGAAAACATTATGGCCGTGGCCGTAAAGGGTTTGAGAAACAACACCGGAGGGAAGAGGAAAATCGCAAGGCTATGCTAGCCTATTTGAAGGGCTCATGATGTGTCTTTTCGCAAGTTCTGTATTCACTAGAATAGTATACAATTAGAAATTGGATTGCAGAACACTCAACTACGGTTACACTTATGGAATAAGTAATTGCGACAAGACTTGGAATAACAACATAATTGCAAGAGAAACGTTAGAAATATCCAAAGTCGAAACTGAAACTCGTTATTATTTGTCGTAATATGTTGAATAAAGCGGTCTAATGGGGGTATACTTGCACCGGAACATGGATGGATGAGTTGAAGAGAGAAGAAAAGTTGAAGTTGAAAGGCGTTAAGGCATGGTGGATTGGCCCCACACTCCCTTTGCAGATTCGCATTTGACTGAGGCGACGTACATACGTAACCACTGGATCATCTCCTGGCTGATTTGGTTACACCTCGTCACGTCGATCATCTGGATCCGCTGGGGAGCGGCCAGGAGGGCGCCGTGGGGATTACGTTCCTGGAGACTTTTCATGCGCACATAATCAGCCGCAGCTGCAGATGCCGAAGACATCTTTGGAGCAGTAGAATGATGGTAGCGTTTGTACGCGTGGGGGTCAGCAGGGAGTCGGGATTCGATGAAAGACCTGAGAGAATCCCATGCGAAGGATGTACATCCATCGAGAGTCACATATTCAAGGTGGGGACAAGTCCACGGTTGAGGAAGCGATAACGCCTTTGAAATACAGTAAGGAATCGGATTGACCACAAAGGGAGACGATGTCATACCTTGAAGAAAACATTGGAGATATCCTCAACTTCCACAAACTCCAAAGTGACCAGTGACGGTAGCTTGCGAAGAAGATTCACAAACTTCATCTCGTTAAAATTACAAGTTTCTATGCGCAAATGCTTGAGTGGCAGTCTCGTGAGTGCCTGAGCATAAACCAGTTGCACCAACGATGTTGCATCCTCGAGGTAGCCAAGATCCAAGGTTTCGAGTGCGGGAAAGGATATATGGCTCATGATCTCCCGTGTAAAGAAAATACCTGAATAATAGAAAGACATTTTTTTCAGACGGGGTAGATGGATTTTATTCGTGACGGGCATATCGTAATCATCTATTCGGGCAGGCGAGCATGGATGGGAGTCGACATTGCTCATGTTACGCAAGTTGAGCTCTTCAAGCTCTGGGCATTGACGAAGTGCATCGAGCATAATGGCGACGGAGGGTGTAAATGAGTTGAAATAGCCCCCCAATTTGAGTACACGGAGCCCGGTCATTAATTTCAGGTCCCATCCAAAATTGAATGACGTCAGGGAACATGAACGAAGCTTCGGCGTGCATCCATTAAACAGGGAAAAGCGTGGGTTGGAACAGTGATCGTCTATGGAGTGGTACACCTGGATGGTCAGGCTCTCGAGAATAGGGGCGTCTTCTTGACACCGGAGGAGGGCAGTGTAGGCATGCGGTCGATTGGGCACAGTGAGGCTGAATGATCTCGTACGCCACATCGCCGGTCGGAATAAGTCCATTGCATGCATGATTTGCTCGTTGACGTTCTGAATATATTCGTTACGCGGGCCAAAATTAACTGTGATATCCAGAGGGCATGACTTAGATCGCATGAGTCGTCGCCTCGCCTTCTCCAGCGAGTTGTGCGGGCTGACCGAGATCTTCGCCCACAGAACAGGCGTATTCAACGCCACGTCCGCCCAGTATCGACTATTGGATAATACAAAAATATTAGTCCCGAGCATAGCGGATACGTCAATTTTGCCACACACCAAACCAGCATTAATGTGGGCACCATAACAGGGTCCTCGTCGCCCATACCGAGAACTCCGATAGTAAATATGCTCGACAGAAGCTCACTGGGTAGCCGAAGGACGGGGGACTGTAATCGTACTGCTGTCTCTAGCTTCGACTCGAGCTCGGTGCGCTCCTTAACCAAAGCAGCCATCTTAATGTCGATTGATGAGAGCGCCTCGCGCAAATAGGCTATCGACATGAACGTCGGGGTTCGAGGAATGTAGACGTCGTCAACATTGCTCACTCGAGTCTTCAAGGGGGGTAAAGTGGTATAATTTTTGAGTGATGATTTCCTTCGCCTAGTAGGATTTGTAAACGTGCTAGCAGGTATTCGTGCAGGATAACTTGAAGTTGACATGGAGGGGAGAGCAAACAAAATAGGGCACGACGAGATCGAGGCGGCCAAGGACAGCTTCCCAATTTAAGGATTATGGGTCCAATTGGGTAGTATAGAGTCCTGCGTTGGTATCGGCACCACACCAGCCAGATGCAGTGTGTGCAGAGAGTAAGACCAGCGCTCAGGCAACCTGAGCAAGATTCATTTCCGTGTCAGTGGGTGAATAGGGATATCGGCGGACGTGGCGCACCGAGAGCTCTCTAGGATCAGCGCAATGGAGACTGAAGACGAGGGTGAAAAGGCGAGATCCATACGGACATGCGCTGGCTTATAACGATTTGGGCGATCGCGTACTGATAAAGACGTACCTACCCAAAGAGCTCGCCTGTGTTCCGCAAATGCACGAGGCAGAAAGCATGCCAATGGCTTTCTCGCAGCTGGACAAGGATCCAGAAAAACCTGATGGCTGACCTGCAACGTGGGATTTTGTAATGAACATCGAGGGCACGAGGAAGGGAACGAGGCAGACTCAGCCCAAGGCTTCAACATTATTTCGTCTACTTCGGTCTTCCAATCTCCTCGCAAGCCGATTTCCCGGGCCAAAACAAACATTTATGTCCCCAATTCCCATTTGGCTCATTGTCGCTGATACATGACTTCCAATTCTTCACTTGGATATCTCAAAGACTCAATGGCTTCGGCCATGTTTACTTTGCTTACTCTGAACTAACTACTATCACAATCAACCTCTCTATCTTGTCTGAGAAGACACCTCGTCTGTGTATCGATAATACCAAAACTGGCATAGAACCTGACATTTGGAGTGAGTACAAACCTCTCGAAATGTACTCAGAACTTACGAAGATATCGAGGAAGACTGTCAGCATACTCCCTGTGCGACGTGCCATTAGCTATAATTCCAGCCTACAAATTTATCTAAGCGCACCAGCCAACCAGCCACCGTTTGTGATGAGATAGTGTTTATCCATACTTTTAGCGCAGATCGACAGAGCATACGTCGAATTACCGAATATGGCAAACAAGAATAGCGCAGGAGACAAGCCTTCGCATCGTGTCTTGAAATTTTTTACTAATTGCAAATCAGAGTTAGTGCATGCCGAGAAATGAGAGGGAGCGAGGCAAAGTTCTGACATATTTGCGGAACACGAGCGCCGAGCTAAAGCCCATAATGAATTAAAAGCGAATGAATCCAGTGGGCATTGTGGACTTACGAAAAGCAAGGCGCTGGACCAGCCCAGTATTTGTATAAGCCACCACTTCTTATCTTCCTCGGGAGGCACAACGAGGTCTGTATCTTCATCCTTAGTGATCCACCAGGCAGCCACACCCACGCCGACCACGAAAGCAATAGTCAGAATGTAGCGTATAGTCAATTTCTTCGTGAACACGGGTTCTTCATGAGAACGGGAATCGCCTCCAAGTAAAGGGGTGTTTTCTAGTGGCGCTTGTGAGTCGCCGCTGATTCCAGTAACCAAACGGTTTCTCTTCCAGCGATAATAATAGATCTGGAATAGCAGAATGGAGTCGCATGTGGTATACTTATGGCGAGATAATGAGCACACATATAACTGCTTGGAGATACTTTATGTTTGGTAAAGACTCACATACAGGGCCAGGAGAATGACCGTCGGCAAAAGTCCACCTAGAAGTGCACCCACCAAATTGGTTAGGTCGCCTAGAAGCCATATGATGACGAACAGGACGCTGAGGCCTTCTCCGGATTGCAGTGTATAGTTCTCATAGACTTGCGGAGAGTAAACGACGACCCTAGGCACAGATTCAGTTCTTATTCGGTCCTTAAAATGGACAAGGCGAGTGCATTACCAGCAAGCAATAGATATCCATCCTAGCTAATTATTGATGCTTTCAAGCTCAAAGAAATGCAGCGATAGTGTGGGGGAACATACGATGCTACTTAAATTGTCACCAGAAAGCATGATGGCATGGGCGTACAAAGAGGAGTTTTACACGAAAGAACTCTGCGATTTTCGTCCAGGGGCCAGCGGCTTAAATTAGAGCAGTCCGAGCCGTAAAGTTAAAAACGGCCTGTCACAGTCACGCTCACGCATGTGAGCATGTGACCGGACGGCACCAGAGTGCGCGTCCAACAAGTTACAACGCCTCCGACCGACCCAACACTTCATTTACCATGAACGACGGCCAAGAAGCCTTCCGACGACTGGCAAAACAACTTAGAACAGTGGGCGGAAGTGCCAGGGGAGGAGGACCCGGTGGAAAGGGCCTTTTCGCCGGAAGTGGACTTCTCGTTACTCTCCTCGCTGGAGGATTCGCGTTGAACTCCAGTTTGTTCAATGGTGTGTCATTTTCTACCCTTTTTCAGCTATAACGGAACTGACTGGATTAAAAGTGGACGGTGGTCATCGTGCTATCAAGTACAGCAGGTAATAGTAAATCTGAAGCTTTGCTGGGGTATCTGGTTAATTGGTTATTTCAAGGCTACACGGTGTGAAGGATGACATTTACAGCGAAGGAACTCATTTCGCAGTGAGTAGAATGATCAAAATTACTGTGCAAATCTCATTGCCACAAATAGATTCCTTGGTTTGAAACTCCCATTGTGTTTGATGTTCGAGCTAAGCCTCGCAACATTGCCAGTTTGACTGGAACAAAAGGTGCCTCCACCCACTGTTTCCTTCCTATATATTTAACATAGAAATATGCAGACTTACAAATGGTTAACATCACTTGCCGTGTACTATCAAAACCAAAGATTGAAGGACTGCCCCAAATCTACCGCGAACTTGGCAAAGATTATGATGAAAGAGTTCTTCCCTCTATTGTCAACGAGGTGCTCAAAAGCGTCGTCGCCCAATTCAATGCCAGCCAACTTATTATCCAACGAGAAAATGTGAGTGTATCCCTCTGAGGTTAAGTGCCTCCTGCTGAATCCAGATGAAGGTTTCCCGACTTGTACGAGATAATTTGACAGAACGTGCTTCCAAATTCAACATCGTATTGGATGACGTTTCAATTACTCATGTTGCTTTCTCTACCGAGTTCACGCACGCTGTTGAGGCTAAGCAGGTCGCTCAGCAAACGGCTCTTCGTGCCGCATACCTTGTCGACCAAGCTATCCAGGAGAAACAGGTATACTTATTGCGTCTGTCTTGCATGTATATGCTAATCCTATTTCCCCAGTCAATCATTGTCCGTGCTCAGGGTGAAGCTAAGAGTGCTGAGCTTGTCGGAGAAGCTCTCCGTAAAAATAAGGGTTTCCTTGAACTTCGTCGCCTGGAGGCCGCACGCGACATTGCCAATCTCCTTTCACAATCACAGAATAAAGTCATGTTAGACTCGCAAAGTCTTTTGCTTGACGGTTAGTCTCTCTAGTTATGTTGGTACGGTGCTTTATTGACTCTCCATTCACATAGTTGCTGGAAATGATGCCCAGGATTTGTTGAAAGTTACTACAAAGTGATCTGTAACTCGTGCAAAACTGATTATGGTGCCACTCCTTCTCCGATGCTCGAATTGAGGGTCTTGGGTGGTTTGTAAAAATGATGACAATTTTCTAGACTTCACCGTCTTATCAATGTCGTTAGGCTTCGCAGGATGGTGTACATCACCGTTCTCTGAGGCTTCTTGAACTATGGTCCGCGCAGCCCCTTCTGGTGCTACCGTAGGATAAATTACCATATTCTCGCCCGATCCGTTGGACATATGTGTCGTTTGCTTGCGGCGCGAATGGACATCGTGTCGAAGCTTTTTTTTTCAAGCCTTACACACGTGGTTGTGGTTGAAGTTATAGAGCAAAACCCACTTTGAAAGTTGCAAGTGCGGCTAGCTTGCGAAGTGAATTCAGATATGCTGAGGCCTGGCAAATGCTCATGACCAAATGCATCCGAAAAACTCAATACTAAGCATACAGGAGTCGGATATGATATACATGCATGTCTCCTGCTTCCGGCCCTCGACCATATCTTGAGCATAGCCGGTAAGTGTAATGTTGTTATTTGTCGGGAATGACACCCATGGGACTCTATTCCAATCGTCTTGGAGCTTAATGACTGTCCACATTGTAGAACGAACCCCAGAACCGACGGACATGTGAATCTATGAACAGAACCGTGATTCTCGGGTCTGAGTTTGTGTGGAGTATATATTCTTATCGTGGGCGTTGAAGGCAGGGACCCTTCAAGGGGACGGGAAAGCTAACGAGATTAATTACCACGAGAAGTATTTTCGAACCTTCAAAAGTGAAGTACGTTTGACATATTCAGACCTCTGGGTCCCTACTCCTGAGACCAATAGTGGAAGGACAATAGTAACGCAAAACTCCAGCTCTGTGAATCGATATAGGACACGAATTTCATCATCCCAGTGGTCTTTTACGGCGGAGTGGCATATTATGCCAATCTGGGGCGATAATTTAGAATATTGAGGGAGCTACTATTTCCGAGTGTTGAATAGTCGCAGGAAGCAACTGATACACGGAAAACACAAGTCGAGTTCATCGTTGATGCTGGTGAGGACATCGGGACAGGATTGTGCAGTAAGTGGTCAGTGAGCGCTTAGCAAGCGCTTACAGTGTTCTCCTGGCTATGAGTCAATCGTTTTCCTTGAGCTTAGCTAAATGCCTTTATAGTCTGGTTTACATGAATCCTCGCTCATTGATTTGGCACAGATGTAGAATTGACGCTATTAGCGTTCTGTGCTGCTACAATAAATATTAAATATATACAGAAACAAATTGAACTTCTCTCTCTCTCGCGGAAGTGAGTTTGGTATAATAATTTTACGACATAACTATGGTAAGGATATAACGCTATGTGCCTTTTATCCAACCCATAAGTGATCCGCCATGACAATTTTGTGGATTGGGGTGTGGGGCCAAGTTGTCGAAGGAGTTTGAATGATTGTATGATATAGCACAATTGCGGCAGTTATAGCAGCAGCTGTTACAGTAAAAGTTGCTGACGTCGGAAAGTGGGCGTACGATGTGTTGAAAATTGTACAATAGATGGGTATGTAGATATCAAGGATATAACATGTTGTGGATCACCAAAGCATTGAATATGAAAGCATATCGTAAGCATGCGCCTCTAACAAGGGCAATGAGCATGTTGTCAGCGATATGGAGGTGTGCGTGGTATTGGCAGGCCAGACCAAGAGATTGGATGGCACGATCATATTTTTCCAGCGATGCGGTCTTCGATCAGTTGCGCGACGGCGGCACCATCTACAGGAATAAAATTCCCTTGGAATCCCTCTGGGTAATCAACGTCGGGTTTATCAGGGTATGTTCGGTACCTATAAGGATAATAAAATGAGGAATTGAGCCTACAGAGTGGGGAAACAGGGCAAGACTAGATTACGCACCTATCTTTCCAGAAAGCAAAATGGCGCATTCCCAGGGCGCGGGATGTCCAATAATAATCATGAGCAAATCCTCCTGGGTAGAAGATCTCTATGACAGTCGAAAAACGGTTCGGATCCATGAAGACAAGATGGGTTAGACCATTGCCATGCACACCCAGCATAATCTACACAGAAAATGAGCATTGAATGACAAGCACATAAAATGTCGCGACAACATACTGTAGTGCGAGCAGCAGCCTGCACCTGCTCGTCCTTCGTCATATGTTCGGCGATAAGTTCGTTGAACTCCCAAGCCAAAGGCACTGATTCATCTCCTGTCGCAGTTTTCTGCCCATGCAAACCATCCTTCGCCGTTAGAAAATCGCTGCGTTCTTTGTTTTTCCTCGCAACAAGCTCCTGAATTGCTTTAACCATACGCTCATGGTCCTCCTTGATCAACTTGCGATTCCTGGCTGACTGACGACTTATATAACTGATGACAATCTTCTCTGGCAGCGGCAAAAGGTTCTGGTGTGATGCGCCTACATCTACTATATCCGCCGGTTGAATATTGGCATCCATACCCCTAACTTCTGCTTCTTCTGACAGGAAAGGAATCATTGCCAATGGCTTCTGCGTGCCGTCGACCTCCTTTACCAGTGCTGAGTTTCCAGACGTTAACTTTGCGACTCCCTCTTTCGCACCGGCAAAGCGCCAAACAGCCTCACGCAACGGCGCCCACCATCCGCCAACATGTAGACCTCTTAGTCTGACCTTCTTGCGCATGAAGTCCCATGCCTCGGACGCAGTGCGCTGAGTATTGGAGCCGCACATCCAACCGCGGTGGGAAGCACTACGATCAACGAGAAGGACTATTGGAAAATGCCATGCGCGCCCAGGCTCTCCTGGTTCTGTTGCCGTGGCTGTGATGCGGTCGTTCCAGTCTTCGATGTGCTCGACGATGAGAGAAGGAAGTGCCGCCCTGAGAAAGTATGAGTTGAAGCCTGGGCTATCGCGCCATCCATCAGCATCGCTGTGGGCGAAAATGGCGCGGTGCATTGGCGGCACAGGTGGGTGTGTTGTGGAAAAGTGAACGCTACTCAGGGAGTCGGGTTCGTCCATTTCTGTCGGGGTGATAGGGGGAGAGAAAGCACCATGCCAAAAAGCTTGTGCTCCAAAGAAGAGCTCGGCAACAAAGTGGTAGTAGTGTCGCAGGAATTGCCTTGGATCGTTGAAAAGAAGCTGTATACAGAAGACGTGAAGTCAACGTCAGTATCTATGAATATAACGTGTGCGGATGTATTGATGGAGAAACAGGATTTGCATAAGAAATTAAAGGCAAGATGCCACGTTTCGGAATGAGAAATCGGACATAAAACGTACTGTGTTGCCTTCAACTGTCCATACCCGATTCAAATGTTGCCCTTTCTTGTTTGACGTCGCTAAAACCCATCGCCTGTTGGCCTCTTCTGGTGATATGATTGCCATGTTGTCGTCTGTGGGTTCCCTCATTGCAATATTTTCTGGTGTGTTCTCAGCTTCCAGTCCTGTGCTCGTCATCATGCGGATTTCGGGAAAGCTCTTGCGAGCATCATCGTCTGCCACGATATATAGCGTCCCGTTTGACATGTACAAATTTCGGAAAAGTGTCCATCCAGGAGCATGAGCAAGTAGCTCTGTAGAGGGAAGTTCATCGAAAGGCAAAACTGGGGTGGACACCCTCGTCGTAGGGGTAGGTAAGGCAGTCACCACCACCGTTTCCGTCTTCGTTCGCAATTTCGTGCGGGTCTGGTGCCGGAAAGCCGTGACTGTGGCCTTGGGGACATTATCCTGGACATTGGTGTTGATGACAATAGACTGATCGTTGACGCTTGACGGTTGGCCAAAAAGAACTGACCAGACGTGCATAGAGGAAGCGCCGATCAGCAGGAGAAGCGCATCGCGACGGGAAAGCGAGCCATTGCGGAATAGCATCCTGAGGAACGCGACGGCCTCAAAGGAAGGTAGAATGGGCGGGAAGGAAAGGGTTTATCACTATCAAGAGGCAGAAAGCTTGGTGAACGGCAAACGGAGGTGGCGGTTGGGTAACGCTGAAGGATCAACTGACTAGAATGAATAAAATAGTATGTGATGCCCGAAGGCCTAATTATAGTGTTATATGTAGAGTTGAAAAACAAAGAGAAAAGGAGAAAGTGGACACAGGACAAGCTAGGACAAGGTGTAACAATGAACAGAACAATTTTCGGGGTTTATAGTATTGCCATATTAAGACCTATTTCAAACTTTATGTTTGTCTTAACCAAACGAGTTCTATCTCCTGAACACATCAACTTACAATCCTCAGCAAGACATTACTGTCCTTATATATACCGTTGTTATTATACTCTCTGGTATCTTCACAAGAAAATGAAACATCTTTCCATCCTACCATACAGGCAAAAGTTGCTTTCGAACAATGATATACAAATTGTTCAAATGTGCAACAAGATTCAAGGCGGCCAGACTCTGCATTAACGCTCTTCCAAGACTATGGTGCGTTTTTTGAATCAAAGCCTTTCGATATATTCGCATTGTTGTATCGTATACATAACCCATTAAGACGATTCCAAAATGAGTCTCTCGAAGTCGGGGGAACGGACGTTGAATTCACAATCAAACTTGCATTTGCGCCTGTGACGACGACGAAGCACCCAATTCAGTTCAGGTTTTCTTGACGTCAACACGGGAAAACTCACACAAGCAACGCGGACTCTTCGTAGTCGTTATTAATTTCGACTTCGTTGCCGTTTTCGTCCTTGGCTTTGTCAATGGTAAAGCAGGCAAGAACAGACGCGATTTGTAGCCACAACTGTATGATCGTGGGTTTATCGATACCATTTCATTGATTTATCTATAACTTACTGAAGAGCTGGCGATCGCTTTACCAACACATATCCTGCAAAGAGGCCAATTCAACAATATCTCTGTAATCTCTATTGAAGGTGAGCTTACCTGCGTCCAAAACCATACGCCAGAACCCTATCGTCATTATTTAGCTTGCCGTTTTCGTCGAAAAATCTTTCAGGTTTGAATGCGAATGGTTCTGGATAAACGTCTTCATCATGTGTCATAGCCCTTGAGAGATGATGCTGCATCAGTTTCTGAACAGTCAAGCGTAGTATTGCCATACCAAATATTGGGGAAAACAGTGGTGCCTGAGTAAAGAGTCAGTCAATGACAAAAAACTGGCATATTTTTCATTGAGTTTGGTACCTTCAGGAATAAAGTATCCCTTGAATGTGTCATCGGTAGTGACAGAGTGCGGTACACTGATGGGAATAGGAGGTTTGAAGCGCAAGACTTCCCGATAGATGGCCTCAATGTAAGGCAGAGACTTGCGGTCCGCCAATGTCGGAAGTCTTTTTGTTCCCAGTACGCGATCTAATTCGGCCTGCGCTTTTTTCTGAATTTCCGGATTGAGAACCATTTGGTGGAAGAAGGTCCCAGATGCGGATATCGTCTGTAGACTGTGATTAGTCTAGCCTTACTGATAGAGTGTAGCTCTTTTGACATACAGTATCCGAAGCCGCTTTAAGTGGGTACATATGTTCATCCTTAGACCTCCGTGATATCACGATAATACACTCACCACCATAGACTGTATAGGCAACATTCTTGATTATAAACTCCTCTTCGTCAGATCCACCACCGGCATACTTTTTCTCATAAAAATCAGTGACTAGAGACGACACAGCAGTTCCATCCGCCTGTAAAAGTGCCGGAATTCGCGATTTGCATCTGAAGGTTGGAAATCAAATCACTTACCAAGCTTTTCTTTACAAATTCCGTTGGGATT
Organism: Psilocybe cubensis; assembly: GCF_017499595.1. NCBI lineage: Eukaryota > Fungi > Basidiomycota > Agaricomycetes > Agaricales > Agrocybaceae > Psilocybe > Psilocybe cubensis. Next base: position 1,411,095 of record NC_063004.1, read on the forward strand.
CTCACCACTTCGTTGGTTAACCTTTTCACTTCTTCGGCCGCATTTCGCGATATGGCTCCAGGGAACCATAGTGGGACATGACGAAGAAGAGGAAAAACATTGATGAGGCTACCGCCAGGCGCCATGAGGCGACCTCCAAGGATAGTAGCCGCTTCCGCGGTTTCAATGACTGGGTCGTGAGGAGATTTGATGTCATAACCATACATCATGGCCATTGTCAGACCGATGGAAAGGCTGGAGACAGGTTTGTGATTAGTAAATAGAAGGGTTGAGGAAATCGTTATTTACACGTTATTATGAGCATCGTAGTCTTTCGGCGTCTTGAGGAGGGCTTGAAGGAATTGATGAGTTTTAGTCATTTGTATCGATTCATATTTCAGAGATGCTTGGGGGTTGAAGTTTTGTTGGCAGATCCTCCGATGCTGTCTCCATTCATCGCCGTAGCTTAAGAGTGCTACATTATACTCCCATCCCATACTAAAAAAACAAGATGAGAATGACAAATTGTTGCCCAGATATATACTTACAGTTTGATGATTGGCATCTGAGGTCTGTCGGAATATATTTTTGCGCGCTGCTCGAGAAGTTCAATTGCATCCTCGCGTTTATTGAGGATTAGAAGGTGGTTTCCTAGAGCTTCCGCATGAAGAATGGGACCTATGAAGTAGTTCAGTCAGATATCAATATGCTGTAGCCAAAACACTGACTGTCATATTTTTTTCCCCAATCAGCGTATGTCTGCGCAAATTTGTTAGGAGGAATATCAAAAATATTCCCCAGCAAAGGCAGCGGTTTGGGGCCAGGAGGATAGGGTGACCTTTTGGCATTGAAAAGTAGTAGGCTTGCCAGCTTCTTCGCTGCCCATATAGCCAAAACGACGTAGATAACGGACGTGGAGATACTCATGATAACAGAAAAGGATCCAATGAGAGAAAATGTCCGGTCCTTCTTGGTTGTCCATGCTTTATACCTAACATATGGAACTTCTCACAGAAACAGCCCGCCCTGCACTGAATCTATCATATTTGGAAACCATCCTGCACACGCTGACAGTCGGAAGCCCAAGCGAAAGGCTCCCAGCCGATGAGAACAATAATTCCATTGAAATTCATCCATAGCGATTCCGAGGTTCGGACAAGAGAGTGTCCACGGAATTGGTTTCTTTACAGTACGGTTTGCCGCCGAAAAACGGGTGAAACTGACACAACACTGGGTATAGTACCATTGTCTGGAAAGCCTGCGCACCGTATTGTGTCAAAATGATTTGTCTGACTAAAACGTAAGACGGACGTTGAACGTAAGATAGATGTTGAGTATTATTTCAATAGTATCTGGAACGCTTACGCAGTCTTTCTGTATGTACTATGTCTTCGTCTTCAAGGGCTTCTCGGGTGTCGAATATTTCATGGTGAAGACTTGGATACTTGGGTAGTCAACAGGTAATAAAAAATGTCAGCCAGGTCCAGGAAAAATTAGTAAATATCATCCAGCACGAGTTCAGAAGAAAGGATGTAGATTAGATCCAGACCTGGCACTCCAACTCACGGGTCAAGAACGGTTCTCAGCCCTTTTGCACGTCCCAAATCCCGGCACATGATCACTTCTCATCGGCACGTGCAAGTTCATGAGAGTCGAGACGGGACTCATTGACTGAAACATAACTATTAGTCAATGACAGTAATTGCCATGGCGCTGTGCACCTTTACGCACCTTATTCTTTTAACTGTATCATTGACGGCTGGCCAATCAAACGACTTATCTCGAAGACTCGCACCTCCATTCAAACATTTATGCAATCAAAACCTACCATCCGAACTTGCCAAGAGTCTCTTTGCCGTGTAAAATTAGTATGAAAATATGACTGCCGCAGCCTGCTAGCAATACCCATTGCTTCTTTGATGTGGACCATCTTCGCCATGGCTATTTCTTGCTGACTTATGCTTCGCGTTGACTGCCTATTCCGCACATCTTCGGTGTTATGCATATATATTCAAAGAAATGTCGTCTGCAAATTGGTCCAAGCTATATGCCAGTGACCCTTCGACGGGCAACGACCTGACTCTGCCTGGTCAAGATCCCTCACAATTTTCGACAAAAAGAATGGGTTAAAAAGTAAACAGTCTGCGACTCAAGGATACAAATTAACCGACAAATACCCAGTTACTGTGAGCAAAAAGTATGCATCATTCGATATATATCATTGCTGGGGATACTACTATACCTTCTCTGTAGTGATACTTCAAGGTGACAAATGAACTTGCACCTATCCGGGCTCATATCAACGACAATCAACTTTTTCATCAGAAATTGACGGGACGCAATCTTTTTTGCGCCACGCATACCATCTGATCGTATGTCCTATTACAGCCCTTTTGGGAGTTTAGCAATTATACTTACTCCCTATGTGTGGGGTGGGGTACATAACAGTTCTACCGAAAGATCAGAAATTTTCCAAGAATGGAATACCGGCAATTGATACTTATCAAGCGGCATTGACTTTTGGATGTTTGCGGTACGGTCTGGTACGGTAAAATCATCCCAGGCACCCAGTAACCAACGTCTACACACTCCCACGAACCGTAAATCAGCTCATGGATGCATATTAAGGAGCGACGGGGTGAATCTAATAATTGAACATCTCGTCGAGGGATTCAAAAGGAAGTCACGCCGGATTAGACTTTATAGAGCTTGTCTCACCAGGGCTTCTCTTTGCAAACCGTAATGTCTGTTGCCGACCTACTGCCAATGTCCTTCCAGCAAGCGCAAGGGGGAGCTCTTATTCTCGCAATAGGCGCGTTTTGTTGGGCGTATCTACGAACTCGGCGCTCAAATCTTCCATATCCTCCTGGGCCTCCACCAAAGAACATCATAGCAGGGAACCTGACCGACCTTCCTCCAAAAAGGGCATGGGAGACCTACTCGAAATGGGCAGAACAATACAATAGTGAGTATCTTTTGCCAGTGGTTAATTGCGCTAACACACATCTCATTATTTCATTAGGTGATATAATTCACTTCCGGGTATTTGGACAACATATGGTTATCTTGCAAACCCTTGACCTCTCTCGAGAACTACTGGAAAAAAGGTCTACCGTGTATTCGGATAGACCATACAACGCTATGATCGATCTGTAGGGCATGCCACACGTAGTGTTCCATCTGATAACACTAACCTGTAATCTCTCAGCATGGAGTGGGATATTGCGGTGGGATTCAAGCCCTACGGTCCCGAATGGAGGCATCACAGAAAGCTGTTTCAGCAAGGTTTCAGGACAGGTACAACAACCCTCCGGTACAGGGCCATCCAGACCGATAAAGTGAACGACTTTCTTCGTGCTCTCCTCGACAATCCTAACAAATTCAGACAACACTGCAAAGCGTGAGCCTTATCTAGGGTCATGTTCGGGTTTCGTAAATTGACTTTTTTCAGGCTGTCGGCTGCCGTCATCATGCGCGTGATATATGGATACGACTCCGCCCCTGAGGAAGACTATTTCGTCGAACTTTCGGAAGCAGCGATGGTGAAAATGTGTGATTCGTGGGTCGCGCCCGGGGCTATGGTGGTGAACACTATCCCTATCCTTAGACACCTTCCCAGCTGGTTCCCCGGAGCCGCTTTCAAGAAATATGCTATTGAAGGTCAAGAATTGACGAGAAAGATCAGAGATGTCCCATTTGCGTTTGTTACGAAAAGCCTGGTAAGTATCACGCCTTTCTTTGCACGTAAACTAACAGTATGTGAACTATGAAATTACCAGGCCGAAGGAACAGCCAAACATTCAGTGGTTTCTGAGATGATTGCAAACAACGAAGAGCATGAAACCATTAAAGAAGTTGCTGCAACCGGATACGGAGGTCTGTCCTCTGTTGAAGAAGCTTATCTATCTAAAAGTCTTATAATTCATTGTTGACAGCTGGAGCCGATACGGTAAGCACTCTCCTTGGCTCGTCTCATTCTTGCGGAAAAATGATCACTTTATTTGTATTGTAGACTATGGCCACCCTAGCGTGGTTCTTTTATGCTATGATACTTCATCCTGAGGTTCAAAGGAAGGCCCACGAAGAGCTTGATAGGGTCATTGGAAATAAGCGGCTTCCGACTTATGATGACCGCGATTCTTTGCCATACATAGAAGCCGTGGTCAGAGAAGTTCTTCGTTGGAGGCCGATAGTTCCTTTAGGTTTACCTCATGCCACCTCTTTTGATGATATCTATAATGGCCACTTCATCCCCAAGGGTACGTACTGATATCACTATTAGTAGTACTTAATAATCATCTACAGCAGGCACCATTGTAATGGCTAACCTTTGGTGTGTTTCCTTTCATCCTTCTGCGATTGTCGATCTCATTTTAACGCTAACAGGGCCATTGCTTATGATAAGAATATCTATGAAAAGCCAGAGATTTTTAATCCGGACCGTTACTTTAACAAGGATGGCACATTAACTACGGAAGGTATCCATTCAGAAGTATGGTCTTTCGGATTTGGTAGACGGTTAGTACAAATCTCACTTGACGTTATTTTTTTTTTTCAATGCTGATGACTCCGTTTTCAGCATTTGCCCCGGTCGTCAGTTGGCACTTGACACGGTAAGGACAAGTTGATTTAATTCTCAGCTGGACGTTGACATTTATCCTTTTTTCCAAATTAGATCTGGCTGGCAGTAGCCACTGTTCTATCTACTTTTGATATTCTAAAAAAGAAAGACGCCAACGGGAACGTTATTCCTGTTGATGAAGATATTGAAGTCGCTGATGGACTTGTCAGGTGTGTCCTCAATTCAATTCGCACATTGTTTGCCACATCAATCTAATTTCTTCGTTCAAAGCCATGCTGCAGACTTCCAATGTGCAGTAACACCTAGATCAAATGTGGCCAGACAAGTCATCGTTGAATCTGTTGCGAAAGAATAGGCGCACTGACTACAACCGGGATGTATAATGTCCAACGATGGAAGAACATGCACGAATATACACAAGACTAACCTGCTGCATACCAGAGACCGCACTGTGTATAGAGTATCCTGCAAGATACTGTTGGTAAAAATTCTAGTAACTAGTATCAATGTAAGCCATAGTTGTTCGCAAATCAATCGTATCCGTTTTTGCCTGGAACGACACCAAATGCAGGTCCTCCCCGTCCAAACATTTTGCGTAAATCACTGGCCAATTCATGTGGTTGCTCGTGCGCCGCAAAGTGGCCCCCTTTTTGGTGGTCAGATTCAAAAACTAGGTTGGGTGCTTTGAGCCACCTGAGAGCGTTTGAATTTAATCAGATTAATGATATGCACATATTATGGCTTCAACGTACTTGCGAGGAAGGACAATGAGCTCTTTCGGGAAATAGGAGTGACCCATTGGGGTGGTTGTTGGCTGAGGGGTAATACCGGTAAGGAATGTTGGATTCGCATTAGAAACCTCGTAATATATTCGCACTGATGCTGCGGGCCCGGCGCGCGAAAACCAGTATATGGAAATCCAAGTTAACACTGGATATAACGCTCAACCTCAAGCTGGACAGGGAATATAGTTGGGAAAGTTCGTACCTTCATCATCCTCCCAGGGATAATTGTCAGTCCATGTAACCAACTTTTCGTATATCCATCCTAGCAGACCGACAGGAGAATCAGCCAAACTGTAGCCTAGGGTCTGTGGCTGAGTCGCCTGTTCATGGAAATATCCACTCGACTTCTGATGGTACCACTGTGATCTTTCGAGACCTTTCTTGTCAGCTGCAGTGAGTCCCGAGAATAATTGAGAAAGATAGGTTAAAGGATTGCGAATTGGATGAGGAGGCGGTGCTCTTGAAAAAAAAGTTCCAGCCCGTAAGATACTGAGACGATGTTATTTAGATTGTCTATACTTACAAAGCGATATTTGTATGCCATGCTTTGCAGTGCTTTTGACCATATAACTGAACCAACCGGCGAGTGATCTGTCAATGCATTGTACGTTAAAGCCGAGACGTATTTTGCGCAAAGTATTTGACCAACAAAAAAGCCCCAATCCCCTCCTTGAGTGACTGTCAATTTGAAAGGCAAAATAAACAATGGAACGTTGTTGATTACTTATGGCTGAACGAACCGTATTCGTTATACCCGAGAGCGAGCATCAACTTATTTCCAACCTAAAACCTATTGCGTCAAAATAATACAACTAACAGATGTCTGATAACGATACCTCTGCGAATTGGACAAGTTCGAAGCCTTTCTTCTTGGGGGCTTCGGAGAATCCATATCCTGGAAGACTAATAGCGACAACATGAAAACTGGGATGGTCTGAAGATCCTTCGGTAAGCAAAGGCAGCATCTTGCGTATCTCATAGAAGCTTCCAGGCCCTAAACAGTCATTCAATAAAATTGCAACAGGATAGCTAGTAGATTCCACTTACATCCGTGAACGAACAACAGGGGAATGGCATCCGTTACGGCACTTTTCTTATGGACGTAGTGGATGTTGAGTTTTCCGAAGCCGTCGACCTCAATATCTCGGGTAAATTGTGGTAATTCTTCATTGAGTTGTGCCTCGTGTTTTTTCCAGTCATAACCATCTTTCCATCGTGCGACCAGGCGCCGCATGTCAGCCAACGGGGGACCGTAGTCCCATCCAGCCCCATCTAATTCATCTGGGAAGACAGTGGCCTCCAGCTTTCGACGAAGTTGATCAATTCGTTCGTCCGAAACCGCAATTTTGAATGGTGCCTCTGTCATGGGAGATTCCAGGCGAATATCTTACCAGTACTACTTGTGGAGGCAGTGTATACAAGGAAGACCGGTGAGACTGGGTTTGGTTATTGAAAGTTCGACAACAGCTATTTGTATACGGTCAGAGAACACCTTGAATTTCTCTAATAGAAGCACAGAAATAGGTCTTTCGCTTCCCATCCCTAGGTACCGAAGGAAGAATTTTAATAAACTGTATAGGAACATTCATAAAGCACACACACACAATGAGAAAGCAAGCACATACCACACCGTTAGGTAAAAAGAAGATGCGATTTTTCGTAATATGTAATTGATATATGGTATTCTGAACAAGATGGTAGTCGGTGAACGTAAAACAATAAACTAGAATGATTTGGGCTTTGGTTAGATGACCTGTACAGTATAACGCAAGTATGAGCCAACTGAAAACAGCAACAGATGGTGAAAATGGGCGTAATTAGCATTGATTCGAAAAATGAACGGGCCGAAGCAGTGCAGTGTGTAAATCTGCCAAGGGAACGCGTGTTACAATTAGTTCTCGTTACCAAAACTAAAGTACATGACACGGCGAGGGGTTAATTTCCAGCTCTATGTGATTCCAAGGGGCCCTCCCCGGAGCTTACCGAGAAATCAACCCTACCCTTGAGGTCAAGGGAGTGGCTGTGTTGCTGGTGCAGCAGAGCCTGAAGCTTGAAGGCCTGACAAGTCACAAGCAAACTACTGCCGTTGCACATTGGTTCATGTAGACCTATGTGAATATATTGTAAGGCAATGAAGCATGCACTTTCTGTCGTCAATATTTGAGGTATAATCATTGGATTGTCGCTCAACACAGCCACTCCCTTGACCTCAAGGGTAGGGTTGATTTCTCAGTAAGCTCCGGGGAGGGCCCCTTGTGTGATTCTATTTGCTTGACAGCTAAACGAAGCAAATGTGGCCAAACAAATCTTCGGTGAATCAAGAATGGGTATTGTCCAACTATCGAGGAATGGGAACGAATGTATACTAGATTGATTCGTCGCATACCAGAGCTGCACTGTGGACCCAGAGTACATTTCTGTTGCTAGAATTCTGGTTAACAACCCGAGATTTCTCGCGAATTATGCATATCCGTTTTTCCCTGGTACGACTCCAAATGCAGGACCTCCTCGCCCAAACATTTTGCGCAAATCATTCGTCAACTCCTGCGGGCTCTCGTGCGACGCGAAGTGGCCACCCTTTTCGTGGTCAGATTCAAATACCAGATTGGGCGCTTTAAGCCACCTGAGAGTGTGTTTGCATATGATGAGTTTAATTATATGTGCATGATATGGTTGTAGCGTACTTGCGAGGAGGGATGACGAGCTCTTTAGGGAAATAGGAGTGACCCATCGGAATGGTTGTTGGCTGTGGCGTGTTACTGTAAAGGAAGCCTGGATATGCTTTTGAAACCTCATAGTATATTCGAATAGATGCTGCAGGTCCGGCGCGAGAAAACCAGTATATGGAAATCCATGTCAAGACTGAATATACTCATTAACCTCAAACCGGATATGAATAAAAACGAAACAGGCCATACCTTCATCGTCCTCCCAGGGGTAATTGTCGGTGCAAAAAACCAACTTCTCGTATATCCAACCGAGCAGGCCAACTGGAGAATCAGCCAAACTGTAACCCAAAGTCTGCGGCTGCGTAGACTGCTCATGGAAATATCCACTCAATTTCTCGTAGTACCACTGTGATCTTTCCAACCCTTTCTTTTCAGTTTCAGTATAAGCAGAGAATAGGTGAGACAGATAGGTCAAAGGATTGCGGGTTAGTGATGGAGGCGGTGCGCTTTATGGAGAGTTAGTGTATAGCAATGGCAAAGGTAATGTATCTAAACCATTTTACTCACAGAGGAAGATTGGTGTGCCATGCTTTACAGTGCTTAGGACCATACAGTTGTGCCAACCTACGAACTATCTATCAATTTACGCGTGTTGTTAGTATTATGGCATGACTCTAGCAGGATTTAAACCAACGAAAAAGCCCCAGTCTCCTCCTTGTGCAACTGGCATTGATTGACAGAGATGTGAGTCACAGCATAAAGTCGACAGTTCATTGTGTGATGCAACGAACCATATTCATTGTACCCAAGAGCCACCATCAATTTATTCCCAACCTTATGTTTTGGAGATATTATGTCAGATTATTTATATTGCAACGCGAGGTTTGAAAACAATACCTCTGCAAATTGGACGAGTTCAAAGCCTTTCTTTTTTGGAGCCTCAGAAAATCCAAATCCTGGAAGGCTGAAGGCGACAACATGGAAACTGGGATGATCTGGAGAGCTTTGGGTAAGCAACGATAGGATTTTGCGTACTTCATAGAAGCTTCCGGGCCCTAATATTTGATAAGAGTTAATACAGAATCAAAACAAGATGGCTCTTGAATTTTCACTCACACCCATGAACAAATAGCAGCGGAATGGCATTTGTTACTTCGCTTTTCTTATGGACGTAATGGATGTTGAGTTTTCCAAAGCCGTCGACCTCTATATCTCGGGTAAACTGGGGTAACTCTTCATTGAGTTGTGCTTCGTATTTTCTCCAATTATAACCGTCTTTCCATCGAGCAACAAGGCGTCGCATGTCGGCCAATGGGGCCCCATAGTCCCATCCAGCTTCATCTAACTCATCAGGGAAGACGGCATCCTCTAGCTTTCGACGTAGTTGGTCGACCTGGTCGTCTGAAACGGCAATTCTGAATGGTATCTCTGCCATGGGAGGTATCAGAAAGAGAATTTTTCTTCTAGGAAAACAGGCCAGTATATATCCAAGTTTCCGAAAAGGATGAGACTGGTGGGTATAAACGCTGGCATTGTGATTGTTCTAAAGCAACCGGTAACCTTCTTTCTTGAAAGCGATACAAGAATAGTTGATTTGCTTCCCATCCAGGTGTTAGCGAAGCAAGGCCTTCAGACAGACTGTATAGAAGCAACAAATGTCATGAGAAGAACAGAGCAACTTACCAGACATTTTGACAACGCAACTGATCAGGTGGAAAGGAGTTGATGACTGGAGAATCATTGCAAGATATTTAAAAGTGATACGCTGAAGCATCCATTCATCCAGGATTAGGTCTGAGGTCAAGTTTGGGTCCATGTAAAGTTCTGTTAAAACTTTAATAAATTGATTTCGAAGTTGCTTCGACTACGATATTGTAGCGTGTTACGCAGGTCTACGTACGTACGTAGATGAACAACTGTGCCTGGTTTAGATGAGTACGTACATGCAAATTCTTTTGTTGATAACCAACGTTGTAGCAAATTGGTGCGCCCAGATTGTACGGAAAGCCGACAGCTAATAATCGGTGATTCGCTGAGTGCGTATAACGTGTCATTATGGAATGAAGGAGGTGTTATGGTGGCCCATGACTCTCGAAAAATGGGAGTCAAAACTTGCATAGGTATCTTTCCACCGAAGTTCAGAAAAACTAGCTGTTGCTGAGGATAGCTGAGGATTCGATTATGAAGAAAAACAAAGATGGCGGCGGCGGCTTGGTGGCGGTTGCCTAGAAGGGCGGCCAGGATAAGCGGGCCGTTCATTGATGGAAATGCCGCCGACCGCCGATCGCGACCCATTATCGCGTGCAGTTGCACAACGCCCAACAACGGGTTCACGACCATGTCAAACATTCTCCGAGCATTCTTAACATCTCTACCACCACAATTTTGAACACGTCTAGTTTATCACCTCTTCCTGGGATGAAAGTCGCTGTGGTAGGCTCTGGGGTGTCTGGGTTAGCAGCTACATGGGTGAGTGCACAGCGTGCAGAGACCTGTCATCAAGCCCAATTGAATTCTGACAAGAACGCTAGCTCTTGAACGAGTACAGCGACCATGAAGTACATCTTTATGAGTCAGACTACCGACCTGGCGGGCACGCCAATACCGTGCACTATGTACCGAACGGGAAGGTTTGGGGCGAGGGTGTTGATGTCGATACGTAGGTTGTCCTTGTTGAGACATCGATGCATTTGGCGAACTGACGTCTTGTTCTTGCAGTGGTTTTGTAAGCCTTTCAGCTCAGAAGATGAACCTACCTCATATATGCGTGTTAGATCGTGTTCAACCCCTCTACATACCCGAACTTTCTACGTTTCCTTCAGCTCTACCCCACCAAAACGGAAACACGACACAACCTCCTTCCTTCCTGGATCCATACAGAGAAGGGTCCCGGTGGCAATAAAGGAGACCAAGGAATCCATATTCTCCCTACAGAAATGACGTTCAGCGTATCCAGAGACCGCGGTATTTTTGAATGGGCAGGTAAAAATCTTGCGACTGTATTTTGCCAGGCCCGGCGTCTGGTCGACCCATCAATGTGGAGAATGATTTATGACGTACTTCGCTTCAATGTTTGCGCCCGACGAATGTTACTTAAGGCACCGGACTTGCAAAAAAGCGAGATGTCCATTGGAGAATATTTGCAACAAGAGGGATATTCAGCTGCTTTCCGCAACAACTATTTAATTGTACGTCTTCTGTTATCTCTTATCGACAAGTAGAATTTAACCCACTCGTAGCCAATGACTGCAGCAATCTGGAGTACCCCCCCAAATAGTTGCCTCCTTGATTTTCCTGCTCGTACCTTGGTATGATGAATTTGCAACAACGCGATCACTTCAACTGATCTCTTCATAAGATCCAATTTCTTTACAACCACCATCTCTTGCAAATCACGGGCAAACCGTCCTGGCTGACGATTAAAGGAGGCAGGTTCGTCATTACCACAAGTAATCGCGGTTTTTTCACACTTCCTCGCATTCATGTCTTTTAGCCACAACTACGTGAATAAGATCTTGGAGAAGCTTCCTGGCGAGCAATTGCATCTAGCTTGTCCAGTGGAATCTGTTAGAAACGTTGAACGCTCCGATGGTGGCAATCCTCAAGTTATCTTATCGACGAAATCTGGGGAAGAGATAACCTATGACCATGTTATCTTAGCTTGTCACTCTGATGCAGCGCTAGACATACTTCGTAATGGGGGTATAACAGACGAAGAAGAGCGAATTCTCAGCCAATTCGAATGGAATCGAAACGAAGCTGTTTTACATTCCGATGTCAAGGTTTGTGGGTTTTCCGCAGTTCATAGATATAACAGGACTTAATCAAGTATCAGTTGATGCCCAAGAACCGCAAAGCTTGGTCATGCTGGAATTATCTCTCATTCACAAAGCCACTTTCTTCTAATGTGGGTCGTAATGTATAGACTGACCGTCCGGTTTCAGAAACTAATCATTTTTGACAGGAAAAAGCTATGGAAGAAAGAGTAGAGATTAATGAGGTTTCCTTGTGCGTTCAATCTTAATTATGTTATTCTATAAGATGCTTTACTTATACCAGACAAACTCTAGAACATGTGAGCAACGATGTTGGAAATTTGAAAATTAACCGACTTTATAACTCAAGGAATTCTAAACTCAGATGGCATGAATGATCTGCAGCACCTTCCGGAGTCGAAATATGGACCTATTCTTGTGACTTTGAACCCACCGTTCGAGCCTGATAAGGACAAGATTGCAGGCAGGTGGAAGTATGACCACCCAGTCTTGGATACAAAGGTACTGTCCGTTGTTACTGAGATAAAGTGGAATGTTTCTGATGGACTTCTTAGGCTGTACGGGCGCAGAACGAGATGTACAAGATCCAAAATACGCGTTCGATATCCTATGCAGGCGCCTATCTTAAGTACGGCTTCCACGAGGACGGCTTCACCTCTGGATTATTGGCTGCTTGCTCCATTGATGATGACCAGAACAGTTTGCCTTCTGCCATCGCCTTCACAGCTACTCTCAGCAGCATGTCTATTCCCGTTCGTGGGCTAACTGTTCGCCCACCATTCGATATTCAACATGCTGATCACCATCTTCAATTAAGTCGCAAGGGCACTAGTAATAGTTTTTACGAACGACTTGGCTGGCTGTTTGACTGGGTTGAACAATCCGGAATCAGACAAATGGTGGGACTTGTCGGTAGTCTTTTCTTGACAGTGATTGGGTGGTTTCTTGGGATTAATTAGAGATGGTTGATAAGGTTCACCCCGAGTTCGGTCAAGGACAAATATCATATTTTTGTTGAATATCAGTACTTTACACTGTTCCAATACAACCACCGTTTGACTTTATTACGTACGTCCTTGAGGAGACCATTTCGGGTTGTTTGTCACAACATTGACTCCACCGTCGTAGACACCATCAAGTGTAAGCTGAAGGTTTGGAGAAATCCCTGTGTTCGGTTCCATGGCCCACAGCGCGACAGCAACGGTACTGGCCACATGTTAGAGCAACAGATAGACAAAGTGATGCAACGATAGTGTGGCTTACTTTTCGCCTTGATAATCCAATATACCTTCGTGGACCGGGAATTTCGATTGAGGCCTGCCGCAAATCGTAAATTGTGAGGTCTTTCAAGGGTATCTGTCGTCGAACTCACCCTAGATTTGCGACACGTTTGCCCATCATCCATCCATTAACAAACAAGAATGCTCTGTATGGCTGGCCCAAAGGCTCCTCAAAGGTAAAGGACAGCATTACATCCAGGCCCTTTGGAATGTTCAGTTTGAATGTAGAGATGAAAAATCCGACCCCAGCAGCGTCATTGGGGAGGCCTTGCGAAAGGTCGCGCGATATCCATCCTTTGGTGGAAAATCCAGGGAGGTGCCATCCCTGTCGCTCGCCGAAAAGTCCACCTTCATTCATAACGCCTGTGACAAATGTCAATATACAACAGCCAAAATATACTGCGTCACACTTACCTCTAACTTTATCGGGGAAGCTGAAGAATATAACTTATAAGAATGCGTTAACTTTGAGCAATGATATATCCTTGCTTACTTCTTGTAACCGCCGATTTTACCTTGCACTTTCCATTCTCCAAATGTGTTACCGTCCAGAGCAAAGCCTCTAATTCCTCGAGGAGCTTTTGAACTGTCCGTGTTGGCTAGCAAAGTAACGATGAGCTGACTATATCTGTGTTTTCTTGTGAAAATCTTACATCCTTGAGTTTCATTCAAACCCATGTTATCCTGATCAAATCACTAGTTTCAACAGACAAAAAAATTAACTTGAACTTTAGATGAGTTACCTGTACAACTGTGATTATATTGTCTTTACCAGGCACTAAAGCGCCTGATGGGAAGATGAATTTGTCGTCAGTTTCTTCCAGAATGCGGCGGTTGTTGGTCGAGCTAATTCGTAGAAACGATATTTTATAAGTATGTGAGCATTCACAAGAAATCGATGCCACACACTTTCCAAACGAAGTTCCAAGGAAAACATCGTTAGCCCAGACACTCGCAGCGAAGGCTAAACATAGTTAACTTAGTCATCGACTCGCACAGATAGAATAACCTACCTTCGCCTCCATTAATGGACAAGTTGACGCTCTTCTCATTTCCGGTGGCAACAAAATGCCCTCTCCAGAGAACGGTATTTTCGCAGCTAGTCAATAGATCCTGTTAGAAAGTCTTCACATGATTAGTCTCCCAAAAATAACCTACAATCCATAATCACATCCATAAAGAATCCGTCCATCTCCGTAATATGGTTTCAGAGGTATGTTGGTCGTGGTATGGTCTGCAACCGTCCAAGATTGGTCGTTAAAAGATTTCTGCACCTCGGGCAAGCTATCTTTGAACTTCCAATTCGTTAATTTTGGGATACTGACGCCGCTGAACGATTTGCTGAGTTTGAGCTGCCCTACAAATCCTCCGGAGAATGTGAGAGTAGAAGAAGCTGCCACATCTCCAGTTACGCTTTCGCCATTCCAAGTGATGGATCTAATACTCTTCGGAGCGATTACCGATAACCGGACGTCTGTCTTGAGATCTCCTCTGAGAGCAAGCTTCGAGCCGGTGATAGTTGCCTCACGGACAAGATATGGACCTCCGACCAATATGGATTCGTTGGTGCCGATCCCCCAATAGTTTCGGTGCGGATCATTCTGTGCTCCTGCTATTACAGGAGACCAGAAAGTGGCAGCTGTATCCGAGTCTGCGAATAGGACCAATTGTGTGTCAGAGTCCCAAACTGTGACCAATCCTTCAATGCCGTGCAAGAAGCTGACGAGAGTGGTGTTTTGGGCTAAACCGGTGTTATTGGTGAGTTGAACAAGGGACGCAGGTGTTTGGTGCAAGTTGTTTGGTTTTCCTGTCAACTGAAGCGCTGCTTCGTGATCCTGTGTTGAATTTCCGTGGAGGAAAAGCACATCGCGCCCATCAATTGTACCGGCAAAGAATATTTGAGCTGTAGAGAAGGCAAGTTTGGAAGATGCTCCAAAGGCGTAGTCCGTTACAATGACTTTTGATTCCCGGCCTCCAAGGGTTATAGATGGGACGACAATAGGAACCTGCAGGGGTTCTCCTGAGACTGTGACATTGAGCTTAAATGTAGTGGTCGCGCTAGATCAGATAGTCCACTATTAGTAATTTGACCATTTCAAAGCAGTAGTATTAGCTACTGACGTCGACGTAGAATCAGTTTGCCTGGCGATGTAAAAGCCAGCACCAGTGTCAGGGTTTTGTAGGAATGTCACGAAGGCAGCACTATTAGTAGAAGCTTGAAGTCCAGTAGAAGAATCTGCCACCCAGTCGGTCTTATAGAATTCACGTGAACTTCGAAGGAAGAGAGCTTGACGTTTGAGTTCATCAGCCTTGGACGTCAGTTCTCGGGATTCAGTAAACTGCGATTTTAAACATTATTTCGAGAGAAAAAAACAGAACAAAGATCTCACTGTGGCGCCGTAATCATATGAGGTATAAACGCCATGGAAAGGGAGGGCACCCCAAGACGTTCCCCTAATATCGTGTCAATATGACAAACAAAAATTGTTAATAGAAAGACCGACCCATAAAGCATGTAATAACTGATCAACTTTGCATTACTGGCCCAAAGCTGCCGATTAAAAACAGATTGGAAATCTGGCCCAGTCAAAACACGACAACCCGCGTAGCCTACAAAGAAATGCGTTTAATATTGAAGAAAAGCAATAACTTGTATGTGATCATACCTGGTGCGGTTGGACCCCATGCGTCAAAGGACCCGCCCTGGAACTCTGGGGAAATAGTAATATGAGACACATAGTTTATAAATGTGTATATCGACTTGCCTGGAATGTACCATGCCTGAGATGGATTGACCTGGGCATGGTATTGATGGTAATTTGTGGTGACCCCATTCCATCTCGTGGGGTTCGAGCAGTCAAATCCTTGTGGGTATGAATCAAGCCTTCCAGCAATCTTTAAGACTCAAGCATAGCCAATGAATAAAAGGGAAGTACCCATATAAGTCAACAGCACCCTAACAGGAGTCAAAGTTAGTCCAATCAGACAAATAAGAATCTACAACGCCAACTCACGGTGCCATTTATGAAGTTCCTTCCTTGTCCGGGGTCATTATACGTCAAAGGAACTACAATATTGGAACTTCGATAAACATCCTCAAGTTCAGCGAAATATTCCGCATGTGAGCTGGGGCTTTGGGAATATTCATTATCTACATTAGTGTAAGCTTCCGCCAGTCAGAAAGCTGTGGTAACAGGACGAACCAACTTGAATAGCTATGGTACTTCATTAGTGTGTTACGTTCATAAACTAAGTAAACAACGTACCAATTACTGGTCCGCCATTATTGATTTGGTTTGGAGCGGTGACTTCGATAATTCCCTTTATATAGTCTTGCCATGCAGCTTGCCAATCTGTTGCATTGGTGCGAAGTTGACCAGCAATTTCAGAGGTGGCCCAGTGGGCTATTCCCCCTGCCGTAGTTTCAGCGTTGATGTACTGAAGATAATAAGCCTATGCCATAAAGGTCTACACATTCCACTTACGGGACCTACCAATCATCTCAGTATTTGGTATGCCGGGCATGATTTATTGAACCTACCAGGGCGAAGGACAATCCAGATGCCTGCTGCTTTTGCAGCATCATAAAGAGGTTGCAATGCTCGGAAGCCTCCGAAGTCGACTACACCAGGAGCTGGATTGATCAATCCCATGTGAGTATAAACACTAAGCGCATTCATTCCAGCTGCTTTAGCCTTTTCAAGAATGTCTGGCCATAGTGACGGTACGGGGAGCCTAAAAGTATGGAACTCCCCTGAACTGAAATTGTTTATTGAAAACGAACAAGGTATAGAGTAAAAAAAGTGTCGTACTGTAAAAAGACGCGCTGGCCTTTGAGAATAAGACTGAAGTTGTCGAATTGGACATCAGGTGTACGAGCAAAGCTATTTAATTGCTCTGTTGAGGATTTGGTGGGTATAGTATCAGCTACAGTTGACAATCTCGCTGATATGAATGATGTTGAGCGGGCAACAAACTGTGGGATGTTCCCAAGATTGAACGAATTGATGGGGTATATGTGAGACGTTGCAAGGACAAGGGCAACAGACACCAAGCAGGTCAAAGCAAAGAACTTCCCTCGTCTTCGCTTTGCCTGGCCTTGTACGACCGGTGGTTCAAAGCCTGTCATTACAGATGCCCAGTAGTCAGAAGTCGAGGATTGTGTAACTCGATGAAGTCCTTTTGTCTGGAATAATGAATTAAGATCATTTTCAGTCCAACTCTTCTTCGTTTTTGTATCAGGACAGAACCTGGGACCCAGTGACGTCCTTGGGGTGGTTGAACCCGTCTCATGACTTGCTGGCATTGTAAAGAAGTCGAACACAAAGATAAAATGAGGACAAAATAAAGGTCATGGAGCAAGAAGCTCAGTAGAACCGGGCAGATTTCGGTACAACACGGTCCGTCGGTGGTAACAACGAAGAACAACCTGTACTGTAGAGAACGTCACCGTCAGTGGCAGCGAACTAATTATTTGATCAACATGCCCTAAAACGGAGTTTGAATTATTCAAACACTATTCCATCTCAGATCTGAGATACCCTTGACCAGAAAACATCGCTTTTGTCACGGTCCCTGAATGCTTTATTTACCAATTGAACTAGTAGTGACTGGGCCGGTCTTCGAAGTGCCGTACGATTCTTGTAGATGTATCCCAACCATTCGTAAGTACGAGCACACTTCGACACGTATATAACTCTTCTTTAGAAGCCGGTATAATGATTGGTTTTGTAAAATTCAGGTCTAGACGACAGAAGCTGTTGAAGCTGATGAAATAGAGTTGACGAACTAAGTGTCCAACTATGCATAGTGCTTTTCATGATCACCAATATACCGGTGTTCTTTTGCCTTCTATCAGCACAACAAATGCGACATTTCACCCATCTCCTTACTCTTTCCATTGAACAATCCAGGACAGCGCTGAGGTTCGGCAATTATCCTTCAAAATGATACCGGATCGTAAGTCTGACAGGACATCTTCATTTGCCAATTGTTTGCCATCGACCAGCTGTATTTTTACCGTGATATACATATGGCTTGTTTGAAAGTTTCTCACCGAGGACGCAAAGAATCACATTGAGAGACGCTTCGTGCGCTCAATCCACATTTGGCTAGCCAACGCAGCATGTTCCAACTTTGGATGGACAGCGGATCTCAATTCTTATCGGAAAATTGCGCAATGTGTTCCAAGAAAATTTTGGGGGATACCACCGTATCCTCCACAAGCGGTGAAATTTCTCCTAGGCCGTAGAAAATTTGAATTCAATTGCTGATATTTAGTAATTATAAGTCTAACTCTTTTGCAGAGCGGTGAGTTGGTGGTTGGTTGGTGGTGAGGCAAATGCTTCACTGTTGAAATGATGTCGCGTGGGAATAAAATATACATATAGCTTTGCTACTCAATTTCTCTGCGTTTTTCTCTTAGACAGAAACACCGACTCGGATAGCATAAAAACGATATATGAGCGGTGGCTCGTATGATCGCAGTCTCGCTCAAAATGATGCAATCCCAACAAAGGACCGGCCAGGAACAACATTTACTACAAGTCTACAATCGCCTGGCCCAGGCGAAAGGAGAACACGGTAACATGATCCATTGGGCTCGGAGCGGAGCAGAAATACACATGGTCGATGGACTTCAACGTCGCTTGACCCACTAGAGCCCCGCGCCAACAGCCAACAAGCGGGCGGTCCGTTTCAAGAAGCCAGAGATAAACATGGCGACAAGCTACTAATGACTACTGTCACTGTGGCAGGTATAACACCAAGACTGCAGATGTGACGGAGGTTCAGAGCTCGACAACGAGAGACCCTAGACGCTTGACCTATAATCGAAGAACTACAAACACCGATATCGTTCGATCTCCATGTAACAGTAGCCTCAAGCCAAATGGTAGCCAGAGGACCAACGAGATTATATTACACTGTCCGATAGAATACTACCGCTGGAAAGCCTTCGTTGGATTGTCGTGGCCTAGCATTTGGCCCATGATCTTGAAAATAACATAAAAAATCGAATTTAATATGCATGTCCCATTCCTTCGTGGTGTTTACTTGGAGGGAATGCTTGGACTTGTTGTAAAATGAATGGAGGATCGACCTAGCACGCAGTTAACATTGAGAGTTTGATATGCTGAATACTGAAAAGGGTACCTTATCCCATTGCTCGAGATCGTTAGGGCCCATGCTCGGCATACGCGTTCCTAGAGCAAATAGATTCGTATGGTTTGACGTTTCGCCTTGCTTATCCGTCCCGCGTCCTCGGACAGTCCGTCGAGTATTCAGTCTGCGAAGGTGTACAATCAAACTCAAAGAACCTAACGTCGACATGATGCTACTCACGTGGCCATAAAAGATATGGCATACACTAGAAGATCGGTTTAATAACTGGAGCTGTAGAACAACACGTTACACTTACATTTGCTCAGGATAAAATACGTAGCCACGAAATACAAATTTCCTACAGACATAACATTATACTTCGCGAGCCAGTTGTAAGCCTTTGAAACATAGGTATTGCTCAAAAAGACTTTACCAAAATTAATGTTGCGACGCTGACAGTGCTACATGAAAATCGCATAAGAGATAGAAGACTGTCAAAAGACGTTTCACGAACCTGGTTAAGACGCCGGTGTTAATGGCGTAACTGCACAGATTGTCCACCAAGCTGTCTGATCTGATAAAAATTGACCGTAAGATTTTAACGACGTTAAATATCAGAAGTTACATACGATTTCAGGCCGGTTCTTAATCGGTTCAAGTATAAGCATAGCGCTCCAGCTGTCACAATGTCTGTTACGACTCCCACTCCTAGAGATACCGTACCAAGTGTCTGTAAAAATTGAGAAATCAATATCACAGCGCACATAACTACATTCTGAAGATATGAGAACGAAGAACAGACCTGGAGATCATGAACAGCGAAAACGCTCGGTAATTTGAATCTGTGTTTAATTGAAAATGGAATTATAAGTGATTGATCCCGAACGAAATCATAAGGTTGTCGGTCATGTGAAACACTTACGCTTCAATGGAAAAAGCTGAAACGTTACAACGACAGAAGCGAAAAGAGACAAGAAATACGTTAGCCAGAACACCTGGAAATAACTGGTGTTAGGGCAGAAAGTGCGTACCCAATGCAAGGCCTGAAAAAACGAAGACATTCAGTGATAAGTTCCAGCCCAGTCAAGTAATGCTGACCTAGTTGGCCAAAAGTCAAAAGCATCTTAACACACATATGTATAAGCCATTAAATCAAACGAAATATCATCAAAGACTCACGATTAACCCTGTAATCCAGATATTTCTATCGCTGACTGTTCCCCGCGTTAGCCATCTAGAATCATTTTGCATTGAATGCGTTCTTACATCGCCATACTCGAATGCCGAAGTAACTACGCAAGAGACCGATGAACATGTATATTCCGAGATCAAGGTTGTAGTACACTCACGTTTTTACGATGGTGCCAACCATAGCCTTCGCGAGATGTCAGAGCACGAATGTAAAGAGTTAACTAACATGAAACTCACGCCTACGGTCAACTGAAGCTGTTTAGCCGCATCTAAATGAGCTATTGACCACAATTCTTCATATTCGACTCACGATGAAGGACCTGAAAAAGGGGCCCTCAGGTATACCCTTCGGATAGAAGATGCTAAACTCACCATGTTGTTGTCCCTTGCGCTAGGACAGTAGGGTTGGCGTAATTGGTGATGCCGTAGAAATACACAAGGTGACCAATGAAAAACTGATCCACGGTTTCCAACAAACTATTTGTTTATATCACGGATGTCAGGCCATAATATCACGAAGTAATCGATGGTAGGTGTTCAGTCCTCACAGAATTAATACAACCTAAATAGAAAGCTTGTCAGAACATAAGATAACAGATAGAGCAATCTATAGGAGCGCACAAGGCATTTAAATATCGTTTTATCACCAGGATAACTCCGAAAGTATGTGAAAACTTGGGCAGCAAGGATGCCGTAGACTCCACACGCGAGCGCAAACCCTACCAAAACGGCACCCAAGGTGCTGTGAATTGTCAGGGCGGCCATCTCAGCTGAAGAGTGGTTTGGGAACAAAAGAGTGACGGTGGTTGAGGTTACGAAGACGGGGCCAATTAGATGACCCGAGTCCAAAGATTATAGACATCTGGTCGACGCGCGGGATCATTAGTGGTACGCTGATTCTACAACAGGCAATTCTTTGGGGTCAGGCGGGTCAGGGGCTTGCTGACTGCTATATCTGATGCTTAAAAGTAAGATGCCGTGCCCAGACCACACAAGTCAAAGAAACACAGTTACTGTTGGAATGCAAAAGAAAACGTCCACATGGAAAACGACAAATTTCGAATGATCTCAAATTGTAAAATCACCACAACAACCAACTCACACTCGTGAACGCCGAATGACCGACACGCTGCAAATCAGCACTTCGAAATCTTAAATCTAATACTAGTAAAAGCTATCTAAATGTAATTGATTTTACAATTTTGAACCACGGCAATGAATGAAAGACAGAACTACGACTAGGAATGTCACAGAGCAAACAACTTTAAAAAAACGACTACAGACCAAAGGCAAATTTGACTACCAATGGATGTGCTAGAAAACAAGGACGACTGTATAAAGCAAATACGAACTTGATAAGTGATACAATAAAAACCGGAAGATGAAAGTGTGAGGTAAAAAATCCAGGGAGTCGAGTACAATAGAAAAGACAATAGGTGTACATGCGGAAAATACAACTTGCGAATGAGGTTTGGGTTTATATACTACTTCTGAAAGCCTAAATGGAACTACAGAATCGTTAGAGACAGGAAAACGAAGGAGGTCAAATGAATATTTACAGAGTTATCCTGGCGGGCATTTTCTATATCCATTCTCACTGACACTTCCTGATGTATATCAATTTCCATACTCTGTTGAAACGTATGTTGAGAAACCATGCAGCTAAACTGCAAACTTCTCACCTTCGTTTGAGACGAGCTGTACTCCAACGGACGCGGTATGCGGCCACCGTTTGTGACCATGAAAAACGTGTTCTGCATGTTGCTGGTATTGCTGGTATTTCCTTCCTGGTCGGTTCCCTTTCCTCTCAGTACCTTTCGAGTATTCAAGGCAGCCATAAAACAAATCGCGTATACTGAGAACGAAATTAATTGATAAATGTTAGGCAGAATATAGGAAGATCAATAGCATACAATTTCCAAGGGTAAAATATGAGGCCATAAACCAAAAGGTGTCAGGTGAGATGTTGTACTGGACCGAAAGTCAGCTCTGCTAATGATAATTCGGTATTTCTGGAACTATACCAAAACGAGGGTCACCAAACTGATGGCACTGATCCAAGAAAACTTTAGTACATGGTAATCACCGAAGAAAAGCAAACATACCCCGTTAGTGCTCCTGTATTGACAGCGTAAAGACTGAGCGTGTTTACAAGTGTATCGGCCCTAAATAAAACTGCTTTAGTAAATTGCATGATAAGCAAAGACGGCTTACAACTTACTTGCGTATCCCCGTTCGCATTTTCTGGAGGCAAAAACACAAAGCAGCTGCTATCACAAAGTCTGTTAGGAGACCAGCACCAAGTGCCAAACTCGCGACTGTCTAATAAACAGAAGTAATCGCTCAGTGTCAGTTTGTAAGATTCGATTTAAAAAACTGACTCTAAGAGTATGTACATCGAGCAAGGTTCGCAGTTGGAAGCTATTCCGAAAGGAACGTTAGACGAATAGACAACTTTTTTGCGTATTGTACTCACGCCCGTATGCAGTAAACTGAAAACAAATGAATCATGGTTCAGTATGTCGGCAAAATCGTAATGCACAATTTCTTACGAATGGCAAGTCCTGTCAACAAGTCAAAAACCTAAAAATGAGCGAAAAAAATAGCAATAAAGGACTCACCGAATTGGGCGAGAATCATGAGGATCTATACATTGGTCAATCAATGATTGAATAAAATGACGGTGCCGGAAAAGACTCACAATCCCACCAGTGATATAGTGATTGTGTTTACTGACTGAAAGGCCGTGAGATGTTTATTAAGGAATAAATCATCAAAATACCCACATCTCCACACACGCATGGCGAAGCAACTTTATGGCATCGGTAAGAATATATAAAACTATCGCGCGAAAAAGAACTTGCCATTTGACAATAGTCCCAACGAGACACTAATGATTGATCAGTAACTGGACCAAAAGGAAAAGCAACACTACACTTACCCCCATGACGATTTGAAGCTAAGCCGCAGACCAGAATTTTAGATAATGGGCTCCTTCAGAGCTGAGATGTGCTTACAATGAGAGACCTGGGCGTTTTATTAGCAAATGAATGGCGTCAGCTAATAAAATCCACTCACCAAATTATGCGACCTGTAGTCAGCACTGCAGGATTCGTGTAGTTTCTGGGTATCATGAGTCAATTTACAATTCCGGGTCAAATGAAAAGGACGACATACGAGACCATGTAGTAGTACAAGGAATACGCAATGAAGATCTGATCCACCATTTCCAGCGACCTAAGCCATATTAGCAAAAGAGAGTCGGAAATTGACAAGGGCGATGTACCATAGTGCGCCAACCTGATAACTGTGAGCTTCGAACAGTATACTCAGAAAAGAAAAGTAAGCTTTACCAGAGCCTTGTATGCGATCCTGTCCATTGGAAACCGTCGATAAAAGACGAAGGCTTGAGTTGTGAGGATACCAAAGACAACACAAGATACAGCGAAACCAATGAAGGCGGCACCGAGAGTGTTGTCGACAGATCCTGCGGCCATTCGAGTATGTTCAGAAGGCGAGTTGCTTTTGGACCTGTGGGATTTCCCTGGTGAAAACTCTGGAAGCTCGGTTAAGTATGTCCACTGGCAGGACGCTCGTGGATCTGAGAAAAAGTGGAGGCAAGGGTTAGCCTCTGTTCCCTTACATATAATTAGATCTAATTAGATTCGATGATCAGATTCGAGCGGATGCATATGCTGAAATTGAAATTTTCACGGCGTTTTAGGGCATACCCCAATGCGCAAGAGAAATTCTTCACATGATGGGCGCCTTTGACAACGGTGTCGGCATGAGATTAAACCCATGTGCGACTATGAAAACCCATAATTGATAATGTAAGCATCTATAAATGGTCCACCAAAATTTTGCTTTTTCTTAATTGAGTAAGAGCTTATGGTTGGGCTGTGCAACCAAAACATGGAATGTCCCTGGAATCCTGGAAAGCCCGAGCGGCACCGACATAGTATCCGTCTTCCAGGCTTCCAAGCCCAACGGATGGCATGGTGAAAGTTGGAAAAACTGGGTGGCGTATTTTGACCTCAACACTAGCCAAGCACGTCCTAGTTCAGCCGTTAAATATCAGTCTAAAACGGTCTTTCCCCTCCGACAGTCCGACCATTGACAGTACTCGACCTCGTCGACTAAAGAAAACTGGGTCACAGTCCACTCACGCCTACTACCTGTTGGTTTTTTGGTTATACCTGTCATCTCGTCAAATGCGACCTGAATCAATAGGAATTGATGATAATCACTGGGGAACGCTCTTAATCCTTCAAGTCAAGGTCAAGTTTTTTGATTTTAGTTGGACGAATCCCGCTCTCAGACCATTGCTTTCATAGATCTTTAACAATTCGTTCGTAACCTGAAAATACCCTTGTGGCGCCTACTTCAACATGACCGTAGGCCTAAGAGATCGTTATGGGCAAGGTGCGGACCCCATTGACTGAAGTCCATTTTTATTGTGCAAAAAATGAAGTAAAAGTAAGAGCAGTTCAGTAAGTTCACATACTTGCCAGTGACTATCAATCTAAAAAAGAATGAAGTTATTCGGTTCTCCAGATCTTTACCCCGCATAAATGTTATCGGAACAAAGTAAAAGAGCCCCCAAAACTGTGACGGATCAGAATTATCATCACCGTCGATTGGGTGGGGAGTGAGACTGGAGTGAGCTATAGAATTTGATTCTTCCCTCATACAAATTGGATTTTGCCTTGGTGAAAGTCGACAAGAGTTGATGCTAGTTGTGTGTAAGAGAAGTGTGTTTGTCAAGCTTTCTTCAAAGTTCGTGCTTCAATCAGTAATTCAATAGGCGCTTCAAAGTCAGACCACGATGCTGACTCATCCTTTCAACAGGGCCTTTAGGCCTGTTGCGAGTTGCAGCATCTTGCTGTGCCAGGTGCACTCTTTCCTTCCTGAATGACCCCGATAATGAACTTCGCATTATAAAAATTCTTTAATATCTTTCCGACACGCTTCTAATTTGGTTTCACCACAATGATATGGTTTTCAGCGCACGTCGACAATTCTCATTGATCCAGTGAAAGAACTTCGAGTATTTCCTGCTTGTCTACGTTCCAGGAAACCAGCGTACCCTATATTATCATCGATCATGCACACTAGTAAGCTTCTAGAGCGATTTCCGTCCGGTCTGTTACCAAAACTTGCAGTGTTTGTCACCGTCCTACAGAGATAAGGTCTCTCTTTGGATCCGAAATCGAACTTCTGTATTCTAATCATTTTTGGAGTAGATTATGCGAAGTAGGATCATTGGTTTTAAAGATTAAATCTGTAATTTCAAGCTCATTCTCCAAAGGCACCATCGTTACTGACCTCCTAACCCATCAATCTACAGGTATATGCACATTTTCTTTATATCGGGCGCAATGAGCAACGCATGTTCAACTTCGGTGGATTGCAGGTAGTTTCAAGTTTGAAATACATAACGTGCGAGATATATCAACACGTCAGTATGGCTGTCCGTTTGCACATTTAATACCAATATATAAACTTCTTGTCCCATACATATAAGTCATAATTGAATATAATTCCAAATGCATACTTTGGTGTCCCGGGTATAGACAGATGGTTTCCGAACATATCAATCCAGTACCCATATATTCATAGGTTGCACCCTCAGATACAATTTTGAGTACCATACATAAAGTTTTGATGCCCACGTATACAAATTACAATCCCTTACATAGAAAAAAACACTCCTTTTTGTACATATTTTGTTCCCTTACTTGTATCTGAAGGTTCCCATATGATTGTTCTTACCTTTCTTCATCCCGAAGATATATAGTCATTTTTTGGCATTCTGTCTATGCCGTGAATGCCTAGACATCGTGAGAATCGGCAAATCTCGGCAAATGAGGACACAAATTACACTTCATTGCCTGTATGCCTGTCGACATACGCTGATTGAACATTGAAATTATTCACATTTATCCAAGCAATCAATATCTTTCTGTGTAGGCTGATTGCATAAATAGCTTGTCTTCATAGTCTAATACGAGTGCTTTGACCACTCCCAGTCGCCGTTCTAAGGCTTAAAAAGGCCTAAAGTTGAGGTTGAAGACAGAAAATTGCATTGGAATAGCCTATATGTAGTCTTATGTTATTTTAATGTATGAATTTATCCTCCTAATGAATTGTATAATCTTGTAACTACCGTCCTACTGTCTTCACAAGTAGCAATCCACTGCAAGCGGGACGAAAGTCGAGTTCCCACGCCTCTACGGCAAGGACGGCACGCGTAATTTTCATCTGGACAACTCTATATCTTCGGACAAAAATTGAGGTAGATGCGGAGAGGGTCACAGAATATGGTACTAAATTTTTTATGTACGGGTAACATACCCTTATGTGTGCAGCTCCCATTCAAACTGAAGGGCATGCAAAGTCAATGACTGGGATAATTTCTTCTATGCTCGGAAATTATTTCTCTATAACCGGGACACCAAGGTATGTAGTTGGGTTCAAGCAAAATTGCGATTTATATGTATGGGGATAGAAGTTTATACTTTGGCATTAAATGTGCAAACGGACAGCCATACGTCAGAAGATAGTACATATTCCCCGATGAAAATATGTTGTTAGGATCCGGAGAAACGTTTGTGGTCGTCTTCTACCATTGACGGTAAACGCCGAAATAACACAATATCCGCGCCCTTGTCTTTATAGGTCCAACGAGCTATGATCACCTTCCCTCGTGTCACCATCGTTCTGTTCTCCGGAATGTGGTCAAATGACATAGTCCCTCCTTTGGGATATAGCTTCAATGGCTCACAGACTGCTCAATTTCGGTGGAATCACAGTTGCAAGTCTAGTTACTGAATCTTCAGGCATGACTCCATGAGAACGTATAAATGATCTTCTTCAAGGATGATTCTCAGCAAAGTTCGCCCATCAGAAGAGTCCTCTGCGTTTCACTCCACTTCAATTGTATCATGACGATTCTTTGGCTTTTTATTCTTACCGTTTTTTCAGAGTCAGTCCTAGGCGCCTCCAGAACGTCACCTCCCTCCGGGGCTGTCATTGTACGCGCAGGAACGACTACCTCAGGAGAATTTAGCACCGTTTCAAAAGCCGTCAACTCATTGCCCAATGATAATTCTGCCAGGACTATTTTCATTTTCCCCGGTACATACACAGAACAAGTGAACATTACTCGACCCGGACCTCTCACGGTAAATTGTTTCACGTTGTATTGTACACTAATCCTCATCGGTTCATTGTAGATATTTGGGTCTACTACAGATACGTCAACATACTTGCAAAATTCAGTGACAATTCAATTCGGTCTGTCTGCCAGCACTGCCGGCTCTGATGATGTCAGTGGAACCATGCGTGTTCACAAGAACGACTTCAAGATGTACAATGTGAATGTCAAAAACACATTCGGCCAGGGTTCGCAAGCCATTGCCATCAGTCAATATGGAACGCGCGTCGGCTTTTACGGCTGCGGATTTTTTGGCTTTCAGGATACCGTTCTTGTTGAACAAGGCACACAGGTCTTTTTGAGAGGTTTTATCCAGGTATGAACCTTGAGCAACCAAGAGAATCTTTATCGGCGTCACTCAGTTTGATATGCAGGGGGCAACAGACTTTATTTTCGGTCAGAGAGGACAAGCATACTTTGAAAGAAATATAATATCGGTTACCGCCCACGGTTGCATCACGGCCAGCGGCCGCTCTTCGAATGATAATACGAGCTGTAAGTTGTAGTGCCCATTGCTTCCGTTTATGTTGGGGCTTACTTTACTTCAAGATGTCTTCAACGAAAACACTATTGTTATGGCAAGCAATGCTCCATCAGGTACCGCGGGCAATGTGTTTTTGGGACGTCCATGGGCGGGTAAGTATGCTGAATGTCTTTGTACCGTATACATCTAAACATTCACTTCGTTTTTCGACCTTTGTGTTACAGATTTTGCCAAGTCAGTTTTCACGCCTCTTTCACCATGTCCTTTCGACATCTCTAACATATGTTTTAGGGTTATCTTCAAAAACACAGTAATCACCGCGCCACTCAATAAAGCATTATGGTCGATCTGGAATACTGGAGACGAACGAACGGACAACGTCACCTTTTTAGATTACAACAGTACAGGATCAGGGATCTCGGGTGCAAGTCGTGCCCCTTTCAGCTCTCAACTGACCTCCAGTCAGGCGGCTGCTTACACAATCTCTAGTGCCGTTGGAAGTGATTTTGCGACATGGGTGGATACCTCATACCTGGCTTGAAAATCTAAATCCTTTTGTAACCTATTCATCCTTGTGTGTTTCTCCCGAGGCTTACTTCCGCGTTTGACGTGTGCAAGGATCGAATCCCGTCGCTCTTTTAAAACATTTGTAGTTCAGAGGCATACATAGTGCCAGTGTTACATTCTGACATGAGCTGGGATGTCATGGTGCGCAGTGAAAAAACTGAGCGGACCGGCCCAAAGACTTGCTATCAATATTAAACGTAGGCGGACCGTACAGTGTTGTATAGTTCCATGGTCCGATATTTTACAGAACAATCCCGTGTCGACCTTGGGGAGGGGAGGCATTATTGTTCCTGCTTTCAACTCCGCCGAGCTACACTATAAAGCTTTTCAGGCCTCCTATATCCCACTCCAGAAAGCTCCGGAATCAACGAGATGACTCGAACATATCCGATACGAACTGAAACCAAGGCTAAAACGTCGCCTTTGTATATTTTGTTCCGGGCATCCTGCATCCTGGGAGAATCCCAAGGATGCTCTCGCGGACCGCACTTAGGACGGGCCGTATATCTAACTGCTTCGATCTGTTTTATTCTCGAACTTGATGACGACTTGCTGAATCATGTAAAGCGTGTCGACAGCGATCGTCCTGCCTCATTCGACACTCGCCCCATGACAGATCCAACCAAGATCATGAATCATTCATTCAATCGTAGGCGTAGGGTAGTGCTGGCGCGGAGAAATCCTGATATAATAGTGACAAGAAGTTGTACGACTTGAAGCGACAGACGCAAAACGAAGCACATACCACTAAAAACGACACTGAATGAAGTATTGGTGGCTTGCTTGCTTAGGGACTCTATGGCAAAGTCCAAAATATGTGCGAGGAGAGCAACGCACAGAACCACCTCTGGGTGCTTTGTCTGTGCGAGCGGGAGCATCCCCAGCATCTGGGATGTTTGATACCATTACGGGAGCCCTAGATGCCCTTCCCAACGACATGTCGAACCAGACTATATTCATTTTCCCGGGTACTTATAGCGAGCAAATCAACATTTTAAGGCCTGGACCCCTGAGAGTGAGTACCTCGACCAAATGATTAAGATTTCCGTACCGTCTAGCAATGTTAATAAATGGGTGCGATAGATCCTTGGGTATACTATGGACACGTCCAATTTCGCTGCCAACCAGGTCGTTATCGAGGCAGGAGTTCCGGCAAGTGTTGCAGGCTCAGATGACGCTAGCGGTACACTCCGAATTCACAAAGACAACTTCAGCATGTATAATGTCAATGTAACCAACACTTTCGGCATCGGTTCTCAAGCTATCGCGATCAGCCAATACGGTAGCCAAGTTGGACTGTATTCGTGTGCATTCATTGGATATCAAGATACCCTGTACGCCAACCAAGGAAAACAAGTTTACCTAAAGAATTACATAGAGGTGACGACGCAATCCTCAAATAAACCTGATGCGAATTGAACTTACTGTTTTGATAGGGTGCGGTAGATTTCATATTTGGGCGGCATGGTTTAGCCTACTTTGGAGGAAATACGATTGCTGTTAAAGCACCGGGTTGTATCACAGCCAGTGGAAGAGAGTCGGCTGACAACGGGAGTTGTACGTGTCTACTTGAATGTTAAATAAATTGGTATCTGGATTTGATCGTCTTATCAGATGTGTTTGACCACAATACGATCGTACTGGCCGAAGACGCTGCGTCTAATACCGCTGGTAATGTCTTTCTTGGAAGGCCATGGGGAGGTAGGTCGAAACCTAATCGATGATTAAAGCTAGGCTGTTTAACAATGCAATAATCAACGCAGATTTCGCTAAGTGAGTATACTCAACACCAAAAGCCACGCATTGATGTTGAACATCATTCCAGAGTTATATTCAAAAATACGGTCATCACTGCACCATTAAACCAGACGATCTGGTCGATCTGGAACCCAGGAGATGAGAGAATCGACAATGTTTTCCTGGCAGAATATAACAGCACGGGCAGCGGACTGACCCAGCCCATGCGCCCTTCATTCTCTACTTTGCTGTCACAAAGCCAGGCAGACGCTTTTACCATCGGTAGCGCGGTAGGCGACGATTTCGGAACCTGGGTTGATCTCAAATACTTGCTCTAGAACAGGGACAGACGAAGCGTTTAGCAAAAGTTTCATAATGTAGCAATTACAAACATGAATATAGCCAGCTCAAACTGTGCGTCGAGAGAGCCAAAGCGATACGAGAAAATTAAATCCATGGACTTCTACAAATACAGCAAAAAAAGGCATACCACAACAGCGAAGAATAAATAAAGCAGTGAACATGTTGTCAGAACGACATCACTTTTTCCGTGGTTTCTTTACACCGCTACTTTCAGCTTTTTCGTCGCCCTGTAACGCGATTAGAGGGGCGCAAAGCTTGAACGCAAAAAAAAAAAACCTTTCGCTTTGTACCCTTCCCTTTGGCATCGGATTTGCCCTTTTCTTTCCCTTTGGCAGGAGGAGCTTTCTCTTTGGGTTTCACTGTGAAAAAGCCGTCGAGACGCCCTTGCTGTTTACTGTTGAGGAATTTGGTGAGCTTCTCAGCGCCTTTGCGGACACGATCCTCGCTGAGTAAACTATTAGACGTAGATCATGGAATATTTTGAAAAACCGAAGCGCACTTGAAGCCTTTTTCTTTCACTAGGAAGTCGACGAGACCATCTACATCCGGGTTTTTCCATTCTAACTAGAGAGGGAGCAACAATATTAGAGAAACGACATCGGATCATAAGAATCCAAAATCACCTCAACCTGGTCTGCAGGTAGCACGTCGGGTTTTTGAAAGATTTTTTTGGCATCTTCCCATAGCCATTCGTCAGGCACTGTTATTCCCCCTTTGCCTTTCCCCTTGCCTTTCCCTTTGCTGGGTACAACTTTAGCCTTGGAGGCGAGTTTTTTCTTTTTTGGTGCTTCCTCATCAGAGGTCCCCTTTTCTTCTTCTTTCTCCTTGAAATCTTCGTCGTCGCTATCTTTGTCAGGCAGTTCGACATCCGAGGTGGGGGCAGCCTCTTCCGCATCCGAAGCAGCATCTTCAGGCTCGGAATCCTCAGCGGCCTTTTTGGTCGCTGACCTTTCAAAAGGCTAAGAATAATGAATATGACATCAGATGAAATGGAAACCTCACTTTTCCCGGAGATGTTTGATAACTGCTTTCAGGCTGCCATGCTCTTTGATAAGTTTGAGCGCTGACTTGGGGCCGATACCTTTTATAGGTTCAAGATAATCGCAACCCAAAAGTATACATAGGTCAATAAACTATAGAAACATGTAAGAGTGCGTCATTTTCAAATTTCTAGTTCGGTTATACCTGATCCATATTCATTTCGAGACCATCCAAGGCAGCTTGAAGATTGATTTCACTAATAGGTTGTTTCTTGGCTTCTGAGAAAGTGAGATGGCGGAGAAGAATAGGCGCGTTGAACGTAAGGGTATCCATATCTTCTGAGCCTGCCGCGTAAACCTGGAATTTAAAGTAAAAAAAGCACGCGTCAAAAGCTTTCTGCATGTACCTTTCCACCACGAGCAAGTTCAGCACATTGGGCTTCGGCTTCCGATGGGGCCTTGACGCACGTTGGTCAGTCAAGAAAAAATTCTCAATAAAGAAGTCAAACATACGATAACAACAGGAATACCCATGAGTTTCAGTAGACGACGACACTCTTCGTTATGCTCACGCGTCACTTTGACCGTTCTACGCGAAAATCGATCCAAATCTTCTGCAGTGCCAGTTTCTTTCGCTTCTTCACCTTCTGCTTTAGCTTCTTCACGTTTGGCAAAACGTTGGGAGAGCTATATGCATTGAATTATTAGTATATGAACCAAATGACATAATGCACGCAGTGAAATACTCACCACTCCCTTTTTCATCTCCGGGGGTTTTCCATCGAAAACATACGCTGGTTTAATTCCATTTTCCACTATACGGATTGTTCGATAGAAAAAGCCCATCAAATGACTCGTCGTCTCGCCAGCATCGTTCTGCAACATTTCGCCGTCCCTTTGGCGAACAGCGATGAGGAATTGGTAGATAGACATGGAGGCATCTATCGCAACTTTTCGACCAAACAAAGTTTTAA
The DNA here is from genome assembly GCF_017499595.1 of Psilocybe cubensis. Classification (NCBI taxonomy): domain Eukaryota; kingdom Fungi; phylum Basidiomycota; class Agaricomycetes; order Agaricales; family Agrocybaceae; genus Psilocybe; species Psilocybe cubensis. The sequence goes on from NC_063004.1 coordinate 1,443,783, forward strand.
TTTCATGTTCCTTGATGGCATTGGGAGCGTGTTGGGAGAGCAAAGCGGTCAAACCTTTAATACCCATGGATGGAAGTTGAATAAGACGAAGCAGTGACGCACCCTTTGGGAGGGCGTTACGAGGGGAAATCGCGTGATCTGTGACGTAACGCGCTGACCTTCGTCACTCTGGCTGCGATCGGTGCTAGGATGGACTCTTTCGCAACTTTTCCAAAGCTCTTCGTCAACTTTGGTCACCATTTCAACATCAGACAATTCAGTTGAGTATACAACAATCCAAATATTTCAATACATCAAATGGTACATAACATCATTAATAATACATTGGCAAATATTATACCCTACTCAAATCCAACTACCTCTCAAAGATTCAACAGGGAATTCGTCTAGGTTCAGTCCCAATTCGTCGAACACACTCCCCAAGGATTCACGGGCCTCTTTTTCTTCCATCTCAGTTAATGCTACCAGTACCATATATCGGCTTCAGCTTCACATTGCCAAAGGTTTTGTAGCTGAGCCAAGTACTTACCTGCACCCCTTCCGTCCCCTAAGCTCGTTTCCAAGCCTTCTTCCCCATCTCTTGCGGCGATCAACAAAAGCTCTGCTCCTTTATAATCCAATAACTTTGGAGTCTCGCAGCTCGCAAATCTGAGACCGTAATGCTCTCGTCCTCGGGATTGTGCTTCACACCCTTTACCGGCTCCAAATACACCCTGCATAATCCAATCTGGGTACTCAACAGGCTTTGAATGCGCCTGTTGTGTATTTGCCGCGGGAGCAAGTGGATTCTTCACTTGGATGATGAACGATGAGGCCGAAAAAATGCCAAGGGATTTTTGGACGTCGCCCATTTCCACTGCTCCTGGGTGAGAAACATGGTAGCCCAGATGTGTTTCTCGCTTTGATGGCGTCTCTCCTTCTGAATTGACAATAGCGTACCCTCCACGGGCAACGAGACGAGCGGGACCCTCATGACGCGTTCCTTGACAGAATGGTGTAATTAGGTCATATTTCTACTATTAAAGCCAAAATCAAACCTCGAGTCTTCGTTTCGTAGCTTTTCTGGCCAAGACCTTTCACCAAAGAGTCGAGGTCGTTGCCCACAGAGGTAACAGTTCCCCAGAAGGTTTCCTTTGTCAGCTTACCTGTTTCCTTCTTTGCTTCAGGATTAGGCAGCCTCTTCTTGCCGACAGTGATCAACCTATAGTTTTTCTTACTCGAATGAGCCTCGTCTGGGGCCGGTACCGCGTCTGCACCTGGAGCTAATACGTTCATTTCTGTTTTGCCCATATCCGAAGGATCTTGCTTCATGGCCCCCTCATCTCCGGATGACGATTTCTGTCCTTGTGCAAATTGAGGGGGACGAGGAATAAGAAGGATATGGAAATTCCGTATATCATCGATTGTCCGCGCCTCGTTTACTTGCACCCGAGGCCGGTAAAAGAAATAAATATGGCCCCGCTCGATAGTACCTATTGAGCTGTGGATGAACAAAACGAAAGAAATATCCATCGAATGTAACCTACCGGATTGATATTCATGCTTCTGTCCATCTATCTGTTGTTTGGTGCTATTAGATTCCAGCTTGGGTTTCTTTGCCGCATGGTCCTGAGCATCGTCAACGTTTCGTTTATTTGGTGTTGGTGCACTGTTTCCCTGTCTTTGGGGTGTATCGTCTGCCGATTGTGGTGACACCTGCTTTCGAGATTTTCTTGTGGGAACCGCCTGTTTCTTCCTTCCCTTGTCATTTTCGGTGGGCTTTATTCTCCCCTCCTGAATAGCAGCTTGTCTTCTTGTGGTGGGCATTATTCGTGGGTGTGTTTGTATACAAGCGTTTCTGTGCAGATACCCACTATGTATACGTCTGTGATGACGTCACTGACACAATATTACCCGTATTGTTTAAGTGACGATATGGAATCGAATAAGAATATTGGAGCTAGGAGCACCAGTAATGATCCAAAAAATCAGGAATCTCAATATTGATACGCAGACAAAGTACATGTAAACACCCAAATAGTATATCAGCTGAGCTCTAATTTCATCATTCGCTGAGTCGTTGCTGACTCGGAGTCGTATAGTAATAGAGTACGCATTCATAGTGAGCTTAATACATTTGATAAAGTGATACATCCAAATAATTCTAAAGTATTCTAGCACATATTTACCCTCTACAAGTTATATGGATAAATTGTTTTCGATATATTCAACTTGCTTCTTAGATAGGGGTACATGTACATGGGAGGTGAGTGGCGAGTAACACGATCTGTCACATCAGGTGATAACCATCACAAGTTTACAACTGCAACCGGACTCATTTATCGATCAGGTCAGCGCTTAATTTGCCCATTGGACCACTGCGCTCATTATCATGGCCGATCCCTCATGCCCACAATCACTCTCAGCTTTGAATAAATTCGCTTTCGAAAAAGTAATAAACGAAGATCCTTCCACCCATTCTCTCATTCTTTTGGGCACCCTTCCTGCAGGTCCACAGGAGGCGGAGGCCAGGGTCCGCGCAATAGCGAGAATAGAAAAGACCGCTCTTAGTATTGAGGATGCACCAAGACTTCTTGGGGAAAAGGGTATGGTTAATAGGGCTGAGCTGGGTGGGAGCACAGACATTGTTCGTTGGTTGATAAAGATTGAATTAGTGGAATGTTTGTAGATGCCGTTCTCACCAACTTTCTTTCTAGTATACGTGGCTCTACGCTTGGCTCGGGGAAAACAGGGAAAGGGATATTAAAATCAACGTTATATCTCCAGCTACAGATGTGCACATTAAGAAGGTATAAGCTAGGCACTCATCTTTTATTGCGGTTTTTGAGCCAGCTCAATTTTTTTAATAGTACACCAAACAACAACAAGTCATGGTTCATGAAACCCCCGAGATATATGAAAAGTTTGTCAAGCCATACATTGCGTCCTTTCCAGCCTCACGTACACAATGGTAAGCCAAATGTATCCCAGTAATTGAATATACGTATTACCAATGACTCATAACAGGGTGGAGAACATATTGACGGGCATCTCTGAACAGGATAAAATATTATACTCTTCCTCTGATTTTGTGATTCTTCCTGACATGAAGTGGGACCTGAAGACACTAACATCCCTGTATCTCATGGCAATTGTCAAGGACAAGACTATCCGCAGCCTTCGTGATCTTCGCCGAAGCCATCTAGGTTTACTGAAATCCATACGAGAAGAGGCGTATAAAATCGTTCAAGGAAAATGGGGTCTTGGCCGTGGCTCGCTCCGAATTCACGTTCACTATCAGCCTAGTTATTGTACGTATCGTCTTTGGGGATGAAATACGGACCCTGATTTACGAACTACAGATCATTTCCACGTTCATATCGTGAACGTTAATCATGTAGGGAGCATGCTAGGGTTGACCGTTGGTCAGGCACACCTTCTGGATGATTTAATATCTATGGTGAGAATCATATCAATGATGCTCATTCTTACAAGAAATATTTAATCTACTTTGCTTGTCTGCAGCTCGAGTTAGATCCTATTGATGGCCCAGGCATTTTTGAGAGGATAACTCTGACATATGGGCTCGGCGATCAGCACGGGTTGTTCCAAATCATGCAGAAGAACGCCCTCGCATAGATGTTTATTTACTATACCATAATGTCTTGCTTTGCCTTTAAGGAAACATCGACATTTTGATCTTTTTAATACTGGATTGTATTTGTGACAGTGCGGCATAATTTGATGTTCAAGTGATAATATATTTGCTACGATGCACATAGAAAGAGAAAGATAAAAAAAAAGTAAACATGGATTTTGATTTGAGGTCAAAATTACTGAGTGCTTGAAGACTGGTATTTTGTGAAAAATAATCTGAAGTCTCGTCGCCGTTCGCGACAAAAAGAAGCATCACGTGAAAATCGGGATTTTTGACATTCGACCCACCACCGGCGACCACCATCATGTCGAATAACGCGTCGACGTCCCAGCCCCCCACCTTACCCTCGAAGGTTCCTGCACCAACAGGGAATTTGGTTCACGACTCAATTGAGGTCTGATGCTATGTAATGCTGCTTTCGCATCGAGTTTAGGCTGATACATTTGTTATAACAGAGTGCCAAACATGTCTCTGACCTGCCATGCGCTCGGAATGCACTGTTGGCAGGTATTGCTAGTGGAGCAGGCATGGGAGTAATACGAGGAATATCTGCAGGTATAGCTTTGGTGTCACAAGCAAGACGCGCTGTTTATGTTTTTTCTATAGGACCTATGATGGCCGGACATTGGGCAATAGGCACATTCGTCCTCATATCACTCGGCTCATGGCATGTTCTTCCAAAATCATTTTGGAGTATCAACTAACAGCACCCTAGGCACATTTGTCAAAATCAGTACGCAGAAGAACGGAGGAAGATTGCGCAAGTCATCGAAAGTATGCCGAAACGGACATTGAAGGAGAGCAACGAGTCTTCGACTGCGCCAAGCACGTCCAAATCATAATTCCTCTATATGATAGTCATGCACACCTGTAAATTATTTCCCTTGCTTATATTCGTATCTACTCTCATGCCTGTGACAGGGCCTAGCTCCAATCCGATGCCCACACATTTTTATCCCACTTCTCCACCAAGTCGGCATCGTCCTACATCATTGAGGAATCAGCCATGGTTTGCGGTAGCATGAGTCGAAGAAGCAAGTCCACCTTATATTTCACTTGGAACTGTGAGAAACCGTCGCGGAGGATGGCTACTTCATGAGGAATATCATTCGAGAGAATGTTCTTTCTGGTCTCGGAATAGATCTGCAAGGGAACAGGGTTCAACGTCTGGGTTCCTTATTTTGAGCACGGAAGAGTACCCTAGCAGCTTTTGGACCTCTTGATTTGGGTTTAGCATGAAATGTGTAGCTCGACTCACAAATCACGCTCACCGAACTTGTGATAGAGTACAGTGAAAGATGACTAACGGAACCTCCTTGGTCACTTTGACCAGTTGATCCACATTGCCCAGAAACTCTGCTGAAGGGTAGTTTACGCTCCCTTTAATATTCCCGCCGGCGTAGTCATCGTCCCTAACGTCAACGACGACAAAATCCTTCTGAGGAACTTTGCCACTTTTCATGATATCGGCCAACTCCTGCAGGTAATAGTGAACTTTGTTAGCAATCCTAATTTTGAGTAAGATAGTGTCTTGAAGAGAGGGCATACATCCCCGTTCATGTAACGCAACGTTTGGGCCATTATAGATCTTAGTCGTTGAGGATGCGTTATCGGCGAAGCTGGTCGATGCAAACCTTGTCCGAGGCGATAATTGAACAAACAAGTCCTAGGTAACAGAATCATGGCTTATGTCATCAATTTTTTTACGGTCTTTCGTATTGCAAATTGACTTGGAAAATGGCTGACACTCGTGTACAAGTTTTCAGCGACTTGAGACCTGTAGACACCAGGTTGGAAGTTCTGGTAAAACCAATGAGCCTGAATTATGCACCGTATAGGGAGGTGTTCCGCAGTGATCAATAACTTATAATCTTAAATAACTAATGTACATATGGGTGAGATAGAAGGCGATGATCAGTGTTCTTTTGCTTCAGTTCATACACCGCCAGCTAAGCGGCGACGCATTGACTTTGAACTAAATATGTGATCAGATTTTACTAGATTAATGAAAGGTAAAACGAAAAGGACTCACGGCCTATTTATGATACTGTCTTTGCCAGTGTACAGCATGGAATCGTATACAAGAGCCCCAACTAATGCACCCAGGATCGGTCCCATGATAGGACACCATATCCAATATTGATTACGGAAAGTAAAGACTTCTTTCCCATAGCCAGCCATTGCAGTAAACAAACGAGGACCAAGGTCACGAGCGGGGTTGATAGCGTAACCTGTCTGCATTCCAAGAGCCGTACCGATACCCGTAATCAGGATGAACAAGACAAGAGGACCAAGGCCTGCCGGCGGTGGGCTGTTTTCGGCGTCGTTCATTGCAAGGACAACAATGGCGAGGACGGCGGTGCCAAGGAATTCATCAAAGAATGCAGAAACATTAGTCATATAGTCAAGCTGCAGTCAAATGTGGCCATTAGCTCATAATGCAGTTCATAAATAGGAATGGGCTTACTGCATAAGTTGAGAACAGGCCGGCCGTTGCAAGAGTGCGAACGCCTGGGCCCTCAAAGAGATCGATGGCATGGAAATAATTTGCATAAACAATGGCAGCACCGCAAAGACCTCCCATAACCTGCGCAAAAATGTAGATCTAAGTGAATGTCTCAGTATCCTGTTCTAGTCAGCTGTACACAAAGCGACGTACTGGGACTTTCTTCCATGGGAATCCTCTGAAGACAGCGAACAAGATGGTTATCTAAAATAGACGAGGTTTACTCATGATGTCAAAAATCTCGAATCAATGCATGACCTACAGCAGGATTAATATGGCCACCGGAGATTCCACCAGACACCCAGACTCCCATTGCTGTCCCAACTCCCCATCCGATGTTGATGGATAGATAGTCCTGCGGGATATTGTATTAAAGACATTTTCAAAGTTACAGATTGGATAGTACCCACTCCTTTTGGCGCAGAAGTGACTGCTGTACTACCCCCAAGGATAACCTGACAATCAACCCCATTTCCAAAGATAATCAAAATCATGACACCGAGAAACTCTGCAAAAGGCTCTCTTATGTACTCGCTGATAGATACAGATCATTGAGCATGGACGTCGACACGGACAACAAAGAGCAACGCACCGATACCGCGCCCATTTGTTAGGGTAATCTAAATTATCTTCGGCATCCGTAGTTTCCAAATTACTAGCGTATTCCTTGTGCGTTGCAGTAAAATCCTTTGAATTTTGCGACGCTGGTTGGACCGTAGAGTTTCGACGACTCTCTAAAGAAGGGCGACGGGACATCTCCGACACAGATGAAAGCGAGCGAGAGGGATTCGCGGGCAAGAGCTGGAGATTGAAAAGTGTGGGGTCAGATTAGCCTTTTAACTCGGCCAGGCTCCTGCAAACACAGGGAAAATCCGGCACGAAAGGAGGCCAAATTAATCTTGGGGAGAGCAAACCGGGACGCGGAGAGGGGGAATAAACGAGGATAAACGTATGGAGCATAAAAATGATTGATTTGATCATAGCAGAGTCGTAATGGGCTCGCTCAGGGCCTAATCCCAAGAAGCGCAAGAAGCGTTTTTGAGAACGATCGAAGCTTAGTTTGGTAGATCCATAGCATGGACTACATATGAATAGAAAGTGAGTGCCTCACAGAAAATGTGGATAAGAATAGCAAATACTTGAATCACAACGAACCTCCACAGAGAAAATATAGTCCAGCCAGGCAATACCACACGTCATACCACAGAAGAACTATTGTTTGCCTGCCACAGAGCCGCCTTTCAGTGGTACGCATGATCCGACACCACCATGGCCAGCCCGTTGACCGCATTTGGTATCCGATAAATATCGGCGCATCGAAGCCTAAAATTATATGCCGGGTCAGGTGAGTGATGGCGTCCGTATGCAATGGTTCTGAGGCCGCACAATAATACAACTTTGGCGAGTATATTTTTGTTTTGGGTTCGAAAAATGCATGAACACTGACTGACAATGAGACGTACTGAGGGAGAAAACCTTTGTAAGCGCAACTCCGTCAAAAATGACCTTGACAGGCCTCAGAATACATCAAGGAAATAGCCGTCTATGCGAGATGCTGTCTGACAACGGAACGAGCCACTCACAGCGAAAGGTGTATCGCAGATTGGTACAACTATGAGGGTCATTTTGTTTCATATCGATATTCGAGCCATGACTTTGAGGCAACAGAGTGAGGATCGATGATAGAATCGATGGCGCTGCTGCCTTCGGAAGACCACATGAACTCGGATACGAAAAATATAACTCAAGGACAAACTGAAAGTGGCATCTCACATATGCATTCGGGCCGCACCTCAAACAAAATAAAGCATTGACGTTCAATCAGTCGGTCAAAGACGCGTTAATTGGGAAGGAATCATGTCAGCAGGCAACATTTGGACGACCTGTGGACACGGAGACACAAGAAGTCCATAGGCGCTCTTGCAGCAAAATTTCAAATTACTCACCTTTCGGGTCACCTCTTCTCCACCCACATCCCATCCCGTTCTCGCCACGATCACAATGTTATCCTCGACTAATTGGTTTACCACCATATCTATCCCGAACCGGTCCCCTATGTATTTTCTCCAACGTAAGATGTTTTTCAATAGCTTCACACAACGATTCAAAAATCGTCTCCTTGAGGCTATTGACTCTGGGTTAAATCCTGGCACCGATTTGTGCAACCGAGAATATTTGTCAACGGACTCCCTTATTTCCGTGACCGCATTTTGGAACGAGTTAAATACGGATCTCAGGATGAGCTGCAATGAAGTGAAGCGTCGCACATAAGCGAAAAATTTAACGTGTATGGTACCAGCATGGTACTCACTTGAAATTTAACCCCTTGAGTACCAATGCTCGCTTCAATTTCTTCTGCAAGATCAATTATCCTCCTCGTGTGCTTAGATGAATAAACATCTAGTCCCCCATTGTCAACAACTTTGCAGATGAGGGGAATAATAGCCGACGAGATCATTGATGACACAAGGTCACCATCTGGCCCGAGCGCTCGCTCTTCAATGACACCTTCCCCAGGTCGGCAGTACTCGTATAAACCCTTATACCATTTGAAATCATGCAAACTGCGCGCTTCCTGGTTAATGAGAAAATAGAAGTGATTAATCATCAAAGGGACAATACTGAAAGGAGCGACGGACCTCCACAGGATTCCAGCCAAGACACTCAAGTCGAACCCAAAACTCCCAAACGCTGACCACACCCAGCCCACCCCAAGCGACGACATAGCTTTCAGCATACTTTTCCCTCCATGCGCTCCAGCGTCCTTTACCCGGATCTTTGAATTCCGCCGCCTTGACATCGGCCAGAATCTCTTTCGACCTGGTCGAGAGCGACTGCAGGGCTTCACCATACGCGGATGTATCTTGAGGTGACAGTGATGAATCGGTGGAAAACCCTTCGTCTTCTTCACCTGGTGGCCTCACATGACGAGATTTCCGAATTTGCCGTCTAGCAACCCTGGCGACGCGTCTTGCACGACTTTCTTCAACTGGATCCGGTCTACGTACTGTTCGGCCAAGTTCGTCTAGTTCTCCAGATTCTGGTTGAGGAGGAGGAGGAATAGGACCGAGGAAAGCCGCCAGGTCGTCTTCGGAATCCTCCCGTCGACGCTTGCTGATCATGTCAAACCGCTCCTTTAACAACGATAGCCGCTCTTCCTCCAGTTTTTCAAGAAGGGGATACTATCACGACGTGTAAGTCGGCTTTCGGTGAGTAGATCTCGGTGTGCCATACCTTTTCGTCAAGGAAGACCGCGACGCTTTCCGTCCATTCTCTGAAGTCAGTAAACCATGCCCTCTTTTCCTCTGCTTTTTCAACCATTTCTCTCATTTCCTTCTCCCTATCTTCAACTTCTTGCCGTTCCTGGGCGAGTGAAGTAAGAGTCGAGGAGTTTTTGGCATGTGATGTGGTTAATTGTGTAAGTCGCTCTGATAGTCGCGTTATTGCTGCATTTAGCGTTGGCACAGGGGTAGCCACAGGGATCGGGGCAGGTTTATAAACCTGTTTCACATTGGAAGATGATGGATCTGGTGTCCTATGTCCACCGCGGCGGAGTTGTTCTTGTTCCCATTCGACTGTTTCTTCGTCTTCTTCTTCGCTGAATAGGATAGCGTTAATGCAGTCTGATATCAGAGATATGCGACTCATACTTACGCATCAGCGATCATCTCCTTCATGGCATCTCGTCGCTGGCTAGCTTCCAACTTGCGAGATTTCTTGCCCAAGGCTATTCGTTCCTGAGCACTGGTGTACTCAGCAAATTCTAATAATTGCGAGAGGATTAGTGGTAAGCGCATTTGGACTAGAGGCTACCACATACCGTCATCTCCTTCTCCGAGCTCATCCTCTTCCCTCATAAGCCGACTTTCAGGGTGTGGACCTTGTGGTTCATCACTTCGCTTAGTTACAGAAAGCGATATAAAATCTTCTTCTCCACTGGCTAGCGAATTGCGCAACCTTTCACGTTTCTCTTTGGCGACTTGAATGGATGACTGCGAAGGAATGAAAGACGCGCTTTCCTCTGGACTGAATTTAGAAAGAGGACATTGAACTGGGTGTCAAACTAACCTGAATCTACGATGATGCTTTGCATAGACACGTCATCAACGTCGATGGACATGTCCGCGTCATAGGAATCGATATTAGCGGGCAACTTGGGTCTTGATGATGGGGTATTGGCTTTGAGCTCTTTGAGATATGCTGCGTCATATTTAGGACTGTCGTTAGTAGATATGGTAGCTTGATCCAATGTAGGGGGTATAATTCTAGTTTTATTCTTTAGAAACACGATTCAAGGTCATGAAACAAACTGACTCACGCAGGATGCGTGCCAAGAGCCATCTTTCGACTCAAGTTTGACTTCTTGACCTTGAAAACCTCGCCATCGCCCTCCTTTACAATTCAAGATTTTAACAAACGATTTGAACAGAAAGCGAAAATTGAAAAACGCGTACCTCTTCTTCGTCTCCACCAAAACTCAATCGGGATTTCACCTTTGCCCGCTTAACCTTATTCTTCAACTTGAGCGCCAAAGTGCTAGGCGACTCCTCAGGTGTCCCTGCCGCTTTTTCAGTGCCATTTTCCGGCGACGTTTCTCTCGCTCTCGCAGTCGCCTTCGCCTTGGAGCGCTTGAAGATGACGGGGGGAGATGGGTCCATAATGTGCGTTCCTTTTAACGTCCATTTTTTTCAAATTAGGGCCATCCCTGAATTATTCATCGTCAAGCAGTTCCCGTGATTTCCAAGCGTTGCATCACGTGACTCTTTAATGACTTTGGCCGAAATTGCGAAATTCCCACGCACAATTTCCTCTTTTAAGCAGTCATATCCGTGTGCCGACAAGATGGCTGAACCACAACCAAGCGCGAACCGCCCTAGACCGAGACCGCGTCCACGGCCCCGCCCTGCTGCGAGTCAGGCTAGCAATGACGCGTCGTCTGCGACGCCTGACACGCCGTCCTCGTCGTCCTCGACGTTGAAGATACCCCTGACGATCACTGGTCAACAAATTGTGATCGAAGTCAATAACTCTGACGACATGTTCATCCGGAATAAGAACCGGACTTTTGAGCAGTGGCAGAAACTTGATAAGATTGACAGGGCTACTTCAGGTGTGTGTTGTTGCGTGTCTTTAAGCTGTTGTTTATGTTGTAAACTTTGGGCAGAGTCGAGAAAGTCGAAACCTGTTTCTAGTGATAGCGAGAATGGCACAACTCCCCGAAAGAGCCATAAGAATAAACGGGTGAAGCAGGAGCAGGCATCGCGAAAGCACACCCCGACATACAGGTGCGTCTTGGATTCAACTACGCACTCTTTGAAGTATTAACCCCGCTTGAATGTAGACTCCATTCAGAGGAGGATTCAGATGATTCCGACCTAGAAGTTGTTGGCAGTTCATCATCTACAGACGACAAACCATACGGGAAGCGCAAGCGTCAACAACACAGTCGTTCGCGGTCCATCACGCCCCCTCCAGACGTCCCAATCCACCAGATTCAAACCGCAAAGAACCTCGTCCGGTACGTCCATCCCTCCTACCCCACTTTTCCTTATTAACCCAAACCTCCACTCACCTTCCTTCAGAGAAGCATTCCGATCAACGCCTCGCCCCGCATCGCCCGCATCCGAGCCAGAAGATTCCGGCGAATCCATCTCCTTCCAGCCAGAGGTCACAGCGATCGCACGGGAAATCAAAAAGCAGTCTGAGAGGCAGGACAGCCAGGCGCCGGAAGCGACGAGCGACGACCAGGTGACGGTGTCCATCAAATGGCACAAGCATCCTCTGTCGCACGCCGCACCGATTCCCAACGCGGAGTACCAGATGGCGAGGGTGCGTTCATAGGAGCTTTGGTGGTTATACCCCCATCTGACTCGTTTTTGTTGTTTGCGCAGACGGACACGTTCCGCGACCTCTTTGAGGCGGTTGCAGAGGACGGGGCCATCCGCCCTGCCAACCTCATCATGACATACCAAAACAAACGCATCTTCCCTTCCGTCACACCTGAGATTCTCAGAATATGGTCAGACAACATCGAGCTCGGTACGCCTCTTTCCCTTATGACCTTTTTTTCTTATGTTAATCCAAACACTTTACAGAGGCATACGAGGCGTCTGCATACGAATACATCCAAGACAAGGCCGCAGAAGCACTCCGCCAACCCGTGATACACCCCCCTCCCACCACCGCTCCCTCTTTAAAAGTATCCCCAGCCGGCGTCATCGAGATCGACGACTCGGACTCGGACTCGGACTCAGCCTCCTACTCCCCTCCCCTTCCTCCCGGCGGCAGCACCTCCCAATCCCAATCCCAATCCCAATCGCACTCGCACACAAACCCGCACAACTCGGACGCCGAATCCGAAGCAGCAGGCGAGAAACTCAAAGTGACCATCCAGTCCTCGCTAGGCAAAGAAGTCCCGCTCGTCATCCGGCGCACGACGACGTGCGGCGCGATTGTGAAGGCGTATTTGAAGAAGGTCGGGGTGGCGGAGCAGTATCCCGATCTATTCGACCCTCCTGCACCGGCCGCCGCCCCTGCGGCTCCGGCGAAGAAGGGCAGGGGCAGGAAACCCAAGGCCACGCCGCCTGCGCCTGCCCCGCCCGCGCGGCCGCCGCCGGGTAAAATTCCACAGTTGTCGATTGAGGGCGAGAGGATGGACAATGATGCGGTTGTCGGAGAGGACGTGGAGGATGGAGACAGGATCGACGTCGTTGGGCTCTGAACGGGAGTCAGATCTTTTTTTTCTTTTTTTTTTCAGAATTTTTCAGTTTTGCTGTGGTTTTGTTGCTTCGTTATGTTATTCATACCTACATTAAGTTTACGCGTTATTTCATCTTTTCTATTTCTTCTTTTGCTATGGTATTAGTAGGTGTTTTATATTATTACTGTATGATTTCTTCGCTGTCTTGTTATTTCCTGTTTTTTTTTTTTTTTTTTTTTTTTTTCCTTTACGCAATATCAGCCAAATTACACAACCTATTTTCCGAGAATCCAAGCACTCAGCACACAACTTCCACAAATACAACAACCCCAAACCAATAAATACCAATACCAAAACAAAAACAAAAAAAAACAATATAATATAATATACAACACACAACCCTCACTGCCACCCCTCCCCCGAATTCCGCACCAAAATGCGCGCATTATTCACAAACGCGCGGATGAGCTCGTCGAACGCGCTGCGCTCGTGCTCGGGCGCGGCGGGGTCTCCCCGTTTGAGCGCGGTGGCGAGGAGGAAGTCGGGCCGTGCGATTTCGAGTTCGAGTTCGTGGAGGGTTTGGGGCTGGTTTTTTGTGGTTTTGTGTTTTTGTGGTGGGGAATTGGGTGGGTGATGTGATGTGGTGTGGTATGTCGTAATAGCAATAAAACGCAAGTATCCAGGACGCGTGCGTAAAGGTTTCCAACGACAAATCGAACGAACAAAGTCAACAAAACGCATATACAACAAAACAAAAACGAAACGAAAGATGAGGTAAGGAAAGATGAAGGTGAGATGAACATGGAATGAAGAAAAACCCGACTTTTACTCACAGGCGCATTGGGCGACATCGAAGATGTAACCTGTGTCAAATCAATCTTGAACTCTTCATGCGAATAGCTTATACGGTCTTTCCGTCTCGTGTGTGTTGAAGTACCGGTAGGCCGGGGTACTGCAGAGTACACCGTACACCGTACAAAACACCGAACACGAAATGCGAAACGTGAAATGTGAGGTAGAAGGACATAGATGAAATGAGATGATGAAGAAAGTACGCGTCAGTAACCCATACTCCACACACAACACCAAACACCAAAAAAATAAAAGTAAAAGAAACAAAAAAAAACAAAAAACGCACCAGGAATCTCCAAATTAACACTAACCCTCCAATCCGCCTCCCTCTTCGGACTATACACATTCAAATCCCCAAGCCTAACTTTGCGCACGCACTCGATCACCGCTTTCGTCTTTTCGTCCGTCGTCACCCGCACCTTTTCCCCTCTCTCGCCTCTTTCCCCTCCACCTCCCATACCCATACCGCCGCTGCTACTACTACTACTAGATGCACCAGCGCCACTGGAGGAGGAGGGATCAAAAGCGTAAAAGCTGTCTATGAGGTAGAGGTGGCTGTACCCCAACGGGCTCGCGCCGCTCGGAGACTCCATTTTGAGTTTGTTGAGCAGCGTGTTGAAGTGTTTGTGTTGGTGCTGTTATGGAGTTTTCAGTATTCAGATGTTATATTCGGGTGGTAGATTTTGTGGACGTCGGATTTCGGAGAGAGAGAAAAAGAGGGTAGGTTAGAAAGCAGACGAAATGAGATTAAATTAGATGCGTAGGAGTAGGAATAGGAGGGACGTACGAGCGACATGTTAGACTCGAAGCGCGTGTCTGTTGCGCCCGGCGCGAGGACTGTGCGGTGCGGTGCACGATTCATTCAGCGAGAGCATCGGGAATTAAATTATTTTGGCGCCGAGAGAGAGAGAAACGAGAGACAAGGGACGACGGATGACGGAGGTTTGAGGTGTGCAGAACAACCGCGAACGTGAGCAAGAGCGAGAGCGAGAGAGCACGAGTTGTAAGGAGAGCAAAGCGCACGACGAGAACGCACACGACACACATAGAAAAAAAAAAGCAAAGTCAATCAACCAATCAATCAATCACCCCACCCCCACCCCCACCCAAAAAAAAAAAAAACTCACTAGTCTCAACAAGCACAGGCAACACCACCCTCCCGCCCGTCGCTCTATCCCTCAACAGCCCAATCTTCGCCTCAACCTCGACGCGCGCGGCGGGGTACTCGTGCGCATACGGGCGTGTGACGATCATGTGGTGGATAAAGTCCGCGATCTCCTTGATGAATTCGTCGAGGGGCTCGACGCCTAGGATTGAGAGTGAGAGTGGGGGGAGGGAGGTGGTTGTGTTGGAAGAAGAAGAGGCAGAGGTAGAGGCATGCCCGTTGGTTGAGTGAGGATCTGAAGAGGTGGGATAAGGCGGTGAGTCTGTTAATGTCCGCCGGGCGCGTTTTAGAGGAGGCGGCGAGGACGAACGTGGTTGCATCCTGACTGTTCACAAACAAAAACGAAAAAAAAGATATTCAAAGCTGACAGTAGTGCTCGGTGCCAATGTGAGTGCGAATGGAGAAATAGGTTCACTGCAGATCTCTCGCGTATGTATTATGTAACCAACCATTCTACAGCCACGTATACGTATGCTCATAAGTAAAATAATGGGATTTTTATATACAAAGTGGGGTCTACAATGTGGTAATAATCAACGGATAACCACCTTCAGTCTCCACGCAAACCCACTTCATGAGTCAAAGGTGAACGAGACGCCGACCTTGTGCGCAGGGCCAGAGGGGTTGGCGTCGTTCAACTTTTGGGTGTCAAGAGCAAGACCAAACGAGGCCTTGACACCAGGGCGCAGTCCCTGGGTGTATCCAAGCGCAATAGTACCCGAGTTGTTGATCTTGGCCTTGATAAACGCGGACGAGTCAAGGTAAGCCTTGGTGCCGACCTCGAGAGCGACGCCGCCGTGGGTGGCCTTGGAGTCGTAGACGGCCTTGGCACCAGCCTCGACGTCGCGGCTGACGCGGTGGTAGTAGCTCGCGGAGAAGGTGTTGAAGTTGTTCAGGCCGTGCACGGTGACAGCGTACTCGGGGGCGTTGTAGCCAATGGCGGCGGCGTAGCGGGTGATGCTGCCGGTGGTGACGTTGTACGAGGTCTCGGCGCCGACGAGGAAGCCATCACGGCCGAAAACGGTGTCGGCGGTAAAGTTGGGGCCCTGCAAAGGTCAGTGAGACGGGGGGAATGGAAAACGAACACGGACGGACCTTGAAGACATCGAGAGAGGCGCGGGTGTGGATGCCAGACTGCTTGTAGGCAGCGTTGAGAACAGCGGTCTTGGCGCCCTTGTCGGGGGTGAGAGAGGTTGCGAGGTCGAGCTTGAGGCCCTTGGTGATGAGGTTGTCTACCTCGATTTGGTTGCGGAGGACGTTGGCGGTTGTCCAGGTCTGGGTGAGGGTGAGGTTGTGGACCTTGTCAACCCACTTGCCCTCGATGTCACCGGTGATGAGCTGGGACTTTGAGTCGCGGGTACCCTGGACCTTGAAGGCGACATTGGAAGGGGTCTGGGTCTTGACCTCGAGGGTTGCGCCGTTGTAGTTGTAGTCCTTGGTGAGGAGGTCGTTGGAGGACTTTCCGAGATCCTGTTAAGCAGTATTTAGTGTTGTAGTAGCGGAGAAAGAATGAAAAGTGGAACCTTCCAGGAAGGGGGGACTGGCTGAGGGAGAGACATTTGTGTGGATAAACAGTGGTGGAGAAAAACGTATGGTTGGCAGAGGAAATTATGAGGAGCAGACCGTGGGAATCACGGGAAAGAACCGGATGACGACAGCAATTGCCAATCCACGCTTGTCTGCCCCAATGTAAATATATGTTTAACACTGTAAAGTATTGCCAGTCCAAATTGTAAAGCCTTGCCAGTGTACACTGTAATGCCTTGCTAGCTACACACTGTAAAGACTTGTTGGCTGTAGATGCTCTCCAGCAGTTCTAATAGACGCGTGTCTGTTGGTTGAACGCGATCACGTTGGCCAGTAGAACGTCATGCCCAGCACGGAGGCAAAATGCAATTTGTCGTCACCACACCCCGCATCGAACACTCAATGAACGTTGAACTCTCATACATGTAGAACAAAAAAGACAGGCGCCTCATGTAAAGCGCATGTATGATACGCGACGCGCCGTTTTTTTTCTCACCAGACGCGTTGTTATGCTCTGTTGTGACACGGTTCAAGATAGATCAAGCCGAGAAGTTTCAACAAGGGAGTCCCCTGGTTTCTCCCTGCTTGTACTACTAGTCTGTCGCTGTCGCTGTCTGGCATCTGCCCACCATGGACACCATCGCCGCACAGCTGCAGAACCAAGACTCCAACGACATCTTTTCTCTCACTGACCAGATCCTCTCTGACCGCCTCGAGTTTATAGAAGAGGTCCCTCTCTTCCTCTAGTACTCCCTACACACCGCTGACCAGCGCCCTCCACAGATTGGCTTTGGAAACTGGGGCAGCGTCTGGCTATGCAAGCCCAAGCCAACCATGACCAAAGACGGCGTCCTGCGCCCCATCGGTTCCAAACTCGCCGTCAAGCTCGTCCACAGATCAAAGACAGCAACAACAGCAGCCCGCGTGCGCTCTCTGTACTTACCCTTCCCCTCCTTTCACTTCCCGTACCTACAGCTTATTTATGTGTTCAACAGGTGGAACGAAATGAAGATTGTTCGAACCTTCAAATCTGACCCGCACCCGTCTATCATCCCCTTCCACTCATTCATCATAACGCCCTCCTACGCCCTCATCACAATGTACGTCCCTTCTCTTCCCCTTACTCCACACACATCCCGACGCGTCAAATGACGCCCGCCCTCATATTCTTCGCCCTAACAACCGCACTTTTATTGTCTTGTTTAATTAATATATTCCATTGATCGCCTCATTTATTTTACCCCACAGGACGTACCTCCCCACTCTCGTCCCCGTCGAAGTCGACGAGCCCAAAGCCCGCGAATGGTTCCGCTACCTCCTCTCCGGCGTCGAGTTCCTCCACAAGCGCGGCGTCGTGCACAATGATATCAAGTGCGCGTCTTTTCCTTTTCCCTTTCCCTTTCCCTTTCCCGTTCATCTTCTCGCGACATTCATGAGCATAATTAATCATTAATCTTTCCATTACAGACCTGCGAATATCCTACTATCACACAAGAACGTACCTGTCCTCGTCGACTTTGGCTTTGCCGAAAAGTACGATATGGACTCGGACACCGCGTTCCACAGTAACCTTTCCTACGGCACACCAGAGGTACCCTTCCTTCCTTCCCTCTCACCTCTCTGGTCATTGTCATTACCAACGCTAACCTAATAAACCTCACCTCACATCAACAGTACCTCTCCCCAGAGCGCGCGCGTGGTTTACCACACGACACGCGCAAATCGGACGTCTGGTCCCTCGGCATCACATTCTTCGAGATCCTCGTAGGACGCACACCGTTCGAGTACTCGGACGGCGAGCAGTTTAGTTCGAGCGAGGATCTGGAGAAGTATTGGGCGCGGACGGTACGTTCTCCTCCATTGAAATTCGCGTCTCTAAACACTAACACTAACACTCATTTATTTCCCTCTACACAGCTACGAGGCAAGTGGGTCGGCACATGGGACTTTTCGAAAGGCATGGAACGCCTTTTGCAGCGCATGATTGCGCCGAACGCGGATTTGCGGTGTACGGCGACGCAGGCGGCTAAAGACGCTTATTGGCTTCCGCCCACCTCTACTTCTACTTCTGCTTCACGTAGGGACGCTGGTGGTGCGAATGTTGCGCATAGTAAGTTACTTTTCATTTTCACTTTCCCTTTCCCTTTTTCGTGTCGTGTCGTGCCGTGTTTCGCGGTATTTCACGCGTGTTGGAACTTGTGATGACTGATGGCTAATGTACGTGTTGTTTTGTATCTAGAGCGCGCGTCAAGTTATACATCGTCGGTGGTATTCGAGAAAGACATGGAGAAATTGCTCAATATGACACCTTCATCATCATCGTCCTCCTCGGCGGCTGCAACGTGGCGTGGCGGGAAGGAGAACGCGCGTGTGCCGCCTGGGCTCGGGCTTACGAGTCCGCATTCCAAATCAAAGGTCGATGTTTTCAGAGATGAGCAGGATACGTCGATGTCGATGTCGCTTTCGTCGGCGACGAAGAGGACGCTTGCAAAGTCAAAGTCGCAGCCTCGTGTGGCTGTCGCTGTTGCGTCCAAGAGTACGTCGTATCCGCATTGCATGTTTTAAATCCCTACTCACTCGTTTTATAGTCGTCCAGCCGAGGAAACGCGCGGGTGCACCGCCCATGATGGACTTGTCGCCTATCAAAGCCTCGCCGAACAATTCGCCGCACCATAATGTCAACGCTAATCCTAGTCCGGCGACGACGGCGAAGGAGAATATTCTCTCGTTTAACAGGCTAGCAGCTACTGTATCTCTCAACTCTGAAAAGAAGAAGGCCCAGCAGCAGCAGCAAAGACCGCGTACTGCCGAACCGGGCTTCAATAGCCATAGCCATCATAATCATAATCATGGCAATGAGAAGGAGAACGACGCGGGTAATATCAGCATCTCCAACACCAACACAAACGCAAACGCAAACGGGAGCAAATTGCCGCGGAGAGCATTCGGTGCGCGGGACGTCAACGTGCCTAATGCTGTTGGAACGCCAACGGGCGCAAGAGCTGGTTCTGTGCTTTCTAAAAAGCCATCTGGAAATACGTACGGGCTGAAAGCTGTCAAAGTCCTCGGCGAGTCGACAGCCAGCGCGAATGTGAGTGTGAGCCTTGACGGCGGCGAACGCAAGCTCGCAAAAGAAAAAGAAAATGGGAAAGGGAAAGAATCGACGAGCGTGCGCGATCGTATGCGCGAGTGGGAAAGAGAGAGGGAGAGGTTGAGGGAGATGGAGAGGTTGGAGGAGATTGAGAGGGAGAGGGATGAGATTTATAGGAGGGAGAGGGAGGATAGGCGACGGAGGGAAGCTGAGAGGGAGAGGGAGGGCAGAGAGGAGCAGGAGGAGGAGGAGAGGAGGAGGGAGAGCTTGGAGAGGGAGAGGAGGAATGCGTCGCTTAGGCAGATCAAGATTCCTTTGGCGGGTGCGGGTACTGGTACTAAGAGTTCCGATTGGGATAAAGAGAATCCCGGCACTGGCGCGGGCGCTAATTATGCTTATACGGGCTCGTCCGCGTCGTCGCCTATGCTTCCGATGTTCAAGCCTACATCGCCTTTGAGCAACGGTGAGTACTTCTTGTTTGGGGTTTATGAATGTATTTTGGTTGATACTCGTACTCATCCTTTGCCTGTTTTTGTTTTTGTTTTTGCGATCTATTTGTAGCGATCCTCAATATCGGGAGGAATAGCAGTCAAACGTCGTTTGCCCGTGTTGGGAAGGAGTCGAAGCAGAACATCTTCAAGCATAGCATCAAAGCATCTATAGGTAACTACCCCATTTCCTTTCCTTTCCTTTCCTTTCGAACACACACACACACACACCCCGGCGTCCCGTCCAACCAAACGCATTTACCCCTTTCCGGCAATAATTAAAAATACACATTTGCACAGAAAGCTGACGACATACTTTTTTTTTCTTTTCAGATAAAACGGTGCAGTTCTATAAATCGTCGACGCTGGGCCAGGCTGCTGCTGCTGCTACTTCTGGAAGGTCCACTCCGGCGCGCGGGTTCTCGTTTGACGTAACTAGGCCCAGTAATAGTGAGGTTAAAGTGTCGACGAAGGAGGGTAAAGAAGTGGCAAATGCGACTGCGAATGCGAATGCTTGGGAGGATGAGTTGGTGGATGAGAGTGAGTCATTCTTTTTCTCTTTTCTGTTCGTTTTCTGTAAAGTCGATCGATGGTGGGATACGAAGGTTCGATGCTTCTCCCGCGTTTTCTTTTTCTGTGATGGGCGCTTTTTATTGGCTTCTTGGGGTGACCTGACTCGGTTGTCTCTGGAAGTGCGCGCGCGATTTGGTTTTCGTTCATAAAGAGGCGTGTTGCGAGGCGTTTTACTTGGACATGAGCTGACGGTTTTACTACCTTTTCTTCTTCATATGCCTATAGTTAACTCGCCACTGCCGTCGCCGCTGCCTGTCATCAAGAATGCTGCTGAGAGCGAGCAGATCGCTGCTGACTCGAGGATGGACAGGATGACCATCTGGATGCGCAACGTCGAGAGTATGTCGTGTCTTTTGCGTAGTGCCGAGGTTGTTGCTCATTTCTTATAAATAATCAGAGGTAGTTGAAGACGCGAAACAGAATTTCGCTGCGTCGTCGTCGCCCAAGGATACACCTCTACCTGCCCTGCCTCTTCCTCTCTCCCGAGGCCCATCTCAGAACAGGACGTCGCGCCTGCCGCGCCGCGTCCTAGCCGCCAGCCAAATTTTCCAAGCGGACGAGAATGGCAATATCTCGCCGATGGTGGATCAGAGCATGGTGTCCACTTCCAACTCTGTGTTCTTCCGATCCTCTGGCGACGCGTCGAAAGCGAGCATTGGACGAGCGCCGACGCCCAGCTCCGCGCCACCGCAGCAGCAGCCTACTACACCTGCGAAACGGACCTCGCCGCTTCCGGATGAAGGCTCGAGTAGGTTTGTTATACCGGAGATTCATACGCCTTCGAGGCAGAGACGCGCGACTGTGTCGACGCGCTCGCCGGAGCCTAAGCGCGCTGCTAGCCCTGTGGCGGATGATGCTGAGGGCGTGTCGCCTTCGAAGAGGAAGGAAAAGTCAAAGTCGCATGGGAATTTGCTGCAGAGGCATATCGTGGCGCCGATCGCACTGCTTGAGGCAGAGCTTGAAAAAGGTGCGTGTGTTTTTGTTGGTGTGCATGATCTCTATACTCATCTCATGGTCGATGCTTTCCAGTTCCTCCTCCCGAGCCTACTCCTCGCCTTTCGGAGGTGCTGGATAGGAGCTTGTTCATCAGTCCTATGGTGAGGTCGCAGGACGACCTGCTGGATAGGACGCTGGAGAAGCACAATGATGTGTCGCTGGACGATCTGCATGCGTCGCCGTGCCACGTCGAGCCGTACCCGCAGCGCGCGCGCAACAGCCACGACGTGTCGATCCCGGACACACCCAGCCGGCACCGCATCGAGGGTGTATACGACCGCTTCCTCATGGCTACCTCCGGCGTCAAGCGTCTTGGGAAGGGGTACCAGTCGGATAACGTGGGTCCGGTAGGGAACAGCGGTCATTCTGGCACGGGTCTAGGGCCACAGCATAACCAGCAGCAGCAGAGCAAAGGGCGCTCGTTTTACTCGACGAGGAGGCCGATGCCTGCGCCGGTGTCGAGCGAGGATTCGCAGCGCCGCGCGGCGTCTGTGGATGAGTTGGGGTTGTTTGGCCCGATGGATCCAGTCAGTGGCCCGGTGTCGGCGAATTGTGCGAAGGAGCAGTCGACGGGTGCGACGTCGACGCTGATGCGTAAAGCGATGAAGCTTATCGCGCCTAAGGCTAATGCCTCTAAACGGTTGTCGCGAGTCGTGGGCTGATTTTTTTCGGATTTGGCCACGTCGCGCGATGATGTCTGGTCTGTTTTCTTTTTTTTGGCGGACACAATTCCTCGGTGTCGTCTCTGTGTCGTGCTCCATTTGTTCTGGTTTTTTCTCTGTTCATATTTCCTCGCATCTCGCATCTCGCATATATGCATCACATTTCATTTCATTTCATTATTTCTCTTCTGTTCTGGTCCATCAATCTGTGACACTTTCATACAGTCTCAGTTTCTTTTCTTTTTCTTCTTTTTTCTCGATTATGCTATCCCTCACTCGACGTGCTTTCAATTTGTTCTCGAAACATCGCTATCCTACAAACCAAAACTTTGCTCTGCTGTCTAACTAACTATCTATCGTCCTCTTTTTTAAAAAAAACCTTGCTTTCTTCACTATACTTCCTGTTTTCTTTTTTTCCTACTTTTTCTTCATGTTTTTTTACGTTCCTCGTCTGTCCTTTCCGCCATCCGTTTTGTTTTCTTTTACTTCCCAATCCCCGATTGTACACTATGTACATACACCCACCCCACCCCGTACACCCCCGCACAGGGTACACCCACACCCACATCTACGCGGCACCCTGCGACGCGACGGTCTTTCACGACTTGCTCACGACTCACGACTTTTGATCGATCTATAACGAGTCACCACTGCCCCTTCAACGAACGGCCAGTCCCGAATCTCATGATAGTTACGAATCTCTCTTTTACTCGTTTACTCAGACTTTTTTTTTACTGTTACGTGTGTCTGTTCTTTTTCAATGTATATTTACGTCTCTGTTATGCAATGACATTGCTTTGTTCATGATGACTGGAAAACTGTCGACCAAGTTCATTTTTATCAAATTTTTTATGTCAGTGAGCCTTTGAAACGTATGAATAGGGGCATTGTGTGGTTGTGACCTTGGAAGCAAACAAAGTTACGCGACCGAGTCAACATTTTCCAAATTGAAAGGAATGAAAAGCGCTCAAGTGCAATCTATCACTAAACTCAAAGCCCGCGTCAAGATAACGCAATATACTGCTCGGGCATGGACGATAACCTAGAAGCCCCTTCATCTCTTCCTCCAAAAACGCCTCTCGGGGATCTCCCACCAGACGCGGACGAAGATCAATCCTCAGACGAAGAAGATGGCGGCTTGGACTGGACAAAGCTACTGTAATATCTGGTTTCATTTTGTTGCACTTTCAGACACCCAACTCATCTCATTTCATCTCGTTTCATATCTTATATCTGATGCTCCTACATACATACATAAAGCCCTGCGGCGGCACGACCTGTTATCCCCAAACGCGGCGAAAAGGAATTCGAACCGCGTCAGGGCGGCGGAACGAATCTGCAATTGCACGTCCTTGATCGGTCGAGGAACGCGATGTTCGAGACATTACGCGCTACACGGACTATATCCAGGTGAGTCCACGTAACATTTTCCCGTATCGTTCGGTCAGGTAGCTAATGTCGCTCGATGATACCTTTAGCAAAGTTGTCAGCTATGCGACTTGGCATGCAGATATTGGGCGCACGCACGTTACAGTTGCCCGTGGTATCCATTTCTCGAATATGGGGCATTCTGCTCCTAGATCAGTCCTCGGCGAAGACGGCACAGCTAAAATTCAAAAACGATTAGAACTGCTCCCAGAAGAAGCGATATATCTAATCGAACGAGGCTCTCTTTTTTGTTGGAAGGATATTGATTTGGATATGGGGAT
Source organism: Psilocybe cubensis (assembly GCF_017499595.1). Classification (NCBI taxonomy): domain Eukaryota; kingdom Fungi; phylum Basidiomycota; class Agaricomycetes; order Agaricales; family Agrocybaceae; genus Psilocybe; species Psilocybe cubensis. Next base: position 1,467,689 of record NC_063004.1, read on the forward strand.
CATCCCAGGGATGACCGAAATCAATGGGTCTCCCATGAGCGTGCAGCAGGCTTTTAGTGAAATGATTGGCCGTGAGGATCTGACTCTGGAGAAATTTCAGGTTCGTGATCTACGCTCTCGTCTTCAAATGTGTTTTCTGACTCTTCCTGTAGGTTTACTCCTACCTTAAGAGGCTGGGATATGTTGTGACTCGAGCAACTCCGCCTGATACATATTATCCTGTCCCACCGCCTCGCACAGTGTCCAGTCCAACGTCCTCCATCTTGACTCGTATAAAATCTCTATTTCCTCTCTGGGTTTCCTCCATTTCACGCACTCTCTTTGGTGGGTTCAATTGGTGGAGACCTGTTGGCATAAGTCGCTGGTTCAGCTATGATAAAAGCTACCGTGAGTGTATATACTACAATAAATTTACAACATCAATTCAGACTCACAAAATAAACTCTAGCATCACTCTTCCGCGCCATGCGTTTCCTCCCGGCGGGACATGGTGTGCCTCTCAACACTGTTGGCCAAAAGAAATCAACACCCTATCAAATCTTTTACAACCTTTACAAGCCATCAACCCCGTTCAAAAAATCTGCTCCTCCCCCTCCTGATTTCCAGATTGTAGTAATCAAGTTCGTGAACACATATAATTATCTGCTCCAGACAATCAGCTCATGCTGCTCTCTTTATTTTCTAGTGCCCGAACTACCCCCATGCCGACATTGCAAGAACTGACAGACTTATTTGACGTCCTTCCAGAATCACCTCTACCTCCTCCTCGACAACGACGACCGCCGCCCGGCACTACAGCCAACGCACCTTCACCTCCAAAAATTGAGCCAGTCGTAACCCCGGCACCAAAACCTTCATGTATGCAAAGAGTATTCCCATGGATCTTCCCAACACCACCGCCCATCGCAACTACACCTGCGCCTCGAAAACTAAACCCTTTCATGGCCCTGAAGACAGGGAAAAAGATAATCGTCATTGCCGCTGTTGATGCCAGCAACATCAGCTTCTTTAGGTTCGGCCAGGGGGAATTCACTGAATGGCCCATGGTGTAAGAACGCTACGCCGGATAACCTCATCCACAAGTCCGGTGGTGATGATGATCGAAATGTTGTGATCAATTTTCGTTATTTACCTGAATAACCAAGGCCGAGACACCACCGCTAATTCACGCTTTGGTATCTTTCAACTTCTATGCATTGCATGCGACAGGGCGTGCGACTACAGGTATACGTGATAATACAACGGCGGCGGCGATTATAAAATGCTACAATGATGGATCTCTACTGCTATATGTAGTGATTGGTGTACAAAGGGCGGTCAGGCTAGGGTCCATGGATGATTGGTATGTAACTAGGAGCAGCAGAAGCAAATTGTCCATGCGGGATTCTGCCTTTTCCATCTATTGTTGGCGTCAGAAAAAACTGTTTGTGGGAATTGTTACCAAACATTCGATTGTACTCCAAGATACTCGGTGCCCGTGAAAACGGTCGTCTGAGGCTTTAGCGCTGCACTGGCGGTTGGAGCGTGTTCTACTCCATCTACGAATTGCTCAGCATAGTACTAACGCCAATGTTTATGAGATGCTACGAACTTGGGAAATTGCCACCATTGAGCTGCGCTTTGCGGATAGCCTCCTGCAGAAGCTCGTTCGCATTTTCTGGCACTGTGGACAGGATTCCAATGCGGGGCGGGTCCACTGATGGATGTGTCAAGTTTCCGAAATGGAATGCAACAATATTTCTAGAGATGAACCGATGAGTTGTTGGAAATTGACCCTACGAATCATGACACCGAAACCCACGATCTAAAAAATGGTGTCCCAAGACTCCAGCGAAAGAGGGCCCCAATGGAAGGAGGATCTGTGGGCACGAGATTGTCCGCCTGGCAAGCGACTGCGTTGTCTGGATCTAATTGACTGATGAAATCTCTAGGGTCGATGGGAAACATCTGCAAGTTCTCCGTTAAATTGTGATATCTTATGTCGAACAAGTGAATTTTCTTTTGCATACCTTGCCACCAATCTGGAATGCAAGCGAATGTGGGATATGACATGGAAGCTCCGCAACTGGGTATTCGTCAGTCCGGTGAAACGCCTGTGAAACTGATCCTAGGACATTGGACACCACATCCTCTGGCCCTCTCAACACCGAGTTTCCCTGTATGTTGTTTTCAGCATCGTGAATAGTAGTATTCATGTACAAAAATCATGTACCGTGTCAATAAGAGCTGAGACTCGATGACTATCAACACCGTTAGCTGGAATAGTAGAATCTGGCAATCTCTTGCCGTCCAGGAAAACACCATCGATGTCGATTTCCCACCGACTAAACAGCGACATGTAAATTTGCAGTATGCACACCAAAAATTCTTCACGCACTATGGATATATCTAATAAAATTTTTGAGCAATGATTTTGGCAAAAGAAAGGGGTTATTCGCACCTCTCCAGGAGCAAATGAGGGGGCTATTAAACCGCCCTCATCAGGTGAGTACAACCTGACGGGCACCCAAGTCAAGGTGGAATTGTCGATTCCCTCTGGAAGTTGTCCAATGGTAAGAGCACCTCGGCCGCTGGTGTCAATAGCAGTCCTTTGAGATTCGATCTATCTCCCAGATAAGCTGAATTAAAAATGTCATGGACAATGTGGTACAGTACGCACGGTAAACATTGGGTGATGTAAAGCACCACTTGCAGCCAGCCGCGAAAGTATTGGACCACTAGCAGGTGTCGCTTCTACAAAATGATCTGTTTGTACAAGGGCGCCAGTCTGTCGAGAATGCCTATCATGAGCCAGACGTACACGGTACCGCAACAGATAACAGTCACCTTTGCAGAGACTTCCTCTTGGATACGACTTCATGAAGTTACAAATAACCAACTAAAATTAGAAGCACATTTCAAATTGAAAGCTAAATTTACATTACCTCGCAATGGGAAAGCTTAAACCAAAGATCCCAGATACCTCCGCAGTGGATTCCAAGATATGGTTGGTTGTATCGTCAATTACTGCAAATGCCTGGTCGAGCATAGTTATGCCTGCAACCGACGCCTTATCAAAGGCCACAGTTCCGAAGGCGTACGCACTTGTCGAAGAATCGCCGTAATGCATGTCAACGTCAATGCCAGATGACACGGAACTGAAACTCATGTATCTGCTGCCGTTTGCACGTTCGCAGGAATTTAAATGGCAATTTTCGGAGAGGACCCAAAGGTCGCTGGATCCAGTATCTGTGAGACACAAAATGTCAGAATAAGGGTCGAGCGTAACGTAATTGAAGAAAGCATTATCATCTACGCACCTAGTTGAAGGGCGAACGTTTTCTGACCCAACTGAACCGGGACCGTGTACATTCTGAAAGCGCATTTCGGGATACTGAGAATACGCTGAGGTGTATTGACTTACAAGTCTATGAAATTGCCCAACCCCACGGAGCCACTAATTGTGCTAGCTCCGTCTCCAATTTGTATCCTTTGAGACCTCTCATTGGTCATGTTCAGAGGGTTGATAGGTGAACATTGGGTGGTCGAGTGGCCAAACAGGTACTGTGCTCCTACAAGGGCAACCAATTCGAGGATCCACGAGTACTGAATCACATAAGTTGAAATAAGTCCGGCATAAGTAAAGCCTTTAAACATTCCAGATGTTCGATAGATATTGAGAGTCGATTCGAGTCGTTAATAAACCTTGTTTTGAGACCTAGGGTACCAGCTAGGAGAGGGGGTTATAAAGGCGCACAGCGCAGTCGTGGTCCTTGAAGGTGGGGTTAAAGAAGGAACATCAGTTGCTATGAGGTACATAATAAACCACAGGACTATTCATGGAGAAAAATCTATAGACTTATTGAGAACTCGGTTGAAATTTTCCAAGATTACACCACATACGTGATTTGGATTTGATGGAATCAAGGGCCTCTCAGTTCTATGACATTGGATCGAGAGATTCACTGCATTGGTTTGGTGAGTAATATTAAATGAATGGGTGAGATGACGATATCTCAAAACACCCTTTGATGATTTGCCAATCATGAACTCCGGTGCGCGCTGATGACTGCTTGGTCGGTTGAGGTGTTCTTCTTTCTCACGGCGGTTAACGCGGATAAGCTATTCGATATGCTAAAAGCTCATTACAGATCCTGACGATGATAAGTAGATAATTTGAACTGGATTTAATGAAGCATGACTGCGCATGAGCGAACCTTTGTGATATGCCAACAAAACAAGGCAATGCTCGATGTACGTATATAGTTTGAAACCCGCCCAAAAGATAAGTAGAGTTCAATCATCAATTTGTGCCGGTGCCATGTGCTATTTGCGCGGGCGGCACTACGGACAAATGGAACTGAGATAGATAAAGTGAAGTTGAGCACATATTGTAGATGGATCATCATGGGTCAAAGTATAACTCGCGTTATTTTGAGAGGATAAACAGATCCAACTTTGAGTCTGGGTAAGGTATCGCATAGACAAGATCTTGAAGAAATATTTAGTAAACAATATAACATATTCTTCCACCCCTCAGAGGTAACAAGAGAATCGCGGTGATTTTGGATTCCATCCAACTAAATATCAGCGGAGCAATAAATTATACAACGACCAAGTTTTGATAGAAAAAAAACATACCACAGTGCCAACAGTCAAGAAGGTGATCGGGATCGCTACACGGTTAACCAGTGTTCAATTTGCGAAGCACTAACGCGGTAGATAGATCGACCAACTCACTACTTCGCTTTGATACGCAATAGCTCCGGGTAGTGACTCCCCCAGAAAGCAACTAGAAGAAGGTAACGATTTCAATGCGCAGTCTGATACGCATACAATTGTTGGTGGTCAAATACTTACCTTCGTGATTTGGTTCATACGTATCAGCCTCGTTCTGATGACAGAGGTTGTTAGCTTTGCTTCAATTGAGTACAAGTTGTATACGTACGAAATAAGCTGCATCTGGGGTTATTTCGCGCAAATGATCAATAGACGCGCTCGCGGATTTGTATTGAGCGCTTTTTTCCTCCTTTGTCGCATTCCAACCCCAAGGGGCAATGGTTGTTACATGATACAGACTTGAGCGCCAGGCCTCAGTCACACTTGTCTTTCCATAGGACGGAACTGACGCTGGTGTCGTCATGAGAATAATTAAACCAGGAGTTTCTGCGTCAGTCGCAAGCAAGGCAGCGGTTAACTCTTGTCGTTTCTCCGGAGTGTCAAAATTAGATTTGCTTATCAGGCGTGAAGTCAGCGCCAGACTTGATCCAACTGTCTGAAAAGATAAGAAAATTAGTTGCGCTGTTGTTTCGGTATAATTTTGGAAGCCACTCACTGCAACGAAGTCTTTCGTGAACGCATCAAAAAAATTTCCCCAGGATGGAAATTCTGTGAGGATTATTTTGAGTCCTGGTACTCGCATACCTTGTAGCCTTTCGCCAAAAGTGATCAAGACAGAAAGACTTTGTTCTGCATCCTCTTTGCTAAGTTTAGGATTGACCATGACCACAACAGACGACATAGAAAGGCCTCCCCAGCCATCGGTGGACCACTGCACGCTATTGTTCACCATGATGGACCACAGCTCTTGGGTAAGAGTGCGATTTGAACTAAATTGCAGTATGAATGTCTGCACCGTAACCCGTGGTGACGCTAGAACTGTTGCCTCCATTACCACACCAAATGTCCCTCCACCACCTGAGCTATTGCCATGAGTTTCATGACGATCTCAGGAACTCGTACCAACGTACCACCACGGAGCGCGAAGAAGAGGTCTTTGTTTTGGCATTCATTGGCGACTCTGTATTTTCCATCCGGTGTCACGACTTTGTATTGAAGCTTTGGTTTTATGCGCAAGATTTAGTAATATGGTTATCTTAAAAGTATATACTCACTACTCGATCAACGCCAAGTCCCATTGTGTTTGATAGAGGGCTGTGACCGCCTCCCTGTTTAAGATCAACATGAGCTGGGATATAAATTTGTTCAAGATATTTATTTTATACCTGTAACCATCCTCCTACAGCGCCTACAGCCTTATCGGAACCTGATTTACCCATCAGTACACGTATGAGGTGGAAACGATTCTGAAATATCATTTACCGCCCACAACAGTGACGTTGTGTTTCTCTGCAAATGAATACGCCTCTCCCCATTGTACGCCAGCCTGATAAGCAGCATCATTCAACCGAAAGACTCAGCACACAGTGAAATTCACATACCCCAATCGTCATTCCAGAGTGCACATCTGTACACCTTTCTGGTGTAAACCGGGAACTATATGTTATCTTATGGCATATCCATATCATTAGATACTCGAGTCACTGGATAATGAAGTGGTGCAATTACGTTTTTGAGCCCGTGTGTCTGTTACAAAATGAAAAATTGGGATGAGATACCAGAGCCGCAGTAAAGATGACTTTGCTAACCCATAGCTGAAGAGAACCAGGGGCACTACTTCGCCCATTATAATCATGCTAATGAACACACCCGCCATCTGAGCAATATCCGTGAAGCTAGTTCTCAACTTAACGACTTACCCCTGTATTTTTAATCACCAATGGAATCTTGGTTGCTCGAGAGAAGTCAAAGGCGGCGGTAATATCTGTCGATTTTTGGACCTCAATCTGAATAAATACGATTCCGAAATGAATTCCAATGCTTGGAGCATAGATCCAATAACGTTACCCACGTAGTGTGTTGAGACGCTACCTTGCGAACAATTTTGTCCAGATATATGCGTCACATTTGGCGCAAGGGGGTCTATAAGGCACCCTGAACTTGTACTTTGACAAGTCTCCCATTGTAGCTGAATGTATGCGGCTGGATTTTCGGTACGCGTAACTATATGCATACAAGTTTAAGGAAGAAGATAGAATGATGACATGTAAATACCTTCGTCTCTGTAATCGTTCATGACTCGAATACAATTAGGGGAATTGAGTGGTAGAGAAAAGCACGGTGCCGCGAAAGGCTTCAGCTGGAACAATCGTCCTTCGACTTGGTCGTTGAGTTTATTCCATGCCGAGTGGATTTGTGTGAGTCTCTGCTGATTATCAGCAGCAGCAAATGTAACCAACGCAAAGGCAGAAAGAGTATAGCCAAGTTGCATTGCAAGGGTGACTGTCGTTTTCCTATCAAATATGCAAGGTCATTTATATTCCAATCTTTTCGTGTTCAAGTCCTTTAGTATCGGCGATGTCGTCTCATGTCTTCCTCGGTAGAAAAGGTTTAACCAGAGCGCTGGGATGAGTAGTGGAGAACAATCGTGCATACGGGAGCTCGTTTTCTCCAAATCATTCTAGGGTCACAGGAGGTGCGTGACCATCTCGGTCCAACCAGGTGATGGCAATCGCAAAAACAGAACACAAGCGCTCGAGCATCCATTAGAGTTTATGGTAGACCATAGGCTTCACTCTGCCACATTCAGCCTAATGACAGGTTTCTGCATCAAGTCGGCCGCCAATTCAAGATGAATTGTGACTCGGATGCCGAGATTCAGAGACTGAGAATCATTGAAGCTCTTGGTCCAGGGGCATGACACGCAGGGTAATACATCAATATCAGCCATAGCCTATTCTTGTTTCTTGATCGTGAAAAGGGTGTGCAGTCGAAAATGTTAGAAACTCTGCCAAATCGGATGGCCATTTCTGCGTGATGTTTAGACCTGCGTTGGACCTGCGACAGGTTCTCGTATGAGGTCGCCGTGTGACAATATGTCACTAGAGCTTGCGAGCGTGACTAGATAGGGGTATAAGGTTTGTCCACCCCTGTGCACCCACACTATTTCTGAAAGCCCTTATTCACATCTCATCCAACATCCGATATCCCCAAACATGCGGCGTGGATTTCTCAACAGCTCCAAAGCGAAAATTCGATCTCTATCCACTCAGAATCAAAATAATGGCGAGATTCCGATTCCTGTAGATGCTGATGCTCCTCAAAGTATGCACTACTGGTCATCCCTGAGCGATATCTGTGATCCCTCGTCGACGCCGTTCCTAATATGACTAAAACAGACAGGAAAAAATTTGAACTACCCTATGGCAAAGTGGAAAATACTGGTCAGGCCTATATCATTATTGTGCGCAGCTGTACAAAATCATGACACTGGTTTTCTTCGCACTGCAGCACCCCCAGAGGGCTTTAAGCTGCAGGAAATGGTGGCCAAAAAATCGGACGCACTTAAAACTGATTATTCTAAGGATGCAATAGTAGTGACCACCATCCCTTCTGTAATCTACGGGGATCCGCCTGATCCTGACGGAAACAGTGAATGGATCGTCATGGGCCCGACCAAGCAACTTGTCTTGAAAGCGCCGGGATATCCACGTGCTGTACCCAAAACGACTGGCTTACCAGCGTATGAGGTGCGCTTGACGCAGGACATGGGATTTGGAATTTTTGCCACTCGTGATATCGAAGTGGGCGAACTGATTTTCGCTGAACGACCACTGCTCGTCATGCCGGTGAATTTCAAGTTACTTGCTGCGGATGTACCTCTCCCAGATAATTTTGAGGATATTCATGCCACTCAGATGGCGATATTGTTGCAGAGCGAGAAGGTTATTGAATATGCAGTGGCCAGGATGACTCCAGGGAATCAGGAAGCGTTCAAGGCGCTTGCGAATATGCATACAGAGGACGGGAGTGGGCCGCTCGCGGGTATTGTCCGCACAAATGGATATCTTATTGATTCCCTCTACGATGGCGAAAAACTAGTTGACCCGCAACAGAATGGCTATATTGGGGTATGTAATCTTGGGTCTCGTATAAATCACAGGTGCCTTATGTCTTTGATTTTTTTGTGCATTACTGTACTGAAAGGTTGACGTAAAGCTGCATGCCCAACCTCGATACCGTATTCTCTGTGGCCTCTTTTTCGTTCCAGTTTAGGGCATCACGAGACATTGAGGCCGGAGAACAGCTTTTCTACGGGTATTGCGACGATGCTCTCACTGCAGTTGAGCGAAAGGCCAAACTCGCGCGGTACGCCGTTGTTTGCTCGTGTGCTGCATGCATCCACGCGACGCCGCAGACCGACCGATTGCGGCAAGAGTACGAAGGTCTCATCGACGGGCTCCATAACCATTTGAAAACCTTTCCCGAAGACAAAACCTTCGATAACTCTGCTCTTGAACGGCTCTTGGAAATCCAGAAGATGTTAATCAAGGAGGGTTTGCATGGAACGAAGAAGTACGGGCTCTTTCTCGGGGTGTTGTCGCGTCTGTATTTGAAGCTGGGTCAGTACGATAAGGCTGAGGTTTGTTTGAAGAAGCTTAAGGGGTATCATAATCTTTCGTACGTTGACTGACTTGCGGACTGTTGAACGTTGAAGGACGGTTCGTTCAGTTTTAGTCATATAGGTCACTCTCGTTCGTTTGGTCTCTTCTTCTCTTTGACCTTTATTCATTAATTTTCTTTCCATCCTCATGATTCCTTTCGTATCATTATTTTGCCTTCATGTAGATGTTTACACTTGTTCTCAATAGTGTCCATCACTACACTTAAGGTAGAACAATTATAGTTATTTTCTTTCAGTCACTGAGTGTCTAACACTATGCTTAAGCTCTCAAAAGGAATTCTGAATGACTGTCCAATTGAAAAATTGCCGTCATATTATGGAGACAAAACTTACCCAAGCTGCTACACAAATAGAATTTTTAATCTTCGCATTTTTCTGTGAAAGTACACCTTCTATATTTCTATTTGATGTGTGCTTGACAATATCTAAGGATCCGATTCGGCAATCTATATCTTGTGGCGAGCAAAAACGTGAACGTGTGCCAGCCCAGGTACACTTTGTAATCTCTAAGTATGATAGTTAGGAATTGTAAAGGAGTGAAGAAAACTGAAAATTCGGCTTACAGGAGGATTAACAAACCATGCCGTTTCCCATTCACTCTCTGCCCATTTATTCTTGACAAATCTATGAACTTCTTTGCCTGCCCTTTCTATAAGTGCTGCCTGGGCTGGAGTAGGAGGATCGGATTTGATCATTTTGTCTGCTGTTATGCCCCATTCCGAAAGCGAAGGCAAGCAGGACGGAAGGTTTGATGGAGATGGCGGCGGTTCATCATTTCCTGTGAACCCCCACAGCCCGTCCTGATCGATTCTTGGCTTTACAGAGCTATCAACAAGGTCGGGGTGATATATGGGAACCTTCGTCCAGATTAAAGTGTGCTCTATTTCGGGTGGGACTGTTAACACAAATTGGATTATGAACATCAATGTTGTAAAGGAAGGGTATGAGTTTCGCTCACCTGAGTAAGGCCAATCGTTTTGAATGATACTTATATAACGGCGCGGAGTTTCCCAAGAGAAATACGCGGGAGGCTCAGATTCCACAGTAGACGTATCATCGACCAAAGCGTCGACAGTCTCTTCTACCAGATCGGACTTGAGAAGCGACAAAGTATCCCGCTGACCCCAACGTAGCCTGTGATTAGTAAGATAGTTGACTACAATTTTATTCAATTGCATTCACATATCAGTGAAGATGTGTTTCGTACCCATCGATCCATGCTGTGCTGTTATCCCAACGGCCCATTCATCATAACGTTTTTGAAGTGTCCTATCGCGCTTAAGCAACCCGAGATCCCTGGGTACAGGTGTTATCGATCGATGGCCTTGACATGAACACAGGCGACGATACCCACCCTGAGTTGACGAAGGTTTTGAGTTGATTCCATGTAAACTTCGCTGGATAATGTACCAACAACTCCTCTTTTGTCGGAGGTCCTTTACGAAGGGGCACGCTCTCCTTGTCCAGTTGAGTTGCCGCAGCTGCTGAAGTGACCATATTCCGACGTTTGTGGGCAATAAGTTCAAGTTGCCGTCGTGGCCGTTTCAAAGTAGGCTATCGCGAATTCCGGCAAGGAGAACTATACAGAACCCCGAATTTGATATGCCAGATGTAGGGCTTGTTGATCAAGTGAGTATTGATATACTACTAGTATAACCAAGTCTCAGCGACGCAGAATAGATGAAAATACTCTGAGAACATGTCGGGTCGAAGTTAAAAGAAAATGAACGTTGACAGATTGCCGTAACCCCTGTCTACTGGCCGGGTCACGGGCCGTTTTGTCTGGTCGATTCTAAACTCAAACTACCACCATTTACTCTGACCGCCAACCTTCAAACTTGCATCAGAGCATAGTGTCTATGCACTGCACTCACGATGTCAGATCAAAGAGCTAGAGGAAGAGGTACACCTAGAGGTGCCGAAGGAAGTTGGCGAGCTCGCGGAAGAGGTAAAGGAAGAGGGTCCACTTCCCCATCTTCAAGCTGGCATACCAATGGCCCCATTCAAAGAGATGCCTCAGTTAGTGCGAATCCTACTGCCTCTGCGTCTGTATCATTCAGAAGACGAATGGACCTCATGGCCTCTGTGAGCAGGAGCAGCGGACTGGAAAAAGATGGCGATGAGTACGATCATCTAATTATCTGACGTTGGCTGGCACATGATATATCTACAGTTATCCAGCTTGAAAAATTACAAGACACAGGAAGAGTATAAACATTTTATAAAAGAGAAGGTGCATCATCATCTTCTGCTGTGTCTTCCCTGCATTTATCCCAGTTCGCGATATAGGTCGAATCAATCTTTAAAGATCACGCTCGGTCTGTATCTGAATCCGAGGACGACAAAAAGAGACGGATAGATTCACAGGAAAATGTGCTCATTCTTTTCCGTGAGTTTATGTTAATTGTGTGGTACATTCAATTTATTATTAACATTTTACGTTCTACCTTTAGGGAAGCTTAGAGAGGGCGTGTCCTCTTCCAACAGAAATGACGCATTTGCCTTGGAAAGTTAGTAGAAATTGATTATATGTGGTTGGTTTCTCACCTTGTTCTATTTCAAGCCTATGAAACCTCTCTCTATCTTTCAGCTCTTTTCGATTCTCCGAAGCAAACGATATCCATCATCCCTCATCTTCTACCAGTAAGACATGAAGACCCCCCGAAATTTACGTCGCACAGTCCGTCGGGGTACAGTGTTATGATCTCACTCTTACATCACCTCGTTGCACAATATCCGTCGCAGGGCACGTACTTTCAACAACGAAATTCGCTTCCCAGTGGTTTACTACATACCTATTCTGAAGGCATGGAATGGCTAGCCTCTCTAACCAAAAGCCTACGCTTCAGAAATTACGCCAAATTCGCAATGCTCACACAGCGATCTCATGTAATGGCTCTTCTTCAGCGATTCTCGGACAACGACAAAGCTGCATACAATTCACAGACGGGACTTAAATCCGATAGCGACCTCGCTATAAAAGCCATTTTGAATCTACTAGATTCTTTGAGAAAGAAAGTAAGCGAGACTGCTTGGACTATCATTCGCGCTACGTATCGTGAACTTTCTTGCGATTCCACTCCTAATGAAACGGGAGCATGGCTTTCACGATCATTATGCCTTGAAAATCTTCTCGATAGCCGATTCAGCGTCGATGCAGAACGCTGGCTTGTCGACAAAATTCCTATTGGGCATGTTCGCAGAAAAGAAGGTGTTGAAGGAAAGTGGGTCGTTTGCAAAGTTAGATGATCTTTGTTCCTAGTTCGGTATACGAATCTCTATACTTCAACCATACGAAGTCCCTGTGTTATTGAGATTCTCTTTGGTATATCCATGAACAAAATGCGTGAAGGTAATACAGTAAAATTTGAGTAACCAAGAAGGAGGTGAAGTAGTCTATTCTTTAATCCCAACTTTGCTCAGGAGATCCGCGAGATCATCTGCATCGTCCTTGGGTTTCGTTGAGGTTTCGGGTTGTGGGGCACCTTCATTGGCCTCTTTATCAGCCTCCCTGGCCTCCTCCTCTTTCTCGGCCTGATCTTCTTCCTCTTCTTCCTCCTTCAGTTCCTCCTCCTCTTCATCTTCTTCATCTGATGCGAAAAGTTTACCACCTCTTTGCTTCAATCCCAAAGAAAGGTTTTCGAGATGCTCATCATCCTCTTCAACATCGTTCCATTGTAGTTCTAAACGCATAAGGCTGTTAAGGCCTTGGCTGATAGCGTTGGACAAGACAGCGAAAGATGCGGTTTCCAGATTGTTATTCTGGATTTGAAGAGTGTGCAGTTTCGGGTTTGATCCGCTGGCTAGTTTCTCGATAAGAGTGGGTACTTCTCCATCTGCTGAGAGAACACAATCCGAAAGATTGAGGGTATGTAGGAGTGGCCATGAAGAGAGTGCCTCCGTCCAGGCTTCAACACCGGTTAGTTCACCGTCGACGGTGAAGGTGTTATCCTGAAGATCGATGTGTTGGATATTAGGGTTTTTCGCCAATCCTCTCGCAAGCTGTGTAATTCCTTCCATGCGAATCCCATTCTGCACCATCCGCACCTCTTCTAGCGTGCCATGTTCCGCAAATGCGTCGGCCCACGCTTCCGCGGATCCATTCTCCAGACGATTGCGGCCACAGATCACGACCTTCAAATTCGATTTCTTTCCCTCAGCTTTACTCAGTTTAGCTGATTCGTGCAGGGCTTTGGCGATGACTTCTCCTCCGGCAGGGCCTAGTCCATTGTTGTTCAACCTCAGTATCTGGAAACTCCTGTTGTGCGTCAAGAACGACACCATAGGATCGACGGATCGTCCTCCGAACGCGTTATCACTCAAGTTTATTTCGACAAGCGACGTCTTGTCCACCAGGGCATCGCAAATGGCAGTCAAAGCTTGAGGAATCTCTGAGATCAAACGACCCGTGAAGATATCGGCGAAATCAGCAACCTTAGGGGTAGCACAAATCAGAATAAGACCTCATGAAAGGTTGACGGTATACATAGACATACCTTTATGGACGTAGCCTTGGCAAGGAATTCTGCCAGTGCCTCCGACGCGTCGACACCAATGGTATTCCCTCCAAAGTGCACTTCTTCCAGGATAGAGGGGTCAACATCCTTCAAGTACGGCTCGATATCAGCTCTGGTATCGAGCTTGAGGCCTTTGCCATGTAATGAGAATATCTTTGGGTTAGATGTAGAAGCCATTAGGTTAATGATGATGGTAGTGGTGTAATTAAGAGTCGATATCGAAATCAAATCAAATTTCCTCCCAGGATTATCAGTCTCACGTGATCGTCTTTTGTGGTAATGGAGTGGCACGCGTTTGGGCGCTTATTCCACAATTACCCCGGAAAACGATCTTCCAAATTGCGATATCGGGACGTTTCACAATTCTAAAAGTCGTTTAGCTTGCTTGTAGAACTGATAGATATAAAAATGTGAAAAAAATGATTCAATAGCAAACGTGGTACAAGGACGTAATAATGTTATTGTGACCGTAGTGATGTGAATATTTATCATGAACGACCCAAGCCCACAAAAAGACAAACATGGTAAAGCTAGTTGAGAGAACAAGGGATAAGCAACCATTCGAATCTATCCTTCGTTCTTCTAGATAACTGCATTGATTCCAACGTGAATAATCCTGAAAAAAAGAGAAGTGTTGAGTTAGTTGAATTCAACTGTCCCAAATCTGTGCTTGTAACTCACTCATCGGCCGATGTTAACCAGTTAGCTGTCTCCGGGAACATCGTTGCTAAATTGAATATTTCAGTATTTATGAGAAAATAAATATATATAGGGTCTTACCCAGGCGACGGTAAATCGATTCAATGAGAACAGCTCTGAGGTAGTTGACAACGGGCGATACCGCTCCCCATCCGTTTATCTTTTTGGACACAACATGATAGTGAGGAGCACTGAATTATACAAATGTAAGTACGGAGTATTCAAGTAAAATCTTCAAAAGCGATAAACAACGTACACATGTGTAGCCGTTCTCGAAACAGTGCGGATTTCTTGAAGCAACGTATCGCTTACAGCAGGGTTCAAACGCCTTTCGAGGTCGCAGATCTTGTCAGTTAAGTCGTTGATCTGGTCAATTTAAATTTATCAGGAATGATTTGTACTTTCGTAGGATAAATTCCTTTTACCTTCACGTCGAAATCGTCCCGGAACCCAATATAGTAGGTGACACCGTAAAAGCCTGCGAAAGCAATCCGTTATCAACAAAAGAGTAGTCACAAGGTAAATCCATGCTAATCGTACCCTCAATGGTGCGAACTTTAGTCACAACATATCTCTCTTCTTTGGGAACCCGAGCAGTTGGAACAACGCAGACTGAGAGGAAAATCTAGTGAGGTATGAGGTTCAATATACATGAGCAAACCATGGCGTGTGTTATAAAGCAAATATACGCACGACGACTCGGGGAAGAGCAGGCCACTGTCGAATAAATCCTGAACAAAGACATTAATTAGAAGCTTCAGATTCCGACATATAAGGGCCTTTACTCACCAATAAATGTATGAGGAACACCAGGGCCAGACGCAATCTTGTGGAAAACGGCACATGAGGGTATTCTCTGAAGCTCCTTCTTCTCGCTGTGTTTCTCGTCAATCTTGCCATCACCTCTCTGGAGCTCATGTATATCAACGTGTTTCTCATCAGCAAATTTGGCATCATCCGAAGGTAATTCCTTCCCTAAAAAGTAATACGACATGTCCTCCGATCCGCTGTCGTCATCGAGACTGTGACCATTCTTCGATGTTTGGTGGATGAAGTGTCGAAGGTTCATGCGGTTCTTTCCATCAAAATTGTCTTCGTGTGACTGCGTGTACCAACATAAATTTGGATGATGACATAAAAAGATTAAATGGAACTTACCTTAGCCCATACCCAGAGAACCATGATCAACTCTAGGACACATCCAATGAGCAGAGGTACCCATGCACCGTGTGGAACCTTTTTGAATGCCGCTCCCCAGAAAAGAGCTAAACCCAACCATTATCAATGGAAGAGCCATAAAACTTGGCCTCGACCACTCACCATCGAAGAATCCAAATGTCAGGAAATAGCAAATACCAACAATAATCGGCCAGTGTTTGACATAGAACATTTGTATGGACAAAAGCAAACTTGTGGATATCATAACAGTGGCGACGGCAAAGCCATATGCATTGGTCAGGTTAGCGAGATTTTTGAATACTCCGACAATGACGACAGTGGCGATCAACAGAATCCAGTTGATGGCAGGGATATATACCTGACCCTGGATAGTCTCCGAAGTGTAGAGCATCTTAATAGGAGGGAAGGCCTTGCTATTGATAACTTGCTGGACAAGACTGAATGTGGCGGTAATAAGAGCCTGAGATGCGATGAGCTGTGTGAAAACCATAGTCAATATACGGTTTTTGTACAATAAAATAGAAGTCTACCGTAGCAAGCACAGCGAAGACAAACATGATCCTTGAAGTAGATTTGTCAGTAGCCTCCTATGCCAAAATTGTCTGTCCGTAATCACCAGTAGAGAGGACCATTAATTGGTCCGGGAATGGTAGTGTAAAACATGTTGGGAAGAATCGCCTCTCCACCAACAATGAGGCGGGCCCCTTGACCCAGATACGCAAATATCAATGCGGGATAGACGAAGATACAGAATGATAGCTGCGCGTAGCAAATACGACAGAAGGTCAAAGAAAGAATCACAACATAGTAAACTGAAAAAAACATACTCGTATTGATGCAGCGTTAAATTGTCCAAGGCTATGGGGTCACAATGAATGGGCAGTCGAAAAGTAAAATAAACCAACAGACTTTGCAAACATGGCTTCACACCCTGTCACTGCCAGCAAAATTCCAGCAAGGAGGTCATAATCCTTTGTCCTGACGAATACTATCGAGGCAGTTATGAATAATATAAGACAGATTTAAGTGATCACACTTACGCAAAACCGCACGGGAAGGGTCGAATGCACGGAAGATTCCTGGGTAGAACGTTGTATTGTAGATACCAGTTCCGAGGAGGAGGAGGAACCATAGAAAAGCAACTGTGAGATAGTCAATGAATAATGTCACAAACTGCCATTTGGGTGCCTACGTACCCGGCGAGAACAAAAACGACAAACGCGCAGTTCCAAATTGTTGTACGAGGAATAATGCAATCAAGAAAGCCTGTTTTATATTTAGAGGTCGATCGAGGTTCGAGGGCGGCGTGTAGCTTACAATAGATATTCCGGTGATATCACCAACAACAGATGGTTTAGCAACCCCGATTCCGGCAACAGCGCTAGTGACCGACACGGCAGGAGTGAAGATACCATCTGCCATGGTTAAACTATAACACGATTAGCCTATCGATGCCTTTGATAATTACTCTATGCTTACGCGGTACCAAACAGACACTTTGCAAATCATATTCAGTGTTGTATCACAACGTGCCATTATAAGACGTACCCATAGAAGCAACGGCCAACGAATTTTCTCCTTAAAAGTGCTGGGTTTCTGTCTCTCTTCTCCATTAAGAGTTTCTCCAGTGAGTGTACGATCCGAATCAACGTCAACTTCTTTGGGAGGATATAAGCCTTGGTATAATGCAAAAGAGCCTCCCTCTCCTGCAAAACCGGTCAGAACGAGGAAATAATCGTGTCTCTGGAACGCTCGCCTTCTTTGGTGCCGAAGTACAGAGAGATGCACACCTAATAAGCGTTAGACTGGAGGGTTATTGGGATTGTCTGTGCGTACATATTTTAACAGTGGGAGGAGGGTGAGGGACCATATAATGGCACTGATGCCCCCAATAACGTCTTCCGTTGGGGGAACAGGACCTGACGCTGGCCAGATACCATTCAGGACATAAAGAGGAGACGTTCCAATATCGGAGTAGATGATTCCTGAAGGCAAGAGCATTGTGACCATTTTAGCTGCGAAGTGAGATGGCTTGTTAGATACTTACCAAGCGTCTGGAAGCTGAGGGCAACGAGAGGCAAGCCAGTCAACTTGACCGCCTTACGCTTCGCATTCAAGCCCAGGTCTGTAGGTTCTCCAAAAGACATAGTGTCGAGAATGGCCAGGGAAGAGCTCGAGCGCAGTTTTTAGCCCCACCTACGCAGCGTTATATACTAGAAACAATAGGATAGTCAGTAGCGGCGGGTCCCTGATTCACGTCAAAAGCATCAAAATGCTGTCTGAGCACGAGAATCTGAATCCAAATATTATACGATAGACAACCGTATTTCCGAAGTTTAAAGGAATGGCATAATTCGCGCAACATGGGAGATAGGGAAAGTATTTGGATTCAGACTGAGCGATTAAAGCCATAGGTGCGTCACAAGTGACAATCCTAAAATTGAGATTTAGTAGCGCCGATACAAGAGCTGTTGGATTTCCTCATCAGCATTCATAATCGGGCTAGATGGGGATGTATGGTGGATTTCTTTCCTATAACTTAAGAGGTATTTCAAGACAAACAATGGCCCTACACTTATACATACCAGGCTGTGGTAACAGGCTTCGGATTTGCAGTGACGTGATTGTTTGAGAGCAAGTTATAAATAGAATGAAGGACGAACCAACACTTGGAAGGTATGGCAGAAAAAAGTGTTATCCGCGTGCCCTTCCAACGATTTGGGGATGTGCTATCATCTGGCCCGGCCTCGGCTTCAACTGAGACAGAACCAGCGCACAAGTTCTGTGCAATCATGGTTGTCGGCCCTTGAAACTTGATTGATCATTTCCAAGTCCAACGGCCCCTACGCGGAAAAAGTAATGCATCCGACCTAGTGCTATAGTACAACAGGGACTTTACTCACGGCATATTCGCAAAGCTTAAAATTGTAGCGTGTAGTTTTCCGTAGCATGAAACCGCACAGTTCACTGTACGGCGTCTTCGGATCTATTTTCAGATGGAGGAGAGTTACCCAGCCTCTTTATGGAGTGGTCAAGAATGCCCATCCCATAATAGATCCAGCAGTGGGATAGCCATTCGCATATCCTAGTCGCTCTAGTGAAATCAATTGCCAGGCTGTCCAAAGGGAAATCCGCCAAAGTGCTGTCTTGGTGATGGAAAATGGAGGACTAATTGACAGTGTGACAAGGAAAGTCTTTCTGCCCTGCTAAAAGGGAGTATACAGAGACTAAAGGCGTGCAACCCGATGTCATGAATGAGGTATTCGGACTGTATCATGATCATAAATGAAAATGAAGTCAACAGGTCGCCGTGGTCTGTTTTTACTATCTTTTGACAGATCATTATTCGGGTATGTGTGCAATGCGGACATTTTGCTATGGCTGTCAGAAACCTGTTCTTGGACGCATGAATAGAGCAAAAGCCCACGAATACCAGTCATGCATTTTTGTTACAGCTGTTTGCATGCGACCAAAAGCAGCTGCAAGGCATCTCGCATCTAGACCCTGTGCCAGGAACCAGTACACACGACTGACAAGACACTCTGGAGACGTCGCAGCACAACCAGATGATGATCTTTTCCGTATAACTCGAGCATCCTCTTGTTGGGACATGTTGACGATGGCCGTTGTGTGCAGAGATCGAGAGCTAGGCGGTGGCGGTGTGGGGCAATGGCACGTGACAGTGACATGAAATTCTCGTGCCAGGGACGTCGCTAGCGAGTGTCAGTGCGCGCATCTTCAACCTGCCTCGACTCAAGTTCCCACCAAGAGTCAACGCGTTCATATTCAACTTCCACCATTCTTTGCCATCGGGCTAACTATCTGTTGCTATTTTCACCCCTTTCTTTCCCGGATTTCGTGCAACTCAGGCTGGTTCACTCAAACGCACAACAATGTCATTTTTCAACTCGATCAGGTCTGTATTTTGCGCTGTACAAATGCTGTCGATGAACTTTTAAAATTCTAGCAGGTCTATGACGCGCTCTCAGCGTCCTCCTAAACGGGCAACTACACCGACTTCTGCAACCTTTTCGCCTACGGAGATGTTACCTCCTCCCAGCCCTGTTGTCTCGTCGCCAAGAACTCCTCCAGTTCCGAGGCCCCTGTACCTGTCCAGCCCTTTTGTTGAAGCAGCGCTAGTCAAGGGAAACTTTAAGACAATCGTCATGCTACCAAAATACGTTGATATCATGGAATGGGTGGCTTTGAATAGTGCGTTGTCATGTCTCGTCAGAGATTGTACCGAACTCTGATTGTGATTTCTTACGTCAATCAAGTCTTCGACTTTTACACCAACCTGAACGAGTTTTATGGTGTCATCACGGAATGCTGCACACAACAATCTTGTCCTACAATGTCTGCTGGCCAGACGTACGTCCCGCCTTGCGAAATCACCCGAGTCATGCTAACTCTATTGTAGATTGAATTATACCTGGATTAATCACGACCGCAAAAGTGTTAACCTTCCTGCTCCAACATACATTGACTATGTTATGACATGGATTCAAAATTTACTGAACGATGAGGCAACATTTCCTACGAAATCAGGTGAGTATAGTAATATATCCCCTTGTGAAGCAGATGATCAGTAACTGACTGAATCCTCCAGGTCACGATTTCCCTCCCTCATTTCCTTCTACTGTGAAGCACGTATATAGACAACTTCTTCGCGTCTTTGCGCACATATACCACGCACACTTCCATCAACTTCTCCACCTCCGCTCCGAACCGCATTTCAACTCGCTATTCGCCCACTTCTTGGCCTTTGGCCGTGAATACGAATTGCTTGAGATGAAAGATGTCAAGGGCTCACCATCAGCCCCGGTTGGTGTCGGCCAGCTCTGGGAGAAGTGGCGAGACATGGGCATCCTGGAGGGTTGAAAACCCTCTTTCTTTTTCGTTTGGGTTTTGGGACTAAATTAATGTTTTCCTTCTCTTTTCATCTGTCTATTTATCCATCTGCCGTTTTCTTTCCTACGTGGATAGGCTCTACTATAATACCACCAAGGCACTTTGCTATACCACACTTTCTGTAGATTAGATTGTTTTCACCATTATCTACTAACTTCAAAAGCGAACATCAGAGATGAAGAAATCATCATTTACTTTCATATTTCCCGCAAGCATCTGAGTTTCCAGGATTCTTACTTCGAAATCGACCATAGATCAGTAAGAAAATCAGACTTGGGGGACGACCCGTATTAATTCACATATTACCCCTATTATCAAAGCGGAGGGTCTACCACACCATGTACAGTCAGTCCTTCCTTCGTAATCTATATCAACAGGAAACGAATAAATTCGAAATCAGCAACGGTGGCTAGGTCAAGTTCTAGGATCGCAACGAAGCGAAGCCTTGGGTCACCATGTCGCTTGTCAAAGTTTTCTTTTTTCGTCCGGATATAGCACCGTAAACCCATATACGGGTGTTGCAGCAACCCTCGCTTCCTTCCTTGCAACACTAAACCCCATCCCATGTTCTCAACCAACCGCAATCGCGCGCCGCGAGCGAGGCGGTCGCCGACGCCCTCTGGTGGCCAGGGCCCTGTCAGGAAGGACTCTGGTGGGCCGCCGCCGTCGAGGTCGCCGTCGCCTGGTGCCCAGAACCCCTCGAAACCCCTGTACCTCTGCACACCCTTCGCTGACGCTGCCCTCGTCAAGGGCAACTTCAAGACGATCGTCATGCTCCCCAAGTACACCGACATCATGGAGTGGGTCGCTGTGAACAGTGCGTGTTTCTGGGTGTGGCTGCCCCCCCTGTGTGCAGGGCGTTAGCGCCGAGATAGGGCGCGATGACTGATTTGCTGTCGTTGCATCCTCGTGTAGTTTTCGACTTTTATACCAACCTGAACGAGTTTTATGGTGTTATTGCGGAGACGTGCACGCAGCACTCGTGTCCGACGATGAGTGGTGGCCCCTCGTAAGATTTTTATTCTTCTCGTTAGATCGCCACTGACCTCATCACCACGACTATATCGCAGATTAAACTACGTGTGGACACACCAAGGAGGAAAGCAAGCAAACCTGCCCGCACCTACATACATCGACTACGTGATGACGTCCATCCAGAACCTCATCGACGACGAAAACATCTTCCCCACAAAATCAAGTACGTCCTCCCTCTCCTATCCCGCCATCCTCCCCAAAGCTCACGCTACGCCCCACGAACGCCGCAGACCAAGCATTCCACCCCTCCTTCCCCGCAACGGTCAGGACGGTGTACCGCCAGCTTCTGCGCGTCTTTGCGCACATCTATCACGCGCACTACCCGCAGATCCTGCACCTGCGCTCCGAGCCGCACTTCAACTCGCTCTTCGCGCACTTCCTCGCGTTCGGGCGCGAGTACGAGCTGCTCGAGGTGCGCGATATCAAGGGCGAGCCGAACGCACCCGTTGGCGTCGGCCTCCTTTGGGAGCGGTGGAAGGAGAAGGGCATCTTGGAGAGCTGAGCTTGACCGTGGTCATGTACCTTTTGCATATTCTACCTGTTTCTGTTTCTGCTTTTTTGCTTTCTTCTGTTGAGTGTCATCAAGAAGAGGACGGATTGTACGGTTTTAGTTTTCTTTTCTTTTCCACTTTCAAACTTTCAATACGCAAGCTGAGGACTGGAATGAATCATTACACGTCGGTGACCACACCGTGTTTTCCTAAGTGCTCAGGGGTTTCTTTGCAACCTTGATTTCTTTTACTCTCATCATCATGATAGTGAAATGTGATCAATTGCTTGCGTCGGTAAGGAGGGTAATAAAAAAGAGGCAATCGTGGACCGGTCCTATCATTAAAAAAAATTCATCCCCAACTAAATGGAGGACGAATACACCGAAATCAAGGTGAAGTATGTTAAAAAATTGGCGGGGCGGAAAAGAACAAACTGGGGGTTAAGTACACTAGGTATCAATAAAAAAATGCATTTCCTCAAAGTCCTTGCAACAAAAAAATGAACAAAAAGCCGAAAAACAAACAGCCTCAAAGCCTATCATAGCAGGAGGGAGGCGACGCCAAGGGCAGCGAGGAGCGTGGTCGCGCGCTGCACGGTGACGGCGAAGCCAGCAGAGGCAGGGACGTTGCCCTGGTTCGAGCTGTCGGTGGTGGTGTTGCCGCCGGTACTGGGGGTGCTGCCGACGACGGTGGTGCCACTGCCCGCGGGGGTGTTGCCGGGGGTCGGGGTCGATCCCGAGCCGCCTGTAGCGGGGGTGGTGGCTCCGCCGCCCGTTGCGGGGGGTGTGGTGGCGCCGCCGCTGGGTGCTGGGGCGGTTTCGCCCTTGGCGGTCGCCAGGAAAGTCTCGAATGTCCTTTCGGCGGTGGGGTTGATGGCGAAGACCATTCCGGCCTTGCAGTGACTAGCAAAGAAATTAGGAATTGCGGATTATGATGTGAAGGAATGAAGAGCACTTACGCTCCCTGGGCACAGTAGAACCAGAGAGGGGCGGTCACTATATTCGTGGTTAGATTTTGTCATAGAAACCCAGTAGAGAAAACCGACCATTGTCGATCTGGATCGTCCACTCAGGGAAGGAGGTGGCGCCAGCAGCAACAGGGACATAGCCAGAGTCAACACCATCAGGCTTAGCAACGCATGGGGTGGCGAATGTTGATTGGGTGAGAGTCTATATCCATGTGTTAGAACAACAGGAAAATAAACACCGCAAAAGAAAGAACGCATACGTGGTTCTTGGACAAGCTGTTAACACAGGACACACATGTCAGAAAAAACGAGTTAAAAATAGAAAAATAGGCGCTCAACGCACAACTTGAACGAGATCTGGTCACCAGCCTTGACACCTGTGATGCTGCACGTTATTTATAGATATCAGTGTCTATCAAAGGTAATGTGGGGAAGGTGTAGGCGCCGTACCTAGGGGGGTCGTAAGTGAGGCCGTTGTTGGGTCCAACTGACACAGTAAACTGGGCAGCGGAGGCGACAGTGGCGAGGAGGGAGGCAGAAGCAAGGAAGGAAGTGGTGAAATGCATTGTAGTAGTGGTAGTGATCTTTTCCGAAAAATGTAGTGCGATACTTCAACGAAGGTGTGACAGAGACGATGATTGCCTGAACGAAGAAAAAGAAAGTATATAGAGCCTGCAAACAAAACAACTTGAGTCTCCCCATCCAGTGGTGCCATACACAGCCGCTCGCAAAAAGGACTCACACTGCTCTAAAAAATAAAAAGAAAGAGGGAGGAAGTTGGTGGGGGGGAAACAAGAGACACGAGGGCGAAAAACGGTTGGCATCGCTGGTTCATATACGAAACTTGGAAATTGCCGGTGATCGTGGTATTTGATTCGTGAAAACCTTGACAACGTCTGTGGTCCAGCGATGCTTGGCTTTTGCAATCTCCATGAGTCCAGCCGACCAATTTTGCTTTTTTTTTCCATCAGGGGCTTGGCGCTCGGCGGAGGGCCGGCCCGCTATGTCCGTAGGGGTCACTGAGCCCCTGACTCAGCACCACCGAGCACTTTGCTCTCCAACTCCATCATGCCCTTCATCGCGGAAGATGCTCGAAGGCCAGGCCACACTCATGTCCTCCTAATCACCACCGGAAGCGTTGCATCTATAAAAGCTCCATTAATCGTGAAAGAGTTGCTGAGTGTAAGCTCCTAACCACCCTCTACACCTATCTCCTCAATCTTTCAACCAGATCAGTATTCCAATGTCCTCGTGCAAGTAGCCGCATCCAAATCTTCACTCGAGTTCTACAAAAAGGAGGATGTAGAACGAGCAGGTTCGAGGGTATGGACCGATGACGACGAATGGACGGTACAGACACCTTTATATCCCTGCACCATGCCTCATAAACTGAAGCAATCCTTCAGGGAACCTTCAAAATCGGCGACCCTATCCTACACATCGAACTTCGCCGCTGGGCAGACATCGTCTTGGTCGCCCCATGTTCCGCAAACACACTGTCCAAGATTGCCCACGGCCTGTGCGATAACCTCATCGTAAGCAAAATCCCTACGCTTGGTTTTCGCGTAATTCTGCAGGCTCAGGCAGGTGCGTATTAGACATCGCTTATGCGTGCGCTCTCGCCATCGACGCCGACGTATCTGTTTCCGGCGATGAACACGCTGATGTACGAGCATCCGCTGACTGCAGAGCATCTGAGGGTTGTGAGGGACGTCGTGGGATATAACGTCGTTGGCCCTATTGGCAAGCATCTCGCTTGTGGAGATATTGGTGAGTTTCTTCTCTTTCTTCTCATGTAAAGTGCGCTGACCGTAGTCAAGGAGTGGGAGCTATGACTGAATGGAAGGATATAGTAAAAATTGTCGTCGACCGTTTTCAACTTGCACCGAAGGAATCAGCACCTTGAGTACCACATACCTGAATGCTTATTAGACTTTGAAACGAGTTCACTCCAGGCCCGTCCAGCGTGCCAACAGACAACCACGATTCACGCGCCGCTCGCCCATAGCGACTCAAATAATTGTATCAGTGTTCAATTAAAAAAGAAGCACGAATAACAATATATGTCTATTCCATCAAGCAGCCATGACATCAAATGCCTCAGGCGCTGTCCTCCTTCGATTCCTTCGCGTTATCTAAAGGTGTGACACCCTCCTACAGAAACAGGAAGCAAAAGTGAGACA
Organism: Psilocybe cubensis; assembly: GCF_017499595.1. Taxonomy (NCBI): domain Eukaryota; kingdom Fungi; phylum Basidiomycota; class Agaricomycetes; order Agaricales; family Agrocybaceae; genus Psilocybe; species Psilocybe cubensis. Next base: position 1,492,954 of record NC_063004.1, read on the forward strand.
CAGACTATCTGGAACCCGAATCTGGAACACGTACCACAGCTTTCTGCTCGGGAACTTCCATTTCGACAGGGCCTCCCTCGCCCTCCTTTTTGAAGCTGCTAGCTTTGGGTATATGTTCGTGGGCATCACCATCGCTACCCTCCTGGGCGGGTGCACTGGCGGGCTAAAACAGGATTGCGGTTTCACATATTACAACACGATCTCTAAAATGTACTCTATTTGCCAAATACCTCGCTCTTTTGCTTAGGGACACCAGCCGTTTCGGCGTCAGTGAGTAGCTCAGCCTGTTTCTCCGGCTATATTCCGTTTCGTCAGCGACCCTCGCGCAGCAGAAATGACGTCGACGTCAGTTAGCACCCACCGACTGAGATTCTTTAGGGACATCGCTTCCCTGTTAGTCGTCCAAGGACAAAAACAAAAAGGTCGGAAAACGACGTCATCAGGACACGGTCTCGAAAACAGAGACATCAAATCATCCGCACCTGCGACAGCGCAATGGTGGCGCCAACATTTGCCTCCGTGCCCTCGTCGTCTGTCATGATCTCCACGGGCGCGGCGGCGGCGACTTCTTCAGGTTTGTGGGGCGCGGCGTCATGGCGCTTAAGAGTGGGGTGCTCTTTCAGGTCGTTGTGGACACTCTTGGTAGAGTTTCTGCCTGTGGGGGAGACGAGGTAGAGGAACTAGATAGAGCCATCCATAAATAAAGGGCATGGCATCCCAATTGGGACGTGACGGGTTCGAAAAAGTGACGTCGTCAGCTCAGCTCATGAGACCACGCAAAACAGAGAGAGCGAACGCACGGCAGGACCGAAAACGAGGGTGGCGCCAACCTAGAATGCAAGAAATCAATAACGGTTGTCGAGAGGGCAACGGAGAAGAAAGAGCAGCTCACGATCCAGGGGGTGTCGCTTGACTTTGCATTCCCGGAAGCAGACGACATGGTGCGCCTGGATACGCTGCTTGCCGACGAGGAGAGGGTGGTCTGTGCGCGGCGGGCGGCGGACTGGAAGGCAGAGCGGGCGAGACGGGCAGACATTTTGCGGGCGAGTGAGTGAGGGGAGAGCTGAGCAGGTCTAATAGAAAGAGAGAAATACGAGTCGTGGGCATTTCAGGCGCGGGTCAGACCGGCAACTCAGAATAGGTAATATATGACGTCGCGTAATTATAGACTATTGTGCTCTACCACTCGACTCCAATCCGCGACAGAAACGACAGCCCCATTGCTGCCTGGAATGGATCCCGCGCCACTACGTCCTCCCCAACAAGCCGCGCCTTCAGCTCCTCGTTCACCACATACATTCCCTGCTCGTCTCGGAACTCGTCTAGAATGTGCGTCAGGTACTTTACCGGCGCGTGCAGTGGGTCCAGTGGGTGCGGCTCTGCATTGTAGTAGTTTGACTGCATGTAGTTCGTGTCCTGTCCACAGTATATCTTAACCTAGGTCATTGGTCAACACAAGCAGGCGCACCTGTTCTACCGGTTGGAACGGGATATGGTTCTCCCAGTCAAATGCAGGCGCCAACGAGGCCTGCGGCATTTGCGCGATACTCCCAGAAGGCAAAGGCGAAGAAGGATCAACACTGAAATAGTCATAAACAGCTGCAGGACACGCCATAGACTGGGCAACAGAAGGAGCATTTTCATCCAAAGGGGAAGACATATAGTTCGACGGGCCATTGTTGTAAAATTGCGTCCGAAGCACTGGGCCTTGCTGGTAGAACGCTGCCCTCTGATTTTTCGGAGCGCGTGGTTGAGCAGGGGAATCATGGGTCACAGTGTCGTGGAAATCTCCTCCCAGAGGGCTTGCCTCTGCATGCGAAGGCGCATATATATTGTGCGATTTTTTCGCACCAGAGACACTAGACCTCCTTCGAGTTGGCCCTCCATGATTGACACCAGTGGCCATAGGAGACCTTTTGGGCGGACCCAGCATAGGAAGAATATCTAGGTAGCTAGCGGATGCAGTAGATCGAGAACCAGAAGACGTAGCCGCAGTCTGAGTCTGACCGTGATTACCACCGGGATACGCACCCATGTTTGCAGCCGACTGGTTGTCTGATTGAGAGGGACTGTCGGCGGCAGCAGAAAGAGACAATTCAATCAGTTCCTTCTTTACACGTGGAGATTCAATTATAGCAGGTCCTTTGCGTCTGCTCCTTAAAGACCGAGTGGTAGACGACGATGTATTTCTAGGTCCAGTTCGTCGTCTATTCTGGGAAGATTCAATAGTAGGCCCAGGTTGCGTCAGGTCAAGCACAATAGAAGATGAAGAAGCAGACAACGTAGTCGCGTATTCAGATACACTTGTAGCACCAGGAGACGACGCCAATGCGCCTATGGGATCTCCATCTTCAAGTTTAACTTGAAGAATGTCCTCAGGGGAACGCATGACGTCCATAGATCCACGCCCAGTGGCGCCCAGTCGAGTAGACCCTTTACGAGTAGATGTTTCTGGATTGTTTTTGCGATCTTTGGTCCTTTGGCGTGCAAACCACTGAGAAACCCATTTAATCGTTCTACAGAAATGGATCAGAAAAACGCCTACTCCAGAAATACCATGTGGAGCATATAGCCAGCTAAACCAGCGTCAACAAGAAAATGGTGTGCACAGTAGCACATGGTGAAGAGTCACATATATAGTGTATACAATATCGCTTTTGCACCCGGTTGCGAATCGCCCAGTGCCAAAAGGCGAAAATGTACTCACAAACCAGTCTGTTCGCTCAAAGCCGCCAATTGCTCCTGGGTGGGTGATCTGACAACCAAATATAACGCCTTTAGAATGGCAGTTTGCTCTGGACTGGCGCGAACTATAGGGCGACTTCTGGCAGCTGAAGCGCGCTCCATTTTTAATTCTGGGGGCATAAAAGCTTTCAGATGAAGAAACGCAGCCGAAGATGATGATATTCGTGTATTATTGAGGGCTTCCGGGCGATGTGGGTTGTACCGGGTATCGGCCCAAAAGCAATCCACGTAGCTGTCACTGATGATGCTTGCCTTGCTCCAAGTTAGGCCATTTTTACAAGTATTTAGTTGGGCGACTTGGAATAAAAAGTTGGGGAAGAGAGCAAGTTGCTGAAGCGGGTGCAATAAGAGGTCGGTTCCGTCGGTCTTTGCCGTCTCAAAAAATACACAGTCACATGATGCTCTACTTTGTTGACACCCTTCCTGCATCTTTCTGATGCTGGTTTACATTGACACATCTTCTCGATGGGTTCTCTGCGCACACTCTGTTCTACTATATTCACTGTGGACGACCTATTGTATCTGGACGCGAGAGGCTCAAGTGACATTGCTACTGTCTTTAATAGCTGGAGGATGACCTCGATCTGCACCCGTACACCACTCGAACGCGCAGTCTGCCACCCCAATTATAACCAGAACTTTTGTCAGGCTTTCATACCTCCCACAGTAGCCTCTGCATAGCTCCCGAATGTTCTCATGCTCATTCTCTGTGCATTTTAATTTCTGTCGCTGATGATGCTAGTACAACCGACGTACTTGAACCATTCCGCTTCGAATAAGCGTATTACGTCAAATGGCCTGCTTGCAATACACGAAGTTGGTCTCTGTTCGCTTTGTGCTATCATTTCTGTCGGATATTACATGCAGCTTGTCTCTCTGAGCAACTAAGAGAGGGTAATTTTACTTTATGCTCTTTAAATGTCAAGACACCAGTACGAAACTCTACGGGTGCAATTTTACAACTTGTCTGCAGGTCACTCTAACCCTCGGAGATTCTCAGCACTGTCGAGTTGACCTCGCTATTAAAGTCATATCCAACAATTATACAACTCATCCATCCAAAATAACCTCGCATATCCTGAAATAGATGCACCAGAATCTCTATAAAGGTCTTGCTTACCGGACAGGATCCCTCATTCGACTTGCACAAAGATGACAAAAGCACTTTCCGCCTTCGTCCTTGCAGCGTCCGTTCTCGCAGCGCGCGCAATCCCAACAGCCGCGCCGACCAGTCCCTGCGCGGATGTACACATCATCGCGGCGCGCGCGTCGACTGAGGCTCCTGGGCCCGGGATCATTGGCGCGTTGGTCACGCAAGTCCAGAATGCGAGCAAGCAGACTATATCCACGGACTCGGTAGTATACCCGGCGACGCTCACTAACTACGCGAGCAGCTCTGCGCAGGGCACGCAGGCGACTATCAGCATGCTCACGGCGCAGGCGAATGCTTGTCCCAGCCAGAAGATTGTCCTCGTTGGTTACTCTCAGGTATTATTTCTATGCAACTCCGTGCTCTTGGGATTGTGTGTTGATTGGGATATAGGGTGCACACATTATAGGAGACGCTGTTGCAGGAGGAGGAGGAGTTGCTGGTTTGGGGCCTGCTACACCCCCAGTGGCCGCCAGCATCTCCGACAGAGGTACGCATTCCACTCACCATCACTCTCAAAACCCCATCTTTCTAATCGCACTATACTTTCACCAAATGCTACAGTCGTCGCCATGATCCAAATGGGAGACCCACGACACGTCCCCGGCCAGTCCTTCGACCGCGGCACCTCCCTGCGCGATGGGCTCTTCCCGCGCCTGCCGAGTCAGCAGTACAGCGCAACGCTCCAGCCGCGTATACTCTCATTCTGCGACTTTAACGACCCGTTCTGCGACTCGGGTGCGGATCTGGAGGTCCATTTGACCTACCTCGACCGCGATCAAAATACAGCTGCTCAGTTCATCCTTTCTCAAATCGGAGGGTGAATCGTGATGAAGGTTTAATTGATTATTAGTAGGTGAAAATGTACTCTTTAGTTTCGATATCCTGTTGTTGTAAAACAAGCTACTCAAAATGAATTCGTCGTTATTGATGTCCGACAGAAAATGTCTTTAAGCTTCAACGAATCCATAAACGGGTGTTTCTTCCAAGTGACCGCTCTAGATGCGTTATTATACCCCAAAAATTAATCTCTGAACCGAGGAAACCAGATTGAAATGCTGTCCGACATGACATCCATTACTCGCATAAATCAGAAGCAAAACACAAAGTAGGAACATCTCGACTTGCCCCGTAATGAAAAGAAAGTGATGGATCGCCGACTCGGAGGTTTATTATTAGTTCGAAGCATCTGGTTGTACTGCTCACGATGATACAATGTGAGGCGGTCTATCATGACAGTTTACCCACCAGATAGTGGTCAGGTTATTAAAAGAATAAAATACTGACTAATCTACGGGTATAAAGTCTCGACAGGCCGGAGCGCTATCTCACTGGAAAGTATCCCATTCAACACGCATTGGCAGCATCTATAGAAGTTAAATGGCAGAAACCAAAGTCATTCTAGTGACAGGTCGGATGTTGTTCAGGCGTTGGTCAGATTTATTGTTTTGACCGTTTTGGCAGGCAGTAATACCGGAATTGGATTCGAGTTGGTTCGTCTTCTTGCAGAGAAAGGCCATATCGTGTATATAGGAGCAAGAAACGAGATTGCTGGTAGAGGAGCACAGTGCGTGATATCTTCGCATTTATTCCTTGTCATAGCTCTGACCTTGACCGTGTCACTTCGGTGCAGACAGACACTCAACGCAGACGGCCTAACAAATGTCAAATTTGTCTTGATAGACGTAAACAACCACGAGACCGTTAAGCATGCAGGAGATGAAATCGAAAGGACTGAAGGCCGACTTGACGTGCTCGTAAACAACGCCGCAATTTCCAAGTTTGAGGATAATCAGCATCCTTCAAGTATTTCGGAATCTACACTTCGAGAGGTGATGGAAACCAACTTCTTTGGCCTCGTTCTGACGACGACCGTCTTCGTTCCTCTCATGCGGAAGTCGTCGGCGCCTGTCATTTTGAACGTGTCTAGTGCCTTGGGCTCAAACACTGTGCAGTCACATACGGCTGCTAGGCTTGGACGGCCGGTGGTTGCTTATCGCGCTAGCAAGGCCGCCGTCAACGCATACACGATCGCGCTGTCGCAAGAGCTCCAGTCTGAGGGATTCAGGGTAAACACAATCACCCCAGGCCTAGTGTCATCTAAGATAAATGACTTTGCAGAGGAGGGTAAGTCTCTGAAGGAAGGTGCGCTCTCTTTGCTGCCCTTTACACTGCTGGATAAGGATGGTCCAACTGGAAAATTTTTCGACTGGGAGGGAAAAGAGATGCCTTGGTAGATATCACATAGGGACATTCAATTGTTGCCTCTGAGTGAGGAGTTCAATATGCTCGGAGTTGTAGGAGTTTCTCAATATTTTAAAGTGGTAACAAGAGGACAAGGAGTAAATAGCCCCTGAATGTATTCGTGAGAACCTTCCCGGGGATCAACCCGACCTCACGAAGGAGTGCGGAAGCAGGCTTGAACACGCCCAACGACGACAACAGTCCGAACCCAACATATCAACCCAAATGAATGTGGAATTAATCCAAACGTATATCACTCTCATGTTTCTCATTCACTATCGATAGCCTCTCGACAACAGCCAAATGAAACTCGTCCTGGCACTTTGTCTTGCACGTATCACCGCCGTGAACTGGTTTTGCTGCATGGTATTGATATCCTCTGGATGGCGTGCAATCAAACAAAAAGCTAATCTCATATAAAAACTACAGATGTCGTGTGGACATATTAAGCGAAAGACTGCTACGGTCTAGATTTGAAGATGTTTCCGGTCAAGCGGCAGAGAAGCTTCAAGTTCCAGTGTGTTCAACGTTGAACGTCATTGCTCTCAAAGTGACAATTAAGCCTTAGCACTTTTGGAATCTCTGGAGCGTGGATGAAGTCAAACAGCCTGCATCAGGAACCTTATCATCCCCTTCATATACTGCGACGGAGCTGCATGCACCCTGCAATGCCTATACTTGAAGCATGCCACCTGCTTTTATCGCTTCTTCCCTATAATTAGATGTGAGAACAGGCCTTGGAGTCGCGGTCATACTGCCAACGTTTCGGCATTCCCATCCTTTTCTAAGTAGCAGTCATGTCTACCCCTTCGTCTTGTCTTCCCTTGTTCCTTCATCCTCGTTGTCTTCCTGGCCTTCTCTGAACGCTGAGCATCCCACTGAGGATGTTTCTCACTCTCTCCTTGCTTGCGTTATGCTTTGCTCTGCACCCAGCCCTTGCGGTAACGGCTGGATCTTTTGGGGATGGAGGTCAGACGCTGATAAGTGCGATGATGGTGATTTTTATTTTCGATATGTCGTCATAGTCCAAAGCTGATCTGGCCTTCAAGATGTTTGTAGGAAATAACAAAAAGGTGTATATGCTTGATAAAGCAGAGGGTAATGCAGCTCAAATCAATGGACACCCGGCATGGGGTGCCGTTTGGTGCGTTTTTGAGAAGGTAGAATACGTGCAATAGTACTGACTGGATTTATCAACTGTTAGGGACATGGATACCCACGAAGTAGCTGTCATGGACGTGAGGACAAATACATTTTGCTCTTCAGGGATGCATCTTCCGAATGGATCATTTGTTACGTTTGGAGGAAATGGGGCAGTTGGACGGGGAGGAGCCTTGGGGTCACAACTCAATCCTGGAAACGTTTCAGCGGCATGGGACGCCGTATACCAAGATTTCGACGGGACCCGGTCAATCAGAATTCTGAATCCGTGTACAGATTCTGACGACTTCTCCTCTCCCCAATGTGCTTGGTTCGATGAGCCATCGATTCTGTCGATGCAAAAAAGTCGGTGGTACTCCGCTGCAGAGGCGACGGGAGATGGGGAGATTGTGATCATTGGCGGCTTCGTCAACGGTGGATATGTCAATCGAATATACCCAGTTATTGACCCAGCGGCAAACCCTGAAGCAGAGTATACATATGAATATTATCCACCAAGGCCAAATCCTCCTCAAACCTTCCAGTTTCTGCTTAACACGTCTGGGCTCAATGCATATGCACATACCTTTTTGATGCCATCTGGAAAGATGTTCGTGCAGGCCAATTTGTCGACAGGCATGTGTCCTGTTTTATTCGAAGCTGGGGAAACTAACGCTACTCTTACACAGTTCTATGGGACCACACAACCAACACAGAAACGCCTCTTCCACCCATGCCTAATGGTGTGGCTCGCGTGTATCCCGCCTCTGGTGCAACTGCGATGTTACCACTCACCCCGGCAAATAATTATACACCAACAATCCTTTTTTGCGGAGGTTCTGCTATGACGGAATTTCAGTATGGCGATTACCGCTTTCCGTTCAGTGATACCTGGAATATTCCGGCGTCCCAAGATTGTCAACGAATAACACCTGAACCACAGGGGGGAATGGTTCCAGCATATATCCCAGACGATAATATGCTGGAAGGTCGGACTATGGGTCAGTTCATCATACTCCCCAACGGTCTATTTTTATTGGTAAATGGGGGCCTTAATGGTACGGCTGGCTACTCATCGAATGGAACATTGACTACCCCCGACGTTTCGCAAATGCCATTCGGGCAATCTCTGGCCTCTGGGCCTGTTGGTACTCCGGCTATTTATGACCCCAATGCTCCTGCGGGTAGTAGATGGTCGAATGAAGGGCTTTCGACATCCAGTATTGCGCGACTGTATCACTCTTCTGCAATTTTACTGCCAGACGCTTCTGTCCTGATAGCGGGGTCAAACCCTAATATTGATGTCAACTTGACGACCATTTACCCTACACAATATCAAGCAGAAATTTTCTACCCACCCTACTTTTCTGCACCTACTCGACCTGTGCCATCCGGCGTACCGACAACTTTGTCCTACGGAGGCGATCCATTTGACATTGCTATTTCGGCGAATTCGTACACAGGTACCGCGAACGATGCTGCTAATTCAACGACTGTTGTTGTGACACGAGGAGGCTTCACTACTCATGCTATGAATATGGGTCAGCGATTGCTTCAGCTGAACAACACGTTTACCGTTAACAGTGACGGTACTTTTACATTGCATGTCGCTCAGCTTCCACCAAATCCCAACTTGTTCCAACCTGGACCAGCATTCCTCTTCGTGAACATTCACGGTATACCCAGTAATGGCACCTATCTGATCGTAGGCAACGGACAAATCGGCGCGCAACCTTTAGCACCACTTAGTGTTTTGCCTGATAGCGTATTTCTTGATTCTACGACTGGTTCGAACTCGACGACAAGCAGCGATGGTTCTACCCCCGCCAAGAAAACCAATTTAGCTGCGATCATAGGAGGCGTAGTCGCAACTATCGCAGTACTGGGTGTAATCGTCTCTGCCGTCAGCATATGCACGACACGAGAAAAGCGGCAGCCTGTGCCAACGGTTTCGTATCCAATCGCTCAAGGGACTAATAGATTTGGAAGTGGGCTACCCAGTGGCGGTGGAGATACGATGAGGTCAGAAAGGAGTGCGCTTTTCCCTCTGCAACAACAGCCCAATGATAGCTATGGGTGGAACCCAAGCACAACTTCTAACTACCAGCAGCCATATTCTGACGCTGCCAGCCATCAGCCAAATTATGAGTATGACCCATATGCGAGCAGTCCTTATCCTGCGTTTAGACAGGCCCCTAAAAATGGGGGTCCACCGTACAGGTTTTGAGCTTTCTTTACTTCTTCACCAAGTCAGCTGTAGAATAGATAATCGAATAATTTTGGCCGGTAGAAGCCTGTGTGCCGAGCGGCAATCATTCAAAATTTCCATATTCGGTAACAAATAAGGTTTAAACAGATGTAATGCTGTACAGCTGTACCTCGGCACATTCGGCTGAATTCTAAATTTCATGACTGACTACACAGATTGAGCTAGTCGCCTCAAGCACGCCTCAAGACACATCCCACAACGATGGCCTCAAGACCCACTGTCAACGTCCACACCTCCTCCGGGGGTATGTCACCATGATGTGCCCAACGATGAACTCGTATTGACTTTTTTTTCCGTACAGAGGCCTCCACCTCCCTTCCTCTCCCCGCGGTCCTCACCGCCCCCATCAGGCTCGATGTCGTCCAACAGGTCCACAGTGCGTAGCCTGGAGTAGTGTTGTCTGGGAGATAACGGTTCTGATTGCGTTTACACAGAGAGCATTGCTAAAAACAAGAGACAGGCCTACGCCGTGAGCGAGAAAGCTGGTCACCAGACAAGTGCTGAGTCCTGGGGTACTGGTCGTGCTGTTGCCCGTATCCCCCGTGTCGGAGGAGGAGGAACCCACCGTTCCGGCCAGGTGCGCAACCATTTTTGAAGTTAAAAGGCAGCTCATCTCAATTTTTCGGCATATCTGCCTTTTCTGTGTTCATAGGCTGCCTTCGGTAACATGTGCCGTGGAGGACGCATGTTCGCCCCCACCAAGACATGGCGCAAGTGGCACGTCAAGGTCAACCAGAACCAACGCCGTTTCGCCGTTGTTTCTGCCCTTGCTGCCTCTGCCCTCCCCTCGCTCGTTCTCGCTCGTGGCCACCGCATCGAGCAGATCGAGGAAGTTCCCCTCGTTGTTGAGGATGCCTCTGAGTCTTTCACCAAGACCAAGCAGGCTGTTGCCCTCCTCAAGTCCCTCAACGCCTATGCCGACGTTGTCAAGGTTTCCAACTCCCGCAAACTCCGTGCTGGCAAAGGAAAACTCAGGAACCGCAGACATCGCCAACGCCGTGGTCCTCTTGTTGTCTACAATGAGGACAAGGGCATTGTCAAGGCTTTCCGCAACTTGCCCGGTGTTGAGCTCGTCAACGTCAGGCGCCTGAACCTCCTCCAGCTCGCTCCCGGAGGACACCTTGGCCGTTTCGTTATCTGGACCTCCGGTGCCTTTGCTCTTCTTGACGAGGTCTTCGGCACCACCGAGAAGGCCTCCACCTACAAGAAGGATTACATGTAAGTACTCCCCGTGATAAATGTGTTATGCATTCCTCATAGATGTTTTACAGCCTCCCTACCGCTAAGATCACCAACCCTGATGTCACCCGCCTCATCAACAGCGACGAGATTCAATCCGTCGTCCGCCCTGCTGGCCAGAAGGTCCAGAAGCGCCCCTGGACACAGAAGAAAAACCCCCTTGTCAACAAGGCCGTCCTCTTCCGTCTCAACCCCTATGCCAAGACTCTCCGAAGGCAAGAGATCCGTGCGTGATTTTATTTGCAATGATTGGTCGAAACCTTGCTGACCTCAATACTTCCTCAGTCAAGCAGGAGCGCTTGAAGGCCAAGAACGCCGCAAAGCCCAAGCAACCCGCTGCCGCTTCCAAGACCTTCCTCGAGAACCTCTTCGCTCCCTAGATTGTTCATGGTGGATAGTTTGCTGGAAAAAAGATGTTGTCGACTTTGATTATGGGTTGCTTCTTGAGGTCTTTACATGCACCATATGCTTTAAGAAACATCAAATATATTCCGCTTATGCTACAAAGATTGATCAGGTTTGAAATGTTCTAAATTCGTTGTCGAGTATTCTCATAAGCCGGCGCGTTTTCATCCTTGTCATCTGACCGTGTAGTTGACATACTTGCCATCTGAGTCACAGTATACTGGAAACCATCGAGCACTTGGATGGCTTCATTTCGCGTGAAAGATATAATAAACCCAAGTCAGTTATTCTCATTTACCTCACAACTGGCTAATGTTCGATCAGGCTATCCTTAGCTCGAAAACAATCGCAAGGAGATCGAAGCTATAGAGAGAGAAACGTTTAGCTATGGACCACTCGAAGTGCACAAGGTGCGAGCAGATAAACACCTGTTTGCGAAACTTACCTTGCAGAATCACCTAGCTTGACGTATATTACCCTCCAGTAGAACCAGACTCAGTGACCCCTGTGTTGATATTTTTCTATGGAGGCGGGTTCACCAGTGGCTCGCGTTCGTCGCCGCCTTCGAATCTAGTCTACAACAACCTTGGCGCGTTCTTCGCCTCGCGCGGTGTGCTCACTGTCATACCGGAATACCGCCTCGTTCCGTTAATTACATATCCGCAGGGTGCAGAAGACGTGCAAGAAGCTATTAAATGGGTAGCTGAGAGGTTCAACCGTTCGGTGGACAGTAACGGCGTAGATTTGCCGAGGCGGCGGCGACTATTCGTCATGGGCCACTCAGCAGGAGGTGTGCACCTTGCAAGTGTCATGCTCAACGCAACTCTCTTCGCGCCCATCGCGCCCGTGATTCGGGGATGGGTGCTTGTGGGTGTGCCGGTTCTCATTCCCCCACAGGGACGGCCGGGCTTTTCGGCTGCTGCGATTCAGTATTATGGCAGTGTGCAAGCGATCAAAAGATATCAGCCGTTGGGGCTGTTGAAAAGCTGCACCGTTCAGGATCCTGACTACGTTGGGAGGTTGCCGCCGCTGCGCTCGCTGACAGCCGCTAGTGAGTCGAGATACATTAGGAAGGGTATGCAGGCGTTTGCGGAGGAGTACAAAGGGAAGGGAGGAATGACAGAGCAGATTATGCTTGAGGGGCATGATCATCTCAGTACTGTGCTCGCACTTTCAACAGGAAGTGGTGAGGAATGGGGTGTTCAGTTGGTTCAATGGATGATGAGTCCATTAGATGAACCTCCTCCTGTCGACAAATAAAATGTCGTTACACCTGACTGAAGCTTTTGAGGAAGGAATACGTTTGAATATATACATAGTATAGCGTTATACATAAATAACGCTTCATTACACAGCGAGCCAAATGCTTAAGGTATATTTACACCCCCTCTTCAAGATATTGCTGAATAATTTTAATCCAAGCCTCCTCCTCCAGCGCGGCCCCCTCTACCTCTACGTAAATGGCGTGCAAGAGGGCTGAACAAGGGCTGTCCGTCCTCATCAACGACATCGTCGGGCTGATCATCTCCGTCTTCATCGTTGTCATCATCATCAACATCATCCTCGCTTCTTTCCTCTATGCCAATGATATCCAGTTCATCGTCGTCAATCTCCTCCTCCGAGTCAGAAGGTACAAAAAACTCGACTTCTTTGACGTTCGCGCGCAACCATTTCTCCTGTTTCTTCGAGACAGAGTCCTGTTCGGAGATGATGACCGAAGTCAAAGGCACACCGCGGTCGCGGCGTGCGATGACGAGATTCTTCAGCCTCGCCCCAGATACGCCGTTTGTTGTGATCGACTTAAGCTGGGGCAGGAAGACGGAGGGTAGAGCGGGTGCTGTGCTAGAGCCAGCGGCACTCGCCTGAGAGCTCGACGACGGTCCTCTTGCATTTGGGACCAACAGCTTGTTGAAGAACACTTCCTCCTCAACACCCACGACCTTCAAGTTGAGCGCCTTCAGCTTCGTCAGCTGAGACAGGAAGACTTCGACGCTGGCTACGTCACATGGCAGACCGGAGATCTTGAGGTTCTCGACGTGCGACAGCACGCTCTCGGTGCGCCCCTTGACGGGTTTCACGATGGTGCGGACGAAGGAACTATAGTCCTCTTCATCGAAATTGAGCAACAGATCCGTTAATCCAGGCATGTCAAGGTGTTGCACCAAGGCCGACGCTGTTCTGGGGTCCAGGAACTGGATCGCGAAATCCTTCAGCGAAGGGATGGTCAGAGGCGTAGGACCCCACGCGCCCTCTTCTTCCTCTGGGTCGGCATCGAACCTGACACCCTCGGGCAAAACGGGGCCAGAGAGTGATATTGTGAGTGAGTTTAGCTCCGGGGAGTTGTTGATCATATTCGCGAAGGATTGATAGGAGGGTCGAACATCTTTTGCGTGGTAAGAAAGCTCGAGTTCTCGCAAGCCCTTTAGGAATGGTGCGTCCCAGTCAATATGCACACCCCAGAGAACAATGTCCTTTAAGAGAGGTGCATCTCCATGGAAAGGCAAGAAAGCAGTTTTATCATCTCCGCTGAAGAACTCGTAGTCCTCACAATCTTCGAAGTGGCACACCTGGAATGATTCGAGTAATGGTGCGCTCGGTAAAGCATGCAGACGCGAAAGAAACAAGTGAACGTAGCCGTAAGTACTAGCCCGGAAATCGAGTTGGCGCCAATGAGATACTTCAGGTTCGATGAGATCCATGATTTGGGTAAGTTGTTTTTGTGACAGGAATTGGACATCAAAGTCATGATCATGTTCGTCATGGCCCTCGCATTCCTCATCGTCGCATCCTTCGGCGAGAGATTTTTTGCGTGCTACATTGTCATGGTACAGAGGATGATCCGGGTGGTCTTCCTCGTCGACGTCTTCGGGGAATGTACAGTCGATAAAGATGTTCAAAGGAAGACCCTGAGCACGCGATATGTAAACTTGTGCCTTTTCGAGGTTTGGCCTCTTGGAGAAATCAAGGAAGGTCCACAAGACGTGCGAATCAAGGGCAACCTCGCGCCAGCGCCGGCATACATGAGAAACAAGAACTTGGAATGGAACTCTGGGTTCATGTTCATCTTCAGAGTCGCTATCACTAAGCTCCAATCGCTCAGCAGCAAAGTCCATGGCGGAACCGTTCTCGGAATCTTCATCTTCATCTTCATCTTCATTAGAGTCAGAGTCATCGGATTCGTCATCATCTCCTTCTTCATCGGAATCTTCATCCACCCATGCATCTTCGTCGTCTTCCCACTCTTCCTCCATTTCTTCTTCTTCAACGCCTACAGAAAAAATGTAGCCAAGGATTTCGTTTGGAAGGTCGTTGATCGGGCATTTGCCGTCTTTGGGAGGTTGGAAAGGGTTGTTGGTCAACATTTCGTTAGTGACCGTCCACATCGCCTCTTTTGGTGTCAATTTTGGGTTGGTTTTCAGAACCGATGCGAGCGACGTTGAAATTTGGCTTTGCATGCGCTCCTCAAGCCGTGCATTGTGGGCGAGAACGCGTAATTTAGGCGCCATTTTAACTATTTTTTGGTATTAATTGAAGAAGGCTGCCGTAGAAGTGAAGGAGTGCGATTATGAACGGAACGGCCTGATGGTGGTATAGGTTAATGATTAGAAAGGATCAAAGCAGGCAGTGCCTCGCAGTTTTCAAAGTTTGTTTGCAATTCATCTTATCAGAGTCACGGGATTATTTTGATCGCATCACTCGATTATCGATCATTCTTGCCTAAAGGAGTGTGCGCCTTCGACCAATAAGAGGCACTAAAATATCACATACCGTTCGAGGACAAGGTAGTTTAGATGATTGAGATTTATGGATTGTATTCATCCTTTTCAAGCGGAATTATTAACAAAAGCTTAACAGATAACACTACCAATGAATATTGAGAGAACGGATGTGCAGTGGCAAAGCCAATAGCTAGCTAGACTCGTCAGAGCTGTTTCGTCTCCGTTTCTTCCTTTTCTTGTCAAAATTTTCGTTTTCCTCTTTGTCGGCGTTTGGTGACTTTGAATGTTTCTGTTTCGAGGCTTTGGTTTTTGTTCCATTACAGTCAGCCTTTTCCGCATCTGTAGGTTTTATGTTGACGACATTTAGTTGCTTTCGCAGTGCTTTAATTCTTCTCTTTTCTTCCTTTTTCCTCCGACGTTCGATGTTGTCGACAGAATCGCTCTTTTTTGAAGGTGAATGGGATGAATCATCTGAGGACTCGAGAGCAGTTTCTTGCTTTGCCCTCTTCTCCTTCCTTCGCCTCTGTTTAGCCATGTTCTTTTCCTTCATCTGCTTCTCTTCCTTTCTCTTCCGTTTACGCTCTTTTCTTGATGCCTCATCTTCCTCTTCCTCACTTGATGCCTCCTCTGCGCCGTGAACCTTCCTTTTTCCGGTTGACGAATTGGAAACCTCGAGGTCAATCACCATTTTATCAGTAGCAGTCTGAATTTCAATGTGTTCTGTCACGATCATGCTCTGAACAGCAGAATGTTGCTTTTCAAACGTTTTCGAAACAAGGTCGGCAAGTCGTTTCTCTTCCTCGGCTATAGCTTCAGGTCCAAGAACGGGCCCTCGGAAGAAATTGGCGTACAATCGACGTTTGGCAGCCTCACGCTGAGCCTGCGCCATCAAAGACAGACGGGGGGTCTGGGAATCTGAATCCCCTTCATTTGGTGTTGTATTGCCTGAATGCGCGGGAGCTCCATCGATGGGACGGCGAGTGGAAAGAATTCCAGTAGCAGTCTTCCTCAAAGGTGCGCTTTTGGAAGTCTATGTGGGACGTTGAGTACTATATATTGAATAGAAAAATAGCCGGCACGCACTGACGCCTCGCCACCGTCTCCTTCGTCGTCGCTGACATATTTAATCGTAATGGACTTCGCAGCCGCGGTGTACAAGCTACGACGGAAACCTCCTGTAAGGATTGTGTTCAGAGGCAGCCGGTTTTGAATGCTCACTGGTCCCAGAAGGGAAACGCTTCGTCACGATCCTTTCCAAGCCCTGCTAGATTTTTTTTCATCGGGATCGCTATAGGTCTGGAGATAGCTCCTTGTCGAAGCCCAGTTCCTTTTCCTCCCCATCCTTGAGAGACCAGATAGTCGTGTGCTTCTAAAGGCATTTTACAAGTGTTTGAAGTTTATTTATTCAGATGGGTGTCATGAAGCTAGTATGGAGAATTGGGAATCTAAGGAGCCAGGGAGAACGACACAGATCTAGACAAGAGTTAAAGCTAACAAGTCGAAAGTGCTTGAGCGATTTCCCATTGGCTCAGATCAGACGTGGTACACGTGATGACTATTGTTTACTACTGCATCCGCAACCCGGACTTGGTTTGTCCTCAAACGCTGACCATGGCTTACCATGACCGTCATCGCATGACCATTTTTGTGTCCTTTTGATCCCACCTATTCAACCACCGAAAAAAATGCTTTACATAGTCGAAAATCTTCGTCAAGGTCTACCAGGCGCTTGTCAAGGCAATAGAAGAACAAGTTTGGAATAACCAATAACAAACCGCCACTACCTTTGCATCCACCGCTCGTCATGACAGTGGTAAATAGCTTAGGTGGGGCCAAACCTGAGTGTGGCCACTAAATTCCTACTATCTGGGCTTATGGAACCTACGGCGGCTACTTGTTTTGACATATCCGTATTACGCTGTCTTCGAGTCGTTATTCAGGTGCCAATTGTTTGTGTTCCGAGCGGCTCTGTGTCACTACAAAATTAGCCCTATGTTTCTCAGACGATCTCCCCGCGATGTATTCTATTTCTCATGATACTTATTACTCCAAGGATCTATTGATCTCTTGTGATTTGGCAGCTGGCATGCCCGTATGCCCCTCCATACATGCTGCGACCCTTGTCCAGTCTCATGACTATATGTTCTGTACAATCCGAGAAGGTTTATACTCTGACAAGCTCTTCGCCTACCTTTGCAAAAACACGAGCTATACCGGCCGCCTTTGTATCCTAGTGTCTAATTCATTCCACTTCTTACGGTGGCCGGTTTGTCGACGATCAAGCACCCATACGGTAAGTCGTCATACTTTCCTTCTCATGCTTCTGAGAAGACCTCATTTTTAACCTTGTTTTTCCGTAGGTAAGTTGACCTTGGTTCACAACTTGCGCCAATCCACTCGTTTGATATAAGCATCTTACAGAAAGGGGACCAGATAATGCATTGCTCTGATGCATTAATAGCAGGAGAATATTGCCTTCTAGAAAAGGCGCGTCAGCAATTATAACGGGGAGCAACTGCGATCATTCTCATACATCCGCTTTCGTGTTCATGCGTAGTGTGCAACCGAATTGGACACCGCATTGTCCCATAGTCAAACCAACTCCCTTCGCACTCCTGATTCCGAACTTTCCCTGTCAGGCGACACGGTAGTGATTCAATGCCACTAAAAGCTCGTGTTAAGTGGTATAATATATAAAGAACATGTTACTTGTGCATCTGTAAAGCGTGGTAAACCTTCCCTAGTCTTATCCAATGCTCCTGAAGGAACTACTTAGCCTTGCCTCTCTATTGGCGTTGGCCAAAGCCGCGCCCGCTGGTGCACCAACTGTGAAGCTTGACAGTGGTACCTTTATCGGGGTGAACGATGGCTCAGTTCAGAAATTTCTAGGCATCCCATTCGCACAACCTCCGTGGGCACTGATTTTCTCGGTGATCAAAACGTACCAATTAACCGCCTACAAAACATATCCAGTGTTGGAGACTTGCGATACCGTTTACCACAGGCAATTCCTCCTTACAACGGATCGCACGATGCAACAAAATTCGGCCCTTCATGTGGACAACAAGCAATCGACTTGCCCATTGTCCAGGGGCTGGTGGCCGACGCAGCAGACTTTTTGGTTAATTCTATCTTTGGCCAAATATTTCCTGACTCAGAGGATTGTAAGCATTGTTGCAAGTCAGGTTATTAGTGTATATATATTAATATTGAAACAAAGGCCTGACATTGAACGTTGTCAAACCTGCTGGTGCGACTTCGACATCCAAACTCCCCGTTCTAGTAGTAAGTCATTTCGACATTTCCAAATTTTGCTACTTCTGACGCGGTATTTGCAGTGGATTTTCGGAGGTATGTTTTTATACTGTACATCTAAATCAAAGCAAAGCGTCTAAATCGATAAACCTCGAAAAGGTGGGTTTGAACTTGGCGGCACGTCGATGTGAGTCCAATTGGTAAACCACTGCAACTGTACACATTGGCTAATCTAATACAATTTACTTTTATAAGGTATGACGGTGGTTTGGTGGTGTCCCGATCTATCGCGTTGGGGAGCCCTGTTATATATGTCAGCATGAACTACAGGTCAGTCTATTTTGAATCAAATTGTCTCAACATTTTACGAATAATATATAGGCTTAGTGGTTTTGGGTTCTTACCAGGGAAGGAAGTAAAAGCTGCCGGTGTTGGAAATCTAGGTCTGCAAGATCGTAAGGATAACAACACACAATAACTCGATAGCCCAGAGTGGCTGACCGATCCGTCACAGAACAGGAGGCATTTAGATGGGTTCAAAAATATATCACCCAGTTTGGAGGTGATCCAACCAAAGTGACAATGTAACTCCGTATTTTATCGATTTACTATGAGCGCTAAAGCATTTCTCCAGATGGGGAGAATCAGCGGGAGCAATCTCTGTATCTCTGCACATGCTCTCAAATGGAGGAAATCCAGGTGGCTTATTCCGAGCAGCGTTTATGGAATCCGGTGCTCCTATACCCGTCGGCGATATAACTAATGGGCAGAAATATTACGATGCCCTCGTTGCAGATACCGGATGCTCCGGTGCTAGTGACACTCTAGCATGCCTGCGGACGATACCATTTACAGACCTTAAGGCTGCGATCAACAAGTCGCCGGGGATTTTCGCTTTCCAAGTGGGTATATGCAGAGTCAGGCAGCCTGTTTCTAACATTTTAACAAACAGTCTTTGAATCTTGCTTGGCTTCCTCGTACCGACGGGGTCTTCTTGACCGAAAATCCACAAGCATTAGTCCAGCAAGGCAAAGTGGCAAATATTCCGTTCATAACTGGTACGCCGGACTGGAGGCTCAACAGATATGGTTCTTATCTGTTTCCTGACAGGAAACTGCGACGACGAAGGAACTCTGTTTTCTTTATCAACGCTGAACTTGACGTGATTTCTTTGGGCTTCTTTTTCCTGCCCACCAAACAACTAATGCTTTTTTCTCAGGACGGACGCTCAAGTCATCGACTACATAAAAAATGTTTTCTTCCCCGGTGTAACCGACGATCAATTAAGCCAACTTGCTACCTTATACCCCTCTGATATCCTCCAAGGATCTCCATTTGACACTGGTATCCTAAACGCGTTGACGCCGCAATTCAAAAGGATCGCGGCCTTCCAAGGCGATGGGGTGTTCCAAGCACCTCGGAGATGGTTGTTAAATAATGTGGTTCCGAAGAACCCAAATGTATGGGCATTCGGTATGTCCTTCATCAATCAAAAATCTGTGCAAATGAATATTTACACGATTTCTAGTCAGTAAGCGGTTGAAAGCATTGCCAGTTTTAGGGTCGGTCAGTAACAAAATGTTCATACTTATTCGTGCTATTGAAATCAGACCATATCTCCAGGTACACGGATCCGACCTTCTGAATGTTTATGGCGGTGGAGAGATGCAGGATTACCTCATTCGTTTCGCCACTAATCTGAACCCCAACTCGAACAGTTTGCTGAGCTTCCAATGGCCCAAGTATGAACTCAAGAATCGACAGCTTCTGACATTCTTGGACGGCCTTATTCCATTGGCAATCACAGCTGATACATATAGGCAGGCTGCCATGAACTTTTTGACAACTGTGACACTTGCAAACCCCGTTTGACGACAAGACTATCCTGTTGCACCCATCCAGCTACGGTTATTGTTGCAAGAAATAAGGCGGTATAGCAATACTGCTTTGATGCTGTCCTTCGGATGATAAATATCTTTGATTATCTGTTGTGTTATTAAAAAGCAATATCATATATGTGGTATGTCGTTGTAGTCTATTGATACCGGAAGTGGGGATAAAAACGGTCCCGAAGCATTCAATCTAAAGGTTCATCGTCTAGCCGTGATCGGTTCTCATTAAATGCTGGAGGCAAAGGGCTTGATCCATCGTGAGCAAAGAAATCTTCGACCGTCAGAGGTCTTAGATCGAAACCCTACAATGCTGTGAGTATGACAAGTATAGCCATTGGCTAAAAGCATACCTCCAATTGACCCTTGGCGAGTGCCTCGTGGTTATTAGTTGTACTTTTCATAAATTCTCGTACAGGGACCATGGCTGCATTTCGACATAACTCTCTCAGATCGGAACCAGAAAGACCTTCTGTCTGCTCTGCCAGTGCTTGCACTGAGAAATTAGGTGCCAATTTGGTATCCTTTAACATCTGGAAGAAAGGAAATGAGCACAGGCCAAATAACGAAAAAATGAGTTTATTACACACCAAATCAAGAATTCTTGTTCTCTGTTCTACATTAGGTAGTCCGATAGCAAAACGCTTAGGCATGCGACGCAGAATGGCAGAGTCGATGTCATTTGGTCGGTTTGTTGCGCCAAGAACAAGAATTCTGTCCGATCCAGAGAGGAGGCCGTCCCAGAGTCTGAAAAAAACTTTGAGTATGATATCATGACTGCATTTGCACATAACCCACGTCATAAACTCTGCTTTCATCATTCCCGTCACCTCGTGGTCGCCCTTTGTGCGCTCTCGGAGGAAAGAGTCGATTTCATCAATAAAGATGATAGCAGGCTGTGTCTTGCGGGCAAGGCTGAACAATCCCGCCACTAACTTGTTCGACTCGCCGTACCATTTGTTCGTCAGAACCGAAGCTGCGATGTTGATAAAAGTGGCCCCGGATTCTTTGGCCAAGGCTTTGGCAAGCATAGTCTTGCCACACCCCGGAGGTCCAAAGAGGAGAACTCCCTTGGGAGCCCCAAGAAGAGAGGAAGACGAGGTGAACAGATTGGGATACAGGAGAGGGTAAATTACGGACTCCCGTAGAGAGGAGATAATAGGGTCGAGACCGCCCACGTCTGAAATTTTTCGAACGTAAACTGACAGTTGGATATATATTCGCGGAATAAGACTTACCTCCAAAGGTGACCGGAATGTCATCGGGATGAATTACTTCATTCGCAACTTTGCCTGGATAGCCGGAGATTGTCAATATCGCGCCAGTGGGGCAAAGAAACCAACGCACGTTCGTATTCATCCAACTTCAACTCGTGGTGTCCCAGGCGTTTCAAAGCCGCCATTTGCTTTTCTTTCACTTCTGCATCTTTCTTGTCTGGAGACACCGCGTCGAGGACCCACTGAAGATTTATGGATTAGTCCGGTGCTACCGCGATACGAGCTGTTAAATGTCGACATACCCGCAAGGTGTAATATAAGGCTGCCTTGCATATGTGCTCAATAAATGTCATATTGAATGTGAAATAAAAATGCCCACTTGAGATGCGAGGAAAAGTGCAACTAGAAAAAGAACAGAAATCCTCTGGTAAGCATTCATTTTGAGAGAAACCAAGGGTCTGACCTTCGAATGCCGCTCGTTTTGTGCCCGAGGAGACCATTTTCAGCCTTTCACTGAAATTTAGAATATCGGGCGCAAGACTGAAAAGATTAGATGACCTCAGTTCCACTGAAGTAGGTGGTTTGGATGCAAGCCGGACTATGATACACTGTGTGATTGGCACATGATTCAATTTGTGATTTTGGTAACGTAAGCGGTTCAATGACAGCCAAGGACCGGGGACTTGCAGGGTCTTGAGACGAAAAAGCGGTTTGCCCATCATCTTTTTTCATTTATACCTCAGCATATGTCTACTACAAAACCCAAGTTTCCTGCAAAATTAAATATCTGAGGAGGTCACCTTTAATCAATCAAAAACCAGTCAACTATGGCACTCCGCCGGATTCAAACACCGTATATACAGGTATTATTTCAGAGTTAAACTGGCACCTGTTCCAGCAATACTTTCACAAGCGATTCCGCCACCATGGTCATTTCCCTTTGGATTCCTTGCCAGGACAACTGTAGAATCCCAGTTCGCCAACCCATTACAAGAACCAGTGAAGGTGCAATCTGCTATATGCTCTTGAGGGTGCCTCGCAATCCGAACCAATATAACGCATTGGTGATTCAAACCGACACTCGGGATACGATCTCACTCGTATCTGAAGATTCGTTTCAACCACGATCCAGATCCAAGCACTCATAAGCGTTTCGGGAGACTAATTCAAGCTATAGCTTAGCAAGATTGAGGAATGCGCGTTCAGACTCAAATACTACTAGCTCGTTGTGTATCAATTCCTTGACATCCTCCAAGGAGTAAATTGTGCGTATCCTTGTTATGTTATTTCCTCTGTGCTGGGTATTTTTAACCTTAATGTCAATGTCTCCTCGAATCACACCACGGCAATGCTTTTTATTTAGAATCGATTAATCATCCACCAACTAGAGTTGTACTTGACAATATTCGACCTATACTTGCCGAACATTCGACACCCTTCATCTGTACCTCCTAGGAAGCCCTCCTGGATCTGTGGCGGTCTCCAAAATTAGTAACTTCGCAACTGGGTGGAGCAGACCTCAAGAGAGAAGATAATTCCACCGGAGTCAAACTATCTTGAAATATTGCACACCTTGTCACTGGTCAGTCAGCTTCGACACAATACTATCCTTTACTCCGAGTCAGCGGGAATGGCGGGAGAAGCGTCTTCGGACCCATCTCAGGCGGGTATATGGAAACCGCACCTCGAATCTCTGTCGTTCATTCTTGTACCAAGAATGGTTCTCTTGCCTACAGGTTATAATGCAGATGTAATTTGGTTATGACCGTGAACATTGAATATAAACACAAATAACAAGATATCGGGTTCGATGCAGGCGAATCGCTGCTCAAATTCTGGGACATTGCTTCTTCTCCCAAGGATAAGGAATTTGCTCAATCTTCAGGCCGTCGAATGCGGACAGAAACATATCTTCACACAGATCCGGAACCCACAGCGGTTCGTATTCACGGATATGTGTCGCAGCATCGACGCCGTTGTCATCCATGCTCCAACTGTGGTTCCTCTTCCTTTCGCCTTCAACAGATCTAAATTCTGCTTCAAAGCTACGACGACTCGCAGAATTATTTCGTTAAACTCAGTGTCTTATGACAGAATGGCAGTAACAATCGGAATAGCAACATGTTCCCTACGGTACACGTTGCTCACATTACTTACGGCTCGCGACGGACGTTGATTGTTATTGTGGATCCGTATCCCTCGGGAAGTAGACGGTTTTTATATATTAGACGCCGAAGGAGTCTCATTGCTTATACCCAATCTACGAAACTATATCAATCATCATATCACCGTTCTGAAGAAAGATTCAGACATATGACAGATAGTGTGCATATTGGCAGCCTGGAGATAAAGATGGAGTGCAGGTCTATATACAGTCAAACCGATCAGGATGGCGTAGATACTGGAATAAATTTCTATTAATTGAATACACGATATAGGTCACTGTACATAGCAAATACAAATAGCGATAGCGAGGTAGTTCGAAGGATGTAAAGAAATTGGAAGTGTTGCGATCTAAGGGCTCTACTAATGTCAGGTCATAGCGTAATTAACCAACAGGAAAGAATGATGGCATAGAAGAGCGAGCCAGCCGACATAATATTTCATCAGCATAAACAAAGGTAACGCAAACAATGTTAGACGAGAGTGGCGACCTTTACAGAAGGGGATAACGAAAGAGAGATACGCAAAATACACTTTGCGAAACTGTTAAACGACACCACGAATACATCGGATGAAAGAAACGACATACCAGAACGGGCAAACATGACATCGCTGATGGATGGCTACGTTTATTTACACGGACTTGACGTGTAGTTTGAAGATGCTTCAGATAGGGGAAACACCAACAGCACGACCCGAGAACCTTGTCCTGGTTCGTGCGTCAGCTGGCCGAACGATCTCCTCCTGAACGACAATGGTCTCTGAAGAAACTGATGCCCTAACGAGGGGGTAGGTCGAAGATGTGATGGAGCAAGTTCGACGGAGAGGCCGAGTACCCATCGTTGGGTGGATGAGCGTTGAGCGGGGGATATTATACATAGGCGTCGGTTCCCGCGGCCTAGGCTGGCATCTTCGATAGATGTAGAAAGCCAGAAAGGCAGATACAAACAGCACTGCGGTGGTGGTGAGGAGAGTGAATACAGAGGGTTGGAAGTGTCAACGCCACTCACAAATTGCGATGATCATAAGCTCAACAGTACGAGGGCTCATGTGGGAGTTAGGTGGATTACTGTCTGCATCCCGACTCGACAAAAGAGGTGAAGCCACAGTGACACCCACGCAGAGAAATCCACAGACAAAGACTGTGAGGAGGTTGTAGAAAAGAAAGGTGTTCATCACACTGCTGGCTCAAACGACGTTGGGGAGAGTCAAGTTGATGGGTGGAAGTGATGATAGCTCGAGAGTAGGATGGAGGGTTGACGACTACGAGATTGAGGTGTTTTTATATTGATTGAAAGCAGGAAAGATGACTTGGATCTGGGCTAACTAAGATTCCCGAATCTCAGATTGGGATCTTCGCAGACCAGATTGAACGGAGAGTTGGAATACGAAGAGACCTGCGCTCCTCGAAGAAAACCCTTTCGTTACCAAGCCCTCGGACGAGGTATGGTAGCCGCTTTCGGGATTCACAATCAAGCTGAGCGGAGGCGTTAATGAGCTATAGGCTTTCGAAAAGATATCATGAATACCGAGGAACTCCCCTCATTTTGCCCCAGTAAGTATAAGGCTGGAGAAAGAAAGAAGCTGGAGACCACGCAATCCGGCCGGGGAATGAGAACGGAGCAAATCCGATCTACGGTAGTCTACTCGTCAATTGAGATTGACGCCCAGGAACAAGATTGGACTGCGGCTTGGGGAACAGCCTGCTCGATTCATCACGTAATACTCGGAGGCCACATGACCGCTAACCAGTTACCACGTCGGCATCATGGTCGTAATTCACAACTCTCCACTGTATTGCCAGCCTTAGGACGCTTGTAATCCGCGTCTAATGAGTGTGCTGTCAATAACGATTTGCATCTGCTGGCGCCTGCTCCTATCGTCTCTGTTTCTAGCTGCCTTCATCTGGATATGCTTGCGAACCGTCTACAGAAGAAGCCTTCAGTCCGCTAATCACCAACGTCGGAAGTCATTGCTCAATACTCTGGGATATACAGACGCGGAAAAGAAACGCGTAGTGGGATTTTTTCATCCTTATTGGTGAGGACAATTGGTGCCATCTTTACGGCGCTCTCTGATTCTACAAGTCACAAGCAATGCTGGCGGGGGCGGCGAACGGGTTCTTTGGACCGCCATAGCCGGGATGCAACGCACGGATCCTGATATTGTCAGTGTTGTGTACAGTGGAGATGTCGATGCTACAAAAGAAGAGATTATCGCAAAAGTCAAGGTGCAACTTTGCATACAACCTAGGCATTTTCATCATCGTGCTGATGTTTTTTTTTTTCAAGTCGAGGTTCAATATCGAACTGGATCCTACACTTTTGCACTTTGTATTCCTTCGTTCGCGATACCTGGTCGAAGATTCTGCCTGGCCCAGATTCACGCTACTCGGCCAAAGTCTGGGTTCCATGCGCCTTGCTTGGGAAGCCATGCACCAACTCATACCAGACCTATACATTGGTTAGCATCATGCTGACACGTAACTGAGGAAGATCTAATTGAAACGGCCAGACACAATGGGATACGCGTTCACTTTTCATATCGTTTCTTTGTTGGGCAAAATACCTATCGGA
Source organism: Psilocybe cubensis (assembly GCF_017499595.1). Lineage (NCBI taxonomy): Eukaryota > Fungi > Basidiomycota > Agaricomycetes > Agaricales > Agrocybaceae > Psilocybe > Psilocybe cubensis. Next base: position 1,518,965 of record NC_063004.1, read on the forward strand.
GCATACGTTCACTATCCTACTATCAGCACAGATATGTTGGCTCGCGTTGAATCCAGGAAGAAATGGCACACAAATACAGATGCAATCTCATCTTCTATTATTTTAAGCCGTATAAAGCTTCTGTATGTGTCTTACTAGGATTCATATGGATTTCAATTGAATACTTGACAGGTATTATCGCTTATTCATGTACTATTACGCCCATTCCCTCCGAGCGTGCAATTTCATTATGGTCAACTCCTCTTGGACGAAGAACCATGTCGATTCTATTCTAAACCACTCCGACACGCTTATGGACGCACTTCACCCTCTACTCGCCTTCAAGTCTCTTATGACCAAGAATGCACCTGAGCACGCCAGAATTGTGTATCCGCCTTGTGATACCAGCGAAATGGCCCAATTCCCTTTATTACCCCGCGAACGTATTGTGTTAAGTGTCGCCCAATTCAGGTAGCATTTTCAATTACTCTACCATGTCAAGTCGTGTTCAATATACATCAGGCCAGAGAAGGATCACAAAGAGCAACTAAACGCATTCCATCTGCTTCTAGAAAAATTCCCAGAATACAAGGGAGAGGGGGGAAAGGGTGTAAAATTGGTGGTTGTAGGTGGAAGTCGTAACGAAGGCGACGCGAATCGCGTCGCAGAACTTCGCAAGCAAGCTCAGGAACTTGGAATCGAGGTGAGTTAACAATAGCACACTATGTTAAGAGACTTCCGAATGAGCGATTTGATAGCCATATACAGACTTTATTATCAATGCATCTTATCCTATTGTCTTGGACTTGCTATCAAAGGCCAGTATCGGACTCAGCACCATGGTGGATGAACATTTCGGAATCAACGTGGTAGAGTTTATGGTGCGTTCTTTTTTGTCGCTTTGTACATGTCATTTTACTTGCTTTCAGGCTGCTGGGGTTATCCCCATCGCACACGCTTCTGGGGGTCCATTGAAAGATATCATTGTCCCCTTCAACGGAGAACCGACTGGTACGACCATCAATCTTCTCCCGATGTCTAACCAAGGACATAGGCTCATTTGTGATACCAGGATTTCACGCTCGCACTACGCAGGAGTTTGCGGATGCAATGCACACCGTTTTATCTTTGAACCCTGAGGAGGAGTCCGGGATGAGGTGGAGAGCGCGTGCATGGGCGGTTCAAAGATTTTCAGAAGAAGAATTCGAAAGGGGGTGGAACGAGAGCGGTTGGCGATTGTGGCTAACATCTCCTCGGAAGGTCGAGTAATTGCATTCCTATTTGATTCAAAATTTTGACTAGTGAATTGAGTTTCACGGCGTCAGGCCGTTGACGGTGATTGCCACCTACTGACATACGAGTACATATGCAAGTCAATGGGACCAGCACCCTGAATCATCATTCTGTGGCAATCAAAAATTATTTTCTGCTCAAGTGCTGTGCATTCGACAATGATATGTCAAGAATTTTCGGAAGCTTGCCGATAAGTTGTGTGTCCAACAACGAAGACAGAGACAGTTCACGTTAACGCCTCTCGTACTCATTGAGGTGATGGAGGAATCTCTAGGTTGCTCGCTTGCTGGACTGTTACCACTAGCGGAGATAGCACATACTCATAGGAACAAATAGATCGAAGAACGTCTTACTCGAATCCCTGATGTTATTCACGTTTGATTTTACGACCATGCCGTTTACTTTATTGGCGGTACATTAGGTGGTCCACTGCTGGAGCCGCTCTGCTTATTTTCAAGTTGGAGCTTATATCACTGATTAGTAGACCGTATTACCGTGAAGCGTTGGAGTGGGGACGGACGCGATGGTATGACGGTCAGTCCAATGAGCTGCCAGGTAGGGAACTCGCCTCAACGGTCCAAGGTGAATATTCTCATCGGCAAAAGTGACCAAGTCCCCAAATGCCTTAGTAAGGCATTTGGGGACGCCCAAAGGCCCCAAGGCGCAAATGGCCTTTTATATCGACTAAGTAGAGACTCGCAATTTTGAAAGGCTACAAATCCTTCACTAGAATGAATGTTTTATCAAAATCTAAATTTAATGAAATCATTTCGGTAAAATTTGGGAGACCCAAAAACATTTGGACAACATTTGAGTTGCATTTGAGAGACCCAAGATTTGAGGTTCACACAATGCTACAGCTTGTTTATTCTTATTTATAGCAGCCATTTCCCAATAATCACACACTTTGGAAATACTAACACAATAAAATTTGATTGACTACAATGGAGGGTACATAGAAACGAGTACAGATGACGATAATGGTCAACCAGACCCTGGGAGACTCCGTGTGACCAGGTCACAATAACTCGTGTGATTTGAGATCTGGATCTGGATGTGTCACAGTGAGTCATGGTAAGCAAAATGCAAAATGTATGCGCATTTGATGCGCATATACTCACAATTAATTCAACATGCATGTCCGTAAGACTGTAATCTATACTTGATGGAAAGATGTATCAAAGTCGAAGGAGGAGCAAAGACATAAAAGAAATTGTCAGTTGGGTTGCACTGGCAGTTGGGGATAATTGATTTACCTTGTGAGTTTAACTTTCAGGCCTATGTCATGTGCATGGGACACCAGAAGATTGTGTTGTCAGAACCAGGAGACATGAGAGTGAGGAAAGAAAGGAATTCGGGGCATGTCTCGAGTTATTATACACATAACATTGATTCAATCTCCGACTTAATTTGTAATCAGACCTGGGAGGCTCTTTGTCGATGGCTAGACAGAAACGGTGGACTTTGCCTTAAATTGACATTGTGCGATGATACTGTGAATAAATTTTTACATTGAAAAATCATTTTTTGCGCACTCTAAGGCCGGTAATCATTTGAGTGCATGTCAAGTTGAACTCAAGCTTTTCTTTTTCTTTTTATTTATGATCAATCATTCACTCTAAGTTCTATGGCAAACCAATAATTGAGAAATAAGTGTAAGTATGTGAAATATTTAGTAATAACTTTTGGGCTCTACAAATGTTTTTGGAGCCTCCAAATGCCTTCTAAATGTTTTGGGTGCCTCCAAATTTTACCCAAATGTTTTGTGTGACATAATTATGTCACATGAATCATTGGCCTTCCTTAAAAGGCAGCAAAGGCATTTTGGGACTTGGTCACTTTTGCCGATGCTATTCCCCGTGAGAAGTCCTTAGTACTTGATTTAAAACCAATACTAATGACCGAGTAAAATGCAGTGTAAAATTTTTAATTTTAATTTGAGCATTAAAAAGAGTAATATTCATATGGCGAATGCTTCAGGAATGCTACCATACTTTCCTGTTTTAGCAATCTCGGTCGAGTCAACATTTTGTGTACTTACGAAGCTAACACCGAGCCTCAAGCGCGGCTACAATACTACATTACCCCATTGGGATCAAAGTTTATACACAGCCGAATTGGTGCTTCTTTTCGTGGTTCTACTGAAAGCTGTGTTTTTAAATGTTCGCGGATATCAACTTGATGAACTTGAAGCATCAGCTAGATATGTTCAGCCTTGTAGTCTCTATGACACAGTGCAGAATGGAAGTTTTACTGCGGCACAGTTCGTGAAACTCGTATCGTCCTCGAGTGCACCGTCCGGAATTGCGGAAGTGAGAAGTTTTAGACACAATAGCTGAGAGGGTGAGTCATTTTCTTCTGCGCTCTATGGATCCACAAGATTCATGAGGCTGGAGTTTTTTGGAGGTCAGGGTAGTACAATGAGATTCAAGTGAATCAAGAAGCTAAAAGCTACATCAATACAGATTAACGGACGGAACATAGCTTCTTTGTAGAGACAAATTTGACAATCAGTCAAGGTTCAAATGTTCAACCTGAGTTATTCACGATGGAAAGGTCAACCTTTCGAAATCTATACCAGTAAACGAAACGATAAAAACATGAAGTAACTCAGTCGACCAGGACACGAGCTAATATTCTTCCATTTAAGTGATCTTCATAATGACTTCCTCTCCCTTGCCTTGTATCTCAGCAAGATTCCTATATCCAGCCAGTCCAAGAGAAGTGTCCAAATCGGCCAAAGTATGTCTAATGACTTGCTCGACGCCAGCCTGACCCGCGAGAATTGAACCATACAACCATGGCCGACCAACTACAAATCGGAATTGAACTTTGGTGAGTTATGAGAATATATATATATATGATAACTTACGAAGCACCGCCTGTGCGCCCAGCGCCATAGCCTTGATGATATCGCTCCCCGTTCGAATCCCAGAGTCGAACAAGACAGTCAACTCTCCCGCTTGTTGGGCCGCTCTAACCTTTTGAGACTTCATGATAACTTCCAGAGCCAGCAATGATGGTATTGCTCCATCAAGCTGCCGTCCGCCTAAATGACACGATTGATTATTCGCAGATTTACAAACATCAATCAATAACATACCATGGTTAGAGACAATAATTCCGTTGACGCCGTGCTCTAAAGCCTTCTCAGCATCCTATAATAGAACGAAAAGCTCATCGGAGGGAACATCTTTTATAGGAGTTGAAACACGTACGTGAACGCTTTGAATACCTTTCAGCAGGAGCGGGCCTTCCCAATTATCTCTGATAAATTTTAGATCCTCCCAAGAATGATATAATCCGGAATTTGCCTCTTTCAACCACTCTGAACCAAGGTAAACATCTTCACGAGCTTTGGGATCACCAGCCGCGAAGGCCTTATCTATTTTGGCTGGGTCATAGGGGAACACCGGGTGTTCGTGCGTCACTTCCTTTCCGTGCTTTGCCATGAAGACAGGGTCAGATTTTCCGATCTGAACCCCTACCCCATGAGCAAATGGAATGTACGAAATCGCAAGATCATGGGGCCTCCAGCCAATAGACATGGTGTCTAGGGTTATGACAAGAGCTTTGAAGTTGTTGTCCTTCGCTCTCTTGAGGAGAGATAAGGCGACGTCATGAGATTTAGGCCTATGTCCATATATTCAATACAAAGGAAAAACACGCGAAGATCAATCTTAACTAACCAATACAGTTGATACCAACGGTACCCGTCTCCGTTGGCTTCTGCCACTTCCTCTAATGACCTGCTCGACGCTGTACTAGAGATGAAGGGTACTCCAAGCGCCTTTCCAGCACGCGCAGGATTAAACTCTCCATCTGGATGGAACGTCGACTGCACTCCGATAGGAGCGAGGAAAATAGGGGACGAATGAGTTACGCCAAAGATAGTGACCTTTTTAATGTTTGTATAATGACCTAGATTAGCAGTGCACAAGCGGTGTGATCTACCAGCCCTTTCACCTCTAGCGATCGCCTGGTAGCATCGACCAACATCCGTGGGATGATTCCCCACTTTTCGAAAGCTTTCAAATTGGCTCGGTAGGTCGAGTTTGTACCAGCGCTACCACCAGCGTACATAAAAGCACCTGAATCGATTGTCATGCGATGTCGAACCATCGTCCGATGTACGACTTCTTACCTTCGTGGTCCTTAAGTTTCTCCTTTGCTTTCGCTTCGATCTCCTCGAAAATCACTGTTCCCAGGGGCTGAGGACCAACCCTGCCCCGATAAACGTCAGGCATATAGGAACTCCATGGATTTCCCCCAGGCAAGATCGCAACTTCAGGTTTTTCGTCGGCCATGGTCACCTGTAATCAGATAACCACCAAATGGCAAGGAAATGGAAGACAATAGGCCGATTTCCCATCCTTATGTAGTACACCATTCCGGTAGAGTATGGCCGAAATTAGAGATCATGAGATTTAGAGCAGAGAGGGCTTACAAACATTCAATTGCCTGTTGTAGCATCATATTTTGTGCACATGTGACATCGGATATTCACAGAGGGACTATGGGGAAGTTGCACTGTTCCACCGCCAATGCCGCTGATGAATTGCTGATGAATGGTACAACGACGTAACAGCGCAATGTCTTTCTATAAGGTCCCAATGTACGTAGAATCTTCTAAAACCAGCGCGACAGGTCACTCCGTTCGATACTATCTCGCTGCTGCTAGTTTCAACTTCCCAGCTTTCAGACACCCCTCCCGATAATAATTTTAGTTTCTGCAATTCCGTAAGAGTTCCGTATCGGTATCGCATAATTGACATTGCTACGTATGTACTAGCTCATAAACATAATGGAAGATTTAAGTGACGCACGAAAACGTGGCTTTATGTCATGCTTCCTCAGAATGGAAGATGCTGATGTGCCTTAACTCTTACCTGTTGGGTTGGACAATGGAATGGAGAGAGATGGGGGGCTGGGACTGGCTGGGACGGATTATTCTATTCAGAAACCCCAGAAACCCTAGAAACCCCATAGAAACCCCCAAAATTCATAAAATCGTTATGAATGTTGTGATGAAGGTGTGATGAATGTTCAGAATGCCGTTTCGGCGGATTAGGTAGGAGCTTGTATTCTCATGCGGGCCGTTTCAAGTGGCCACTCGGGTGCGTAGGTGCAACTTCGCTCAAAAATGGAAAAAGCAGTAAATTAACAAGTTAAAAGCCTAGAAACCTCTGTATGATGTAGCTCTTTGTACCTACCACCACTACTATACTCTCTAGTAATTTTCTTGTATCTTATAGTACTCTGGATGCCCTACCTCGGTGTTCATAAACATCAAATATGATATCCCCTCGAATAAATAACCGTTAAACGACTCGAAAGTCCACTGAATGTGTTTGGTGAGTTTCATTGGCACTATGGCTTGCATTAGAAACGTTAGCGTAGAGGAATTTAACAATTGAATGTATTTACATGAAGACGATCAACTACTGATTCAAAAGCAATGACGACGGCACGACACGGCAGACCAGAAAAGCTAGGTCGGACCTTAGACCTCCCATACATGTTCAAGCAGGGGTTTAGAATGTTGCTTCGAGGACTATTCAGAAACCCCTGGGGTTTCTAGGGGTTTCTAGGGGTTTCTGGGGTTTCTGAATAGAATAATCCGGCTGGGACCACAGCAATCTGTCACAAGAAAACGTGGAGGACATCAATTCATAAAAATGGACAATGATGGGACCGAAATCCCATCTACCAAAATCCCAATTCACAAAGGAATCCCAATGAATCGTAAATTGGAAACTTGGTGCTAAGTGGACATCGCTGAGAAATAGTAAATGTTTCACGACTTTATTGATGCATCCAAAATGACTGAAGTAAGATTGAAAGAAGTGAATCAGGGGTTGGACAAGGTTCGATGATTAAGGTATTGTGGTGAGCTTGTTTTAGGCGTTATGAATTTGAAAATGAGGCTCAGCTAAGACCTGGTATGACAGAGACGGAGCCAATCGATTAAGTATAAAAGGTAAATTTACAACAGGTAGGGATTTCTGGTGACGTAGGAGCAAATTTTATAGTCTTTGTATCCATTAGCCTGACCAGAGTAGAAATCGTTGCCCGCCTACCAACGCAAAAACAATGAGCAAATAAAGAAAGCAACAATTTACGACACTTACTAGGATTGCACTGGCAGCTATTGGCAGTCATTGCTATCATTCGCCCCATTACCAATACATTTATCAAAATACGGCTTCCAGTAGAGTGATATTGTTGTATTGCGAATTGGGAACCTGCATGGCAGCGTTGTACGGAGTTTTGCAGCAGCGGTCAAGTAATAATCCTTGTTAACATATTGGCGTATCCAATGCACAAGAGAAGTTGTCGGGGTGCTCCCAGATCAGCATTTCCCTGTCGATAGGCGCCTCCGAAATTGACCGCCAAGCCAGGTAGATGTATAGATGCAAGAGAACTGGACTTTCTGCAGGAGTGTATCGCCTTTCCAGAAGATTTGGAGTATGTAAAAATGACATGCATAGGTATGCTAGCTTCGACTTTGAGCTGGACGCGCATACGAAGATATCTCAAGTTCTAGTGCAGCATCTTGTAGGCACTCGATGGAATTGTGCAGCATTTCAACGCGCTTTGTAGTGCCCAATCCAGTCGATGACGGCGTTGAATAAGATGAGTGCGATGAACAACAGCCTAAAGTGATTACAAAGCGGGAGTGCAGAACACCGTTCACGTTGTGTACCGTGACGGCCAAAAATAACCGGGGTGGTCATACAGAGCGAACCTACGTGTCTCCCTGCTGGACTCTCATTATTTATTGCTGGTGCTCGCTGTCAGTCTAGTCCGCCTTTGCTTGTTGTCATCAGCAGCGCTGGCGACTCAGCATGCTCTCAGTGCTTCCTGTTTCTCTCCTTCTTTTACTCTTCGCCTCCCCAGTGTTCTCAGTTCAACCAACATCATCTTATGACTCCTTCAGGGCGTTGTCATTGCAGAAGCCACAACAGCCAGACAATCCCATATGTTGCTTGAAACCATTGACGCCGTTGGAGCCTGTCGATGATGGCATTTTGCTCTCGTTTGAAGAGTGGAAAATGAAACAATTGGCAACCCAGAGTGCCGGATTCACCACAGGAACGTTCGATAAGGACGCGAATATAGGTTCTCCACAAGTGGGAGATGGGGTTCCTGCCAATGATGTGGGTAGTACTGGCAGTGAGTCTACTGTCCCACCCGTCGACACTCCAGCACCTTCCGGCTTCAACAGTCCGGATCAAGTGCCTTCGGGCCCTCACTTCAGAGTTCCTTTGACGGATAGATTCAATTATGCAAGTTTGGACTGTTCCGCGCGCGTACACACGGCCCATCGCTCAGCAAAATCTCCGTCAGCTATACTTTCGTCAAAGCGAGACCGATACATGCTTAGCCCCTGTGACAAGTCCAAGGAAAACCAATTCGTTGTGGTTGAACTCTGTGACGACATTCGCATTGATACAGTCCAACTTGCCAACTTCGAATTCTTCAGTGGGGTGTTCAAGGATTTCACTGTTAGTGTGGCCAAAAACTATGACCCAGATGGCTGGACACCTGTTGCGACATACAGAGCTAAGAATGTCAGAGGTGTGCAGTCGTTCCATCCTCCTCGGTCATTGAGGGATTTCTATCGTTTCATACGCATTGACTTCCTGTCTAACTACGGAAACGAGTTTTATTGCCCCGTTTCCCTTCTCCGCGTATACGGGCTCACTCATCTCGAGGAATGGAAGTGGGATGTTTGGGAATTGGAGAGTAAATCGAAGCAGGAAGAACTAAAACGAAAGAGACAGCGTGTCATCGAACCGATTGCCATTCCAGAACCAATCGTCGTGCCTCACACCGCCGAATCAAGTATAAACACCAGCAATCGCGTTGCCTCAACAGCTGAGGATATCGAAAAAATCACGACGCCTCCGGTCAACGCTGATGCGGAACGCACTGCAGACACCCCTCCTCCAACCCAATCGCAAATTCAGAATACTTCCAATATTTTATCAAGCCAGCACTCTTATCGCGATTCAACATCCCCCACAGGAAACGATTATCATAAATCCATACCATCTCAAAAGGCAAATGACGACCTATTTACGCAAACGGCAGAAACACCTGTACCATCACCCATATCCTCTTCTATACCATCTGCGTCTGATGCCAATCGTCAAACGCAACATATACCACCTTCCATGCCTGAATCTTCATCTACCGGAACATCGCTATCGTCACCTCCATCGCAAGCTAATAACAATGTACAATATACTGTAGCATCCTCATCATCTGACTCTTCTTCTGGAACACCGATTATCATCACCTCTGGTACCCCATCCAGTGCGATCATCCCTTCCCCTCCTATGTCATCTCACCTGGCCGTCAAAGGTGGTGAAAATATCTATCGTACAATCATGAATAGGTTGGCGGAAGTTGAACTCAATCAAACTCTTTACGTGCGGTATATTGAGCAGCAGAATCTTGCCGTTAGGGAAGCCATCAAACGGTTGGGAGAGGATGTAGGCCGATTAGAAGGAATAGTGAGTTATCTAAATTATTGGAAAGATCCCGTATACCTGAACCATTTTTCGATAGAGTCGAGCCCAATCCCTGACATACCAACGAACACTCGCTGAATGGGAAAAGCAGAGATATCAACTGGAAATGGAGTACGGAGATCTAGTATCTAGAATTGAATATTTATCGCAAGAGGTAAATTTGGTTTTCGTTCTTTAATTCAAACGCTGTTTCACTGACATATTCAATTCAAGATCATTTTGGAAAAAAGACTAGGCGTCGCACAACTGTGTCTGCTTCTAGCAGTCCTTATATTCCTAGGGCTTACTCGAGGTTCGAGAGCGGAAGCGATCATTGATCACGGGTCGCACAGACTGAACCAATCTGTGAGAGAATGGGGGAAACGCCATTTCAAGCTCAGCGGTGATTGGGCAGGACGGTTCAAAGGAAAGGATGCTGTTAATACAGAGAAACAAAGCAGCTCAAGTCGAAGTCGAAGTCGAAGTCGAAGTCGAAGTACAACCAGTCGAAGTCAAACACCAATGCCGAGTTCAAGGCCCAAACCTGTGTCGGTCAAATCATACCCGCCCCACTTGCCTTTACATCTGCAAGGTTCGTGTAATAAATCCAGTGTGGATCATTAACTAATTCATGTATCATCAGACGACAACGATACCATGATTACATTCCCGTCAACATCGCGCCAATACAGACACAAAGAGCCTCTTGAAACGATACATCTTAACACTGCTCCTGCATTTTCAGAGAATCAAAATCGACCTCGTAAAACTTCGAACCCCCGATCTCGTGCCCCCTCATTGCGGTCGACGCCTGCTAGTCGTCGGAATTACGTGGTCCATGCAAAGGTTACAACACCAACAGTAGCCAGCTTCCGCCCACAAATGTTGCAACGTTCCAGTTCGCATGGAGTAGCCATGGCACAAACGGGGTCTTGGGGCTCAATGAGTGTACCCAAAAGCGCCAAAAAGTGGGCAAGAACAGCACATTTGCATGAGGTGAAGACTCCTCGAGTTCTATTTCCCCCCACCACCTCAGCTTTGGCTGCGCGGCGGTCGAAAAAAATGGGAGATGATATCAGTCCGACGCGACATAACCGAGATCAAGAACGAACTCCGAGAGACGCAGGGTCGGATAGGGAGAATGAAGGTTTCTTTTCGTTTGCGACCAAGCAGGCGGTTAATGGAAAGCAGCCAGTTGCTGGCTCGATGCCCCCGCCTGATAGTAGTCTTCTGTTCGCTAAGGCAGAGGATGATGGAGATCCATGGGTGGATAGTGATACTACTAGCATCGATGGGACAGAAGGGTTTGGTGTATAGTTTGAACATGGATGTTTCCATTTTCCGTTCTTCCTCAACCCCTTCGGCGCATTTCATCAATGCTGACGAGTTATCCATACACGTCTACTGTCTGGTGCATGTTCAAGGCTGTCTTGATTCAAATCCGAACCAGACACGTTGACTTTTTGTCGGATATCAGTCCAACATACATACGACTGAGTATCATATGAGACCCTCGCAATAGGTGTTGGATCCTTATCCAGTCTATTAATGGCACTCTCCGTGTCGATTCATGTGCGGATGGGTAACATGACGGACTCTTATGTCCACTCAACATCCTAGCATTTTGTTATCTCGCTCTCCCTATTGTCCGACGATATGTCCATACTCATTCCAATTTATGTTTGGGGTATCGGCGCTACTTCAATATCTAATGTGATCCATTGATGGCGTCGTAGTTGTAGATACCTAGTGGTCTTGTATGCAAATCATCATGTGTACTTTCGCCCCGAAATGATGTGCACTCGCCAAGACAAGTTCTTTCTCAAAACCTTCATGATTTATGATGATGTTGGCAGAATTTGTGAACTCGTACAGGTGAGTCTATTAAACATGACAAGATAACGACATTCTCGGATTGAAAATTTCTCCAGCAACCTTGTAGTTATTTTTGTGTTTCTGACCTTCTGACTATGGATAAGCATCGTGTGGGTTCTGGTGCTTCTCCAGGGCTCGAGCAACCATTTGCTGACATCCGTCGTAGCATGACCAAATGTTTCTATTGCACGATCAGCTTCGCTTCGCTGTAAACTATGCCTACCTGGCCTTCTCGGCTCCACTCCCCGAACGTGGCTTCATACAATTACTTACGGTTTGAAGTACGACGCGTTTAGAGTAATAACCGCGTGAAACATGCTAGACTTCGAGCTATAAGTACCTCCGTTCTACTAGGAGGGTCCTTCCATACGCTAACTTCGCTTTTGCCACTTCGACAACAATCTCGACGCATCGCGCAGGACTGCATCTCCGACATGCATACTCTTGCGGTACTTGCACTCTTCTTGAGTCTTTCTCCAGCGTTCGCGCTGTGGCCCCTCCCTCGTCAAATATCCAAGGGCACCACCGCTCTCAAACTTTCACCAGGGTTCAATATCAAGCTTTCTGGCATCAGAAACGCGCCAAAAGACCTCACCGACGCTGTTGCGCGTTCGTCGAACTACCTCCGCAACGACAAGCTCCAGGCACTGGTAGTTGACCGCGGCGCCTCCTCTGCCCAACGCGTCGCTTCGGCAAAGTCGCTGAAGACATTGACCTTGTCGCTCACCTCTTCAGCCAAGACTGTCAAGAGCATCTCGGAAGACGCTGTTCTCCCTTTGGAGTCGCGAGTCGAAGGATACACCCTCATTATACCCGCCGATGGCTCAGAGGCGACTTTGACAGCTAATTCCACTCTGGGTCTGTTCAGAGGTCTGACCACCTTCGAACAAGTGTGGTATGAGTGGAATGGCAACAGTTATACACTGGAAGCCCCTTTCAATATCGAGGACTCTCCTGCATACGTGCGTACTATTTGGAGACTCTTCTTTGCTTGAGTCAAATGATTGATTATTTTGCTGCTCTTTTGTGCCTGTAGCCTTACCGCGGATTTATGTTGGACACTGCGAGGAATTAGTGCGTAGACACCCTACTAATGAAATTCGCATCAAATTTACCATTTCCTTGTCCTCAGTTTCCCCGTATCGGATATCAAACGCACTCTGGACGCGATGAGCTGGGTGAAGGTGAATTTATATTCACCACAAACTCTTTAAAGAGAAAGAAGTCTGATACACTTGTTATCTTAGATTAACACTCTTCACTGGCATATCGTAGACTCCCAATCCTTCCCTCTTCAGGTCCCTGGTTTCCTCGAGTTGTCTGAAAAAGGTGCCTACAATGCCCAATCTGTATACACCGCTTCAGACGTGAAGGGCATTGTCGATTATGCTGCAGCAGTGAGTTTTCAACTGCTAGAGGATTGAAAGATAATCATGACGAATCCTTCATTCAAACAGCGTGGCATTGACGTTATCGCGGAGATTGACACACCAGGCCATACATCTGCCATCGCGAAGTCATTCCCAGAACATATTGCTTGTCCCGAAGCTTCTCCTTGGACTCAGTTCGCTAACGGTACATACATTTAATCAAGTTTTCGGTCATTTCAGGTCTTAACAAATTTTTATATTCACAGAACCCCCAGCTGGTCAACTGCGCCTTGCCAATCCTGATACCGTCAACTTTACAGCGTCGCTCCTCACTTCTGCCGCGTCTCTTTTCCGTTCCAGCTACTTTGGAACTGGAGGGGATGAAATAAATACAAATTGTTATACTCAGGACAACCAGACCCAAGCAGAGCTTGGTAAGTCTGATGGTTCACGAATAAGTCAAGTACTGACCCTTGATCTAGCTGCCCAAGGCAAAACTCTAGATCAAGCCTTAGATGAGTTTACTCAAGTCAGTCATAAAGCTCTCA